>NC_084602.1:2305847-2621680 GCF_033807715.1 Cololabis saira
CGATACATTTGATATTTCATGGTTTGCATTAATGGGTGTGTCCTAACGGCTCAACAGCGCCCCCTAGAATACTATTCTGGGTCTGAGTCGTGGGTGGTGTCATGGGACTCGGTATTGAGTCCTTTACCATAATTGGTGAAAATTAGCCCCGCCCCATCTTCTGATTGGTTGTCCCTATTTCCCGCTATAACTTTTGAATGTTTTGACATAGAGAGTAGTGGGTGGTGTCATCTGACTCTGTATTGAGTCCTTGAGCTTCATTGGCCTGAATTAGCCCCGCCCCTTCTTCTGATTGGTTGTCCCTTTTTTCTGCTATAACTTTTGAATGGTTTAACATAGGAAGTCATGGGTGGTGTCATTTCTGATATGCTTATGGGGGGCGGTGGCCGTGAGTGCGAGGGCCCGTTCATCGCTGCTTGCAGCTTTAATTATTCTTTTTTTTCTCCTTAAATGGCCCTAATTGTGCTACATCAGTGTACCTAACGAAAATGTACGTTAGCTAGATTCATTTTGTTAACATAAGTTTCAATTTAGGATTCACAAATCCTGCGTGAACAACTGCACAGCGAGGATACGCAGCAACGCAGCTGCACAAGAGTGTTCAGCAAACTATATATCTGGTTGAGAGTGAAAGTAAGCTGATCATCATTCCATGGATGCAGTCTGCTCTTCCAGACATCAACAGCATTTCATTTTCATTTCATTTTTACTGGGAAGATTACCAGTACACCATAGGATTTACAAAAAGACTAAAGATGAAAGTCATTGCCGTTCCAGCGCTCAAAGCTGGTGAGTCTAAATTGCAAGTGGTAAGTAAATGAAATGTGTTGCGTTAGCAACCAGTGCAAACACAGTTAGTACAGTGTTGCAAGTATCCAACTTTAATGGTCTTTTACATAAAGTACATTGGTTAAAGCATTGTTACCATATCTTTTTCTTAGTTACGTGTTTTATGACTCACTACAAAGTGAAGGCAGTTTCCACACGTACACTGGGGTGTATACCAAGTGTGCAATAATTTGAGAAAAACAATCAAGATGTGGTCAAGGTGTAAATTCTGCAGTCATTTAAGAGGTTTCACGTAAATATGATAAGAACCATTTCGGAATTAGAGGCGTTTCAAGCAAAGGTTGTCCGTTTTCAAAGACAGACTTGCCCCCAGGAAATCCCTCCATGATGGGCCATCTTACTGGCTGTGTTTCCATGCATCAATAACCCTTTTAAAAGCCGAATATTAGCAATAACCCGAATTTGCACGGCCATGTAAACACCAATAACCCCTTTGAATAACCAGAATTTGCTCATGTTCAGGTTTTTAAAAACCCCAATATGACCCCTGGGTTACTCCTTTTAAAACCTGAATATTGGGTCATGTAAACACCAAACGGAATATCTCCATCAAACGGAACAGGAATGTGTTTTCTGCACATGCTCTGTTCACAAGGAATCCTGGTCTTTTGAGTCCAGGAAGTTCTTATAAACACGGAGAAACCAAGACCAGGAGGAGACTAATCACTTCATAAATGTAATGAAGGATATGAACATTTCTGCATTTGTAGACGGTAGAAAGTACCGGGATAGAAGATTTACAAGAAGGTGAATGAAAGTTGCGCAAAGCAGGATTTGTTTGAAATTTGGATACAGGAAGAAGAAGCGGAAATGATGGTAATTGTGTCATGATGTTCTCCGTGCGTCGCTGGTTTGATCCAGAATATCCTGAATGATTAATCACCATGTAAACAGGGATAACCTTGTTTACTCACGCATGGAAACGGAATATTCCGAATGTTTCAGTACCCGGAATATGAACAATAACCCGGATTTTGACTGCATGTAAACGTAGTCAATGATGCAGAGCCAACTCCATCACTAGAGTAAAGGGATGTGGTGCCGGCCCCCGACCTGTTTTCTGGTACTGCCTTCTAAATTGTTTTTTAAAGTAAACATTGTTGTCCTTTTTGCCGCCATGGGATTGCATCTAATTAAAATAACATAGCCTATGTTGTAAAATCCAAATGTTGTAAAATGTCTTCAGATCCATTCTATGTATTTTGTGGTGTTCACATGAATGATCACTTGCATTTTGTGTCAGTATTTCTTTGCTAAGCCCTCTCTTTCTCCTTAGCAGACGTGCAGGTATTGAATTTTCTTCATTATAGCTTTCTTAAGCCTCTCGTAGGCGTTATTTCTCTAAGAAGCATGCTGTTGTTGTTGTAATTTCCCATCATTATTACTGTGGTTTTTCACACTCCATAACTATGAATGCATGTAACATTAGGTTCATCAATATGATGGTGATTGAACTGATTCATAACTGGTGATGTGGAACGGAGATTTTGGGATTATTTGACATAGGTTCAGTGAACCTCAAGTTCAGGGCTTATCTGAAGATTTGTTAAACACCCTCTCCACCTTAAGTGTTAGCCTTAGAGGTTTGAATGTAGTAAGGCACCTGTGTACCTGCCAATCCTCATCCACTCTTGTCTTTCCTTGGAGAACAGCGCACTGTAGGGTTGTATTTGACAGACATTTTGTGACATCATACTAACAAAGTTGTTTTAATCATGCTTTATGCCTCGTCAGGGTAAAGTTCCACACTCTCCATACAGATTCCATGCATTGATGTTTAAAGCATGTTATTTACTAGTGAGAAGTCTCACTGTTTTCCAGCACCTGCTTTCTTTATGTATACAGATGCATACAGCAGATACAGTCTCAAGTTCTCACATGCCTATTGGCTACTACAGGAGTCGGCAACCCGCGGCTCTAGAGCCGCATACGGCTCTTTAGCGCCGCCCTAGGAGCTTTTTCAAAAATGTTTGACCTTTTTTTTCCTGTTTTTCTTCGTTTTTTTCTTTTTTTCTTATTATTTTCCATTTTTTCTCTCTTTTTTCTATTTTTTTCTCTTTTTTTTCTTGTTTTCTTCCTTTGTCCTTTCCTTTTTAATATCAACATTTCGACTTTTTTCACGAAATTTTGACTTTTTTCTCGACAGTTTGATTTTTATCTCGACATTTCAACTTTTTTCTCAAGATTGTACTTCAACATTAATCTTGACATTTCAACTTTTTTTCTCGACATTTCGACTTTTTTCTCGAAGTGCATAATGAAAAAAAAAATTTAGTTTAGCTTATTTTCAAATTTTAATTTCATGTTTTTGTAATTTTATGTCATTTTCCATTAGTTTTGTGCCATGGTGGTGGGCCAAACCTTAATACTCTTGTACTGAGTTACCAACTGGAATGTGTTTGATAAAGCTTTTAAAAATGACAACTACATGTTTAGCACCTCCTAACCTTTTGTTGTGACAGTGCATTAAAATTAAATTACGTTTAAACCACAATACGTTTAAACTTCTTTTGATTTAAACAGGATTAGGAATGATGATGATGATGAATGACTTTTTTTTTAAACCGAATACTTTACCGTGTCCACAACATCACTGAAAGAGCTAAACCTCAACATGCAGGACAACACAAAGCGGTGTGAGACAGTGAACCTCATGAGCAGCCAGTCCCACACACCTGAATTCTCCAAGTATTTATCTTGTTCTGGAGAGCTGGTAGAGCAAACTACAAAAGTCAGTTCCGTCCAATTTGAATGTGTTTTCATACAGTCCCTCCTCATAATATCGAAGAAATTTCAGGGCAGCAGTACATCTGAGAAAATAGTTTTATGTGCATGGCTTAAGTGTTTCTACATGGTGTTAACAGTGATCAGTCCCTCCAATGTGATCATATGACTTTATAGCAAGGATGTTTTTTTTTGGTCTTTAAACACTGAGGGCTCAGCCCAGATATCTTTCATCAAACATTTCCCCTCATTTAGTTTTTTTTTCCTAAGTTGAATGAAGATGCGAAATACTAGTAATTCTTAAACCCAAACTTGTATTACAGTAAATCAAACAAAATATGCACAAACACCCTCTTTTTCTTCACTGTTCAAGCTTTAATGTCCCATGTGTATGCTATACAATTTCTCCTTTGATACTCATGTTCTTTCCTTCCCTCTAAGGGCCTGCTGATGAAATGCTTTTAGTTTAGATCCAAATGGTGTTGCTTGAAAATACTTTTTTGATAAAGATTTCTCCACTTTACCAACCTGAGCTTGTTAATGAATCAGCTCCTTTCTGCTGTTTTCATCAAAGGAGATTACTTTGTAACTCCACTAGCTTCACATGTACCTTCATTCCTGAGAATAAAAACTTATAACAACAACTATCAGCCCTGTGCACACAATCAATCTTTTTCTCTCTATTGCTGTGCTGAAATAATGCACTTGCAAGGCTTAGGTTGTTGGGTCTCGGCCAGCTGGGGTTCCCCCTCGGCCCGATCGCGCTGCAGAAGCAGAGTCAGCGCAGCCAGAGATCTGCACGCTCGGCAACGCACCTGGCGGCGCAGCCGAGCCGACACGGGAGTGCGCCTTGACGCAGCTTCAGTGCATCAGATCATTTCCAGGAAGGATATAAGGGTCAGAACTGCCGGTGAACCCTTGTGAGTTCGTTGTTATAACTCGTGTGCTTGGTCGTGGTTTTTCTGGAAGTCTTGGATTACTTTTGTGGATTTTGTTGAGGACTTTTTCGTGTATTCGTTACAGTGAGTTTTCTTTCCCCTGCCATTTAAAGGAGCTTGAGGCCGGATTGAGGCAGGATTTCTGAAAAAAATTTGTATACGTTTAAAGTTTTCTAGTAATAATGTCAGATGAAGCGTTCCAAACCCAAACGAATGATTCCTCTAGTGTATCTCTCCGTTGCCTTGAACAGGCTGTTGCTGCAAAATGTGCTGCAATTCGGGCCCAAATTTCCCGCGCTGGGCTGCGGATGTGACGTCACATGACGCTGCATGCACGTTCTCCCCGTTCTCCCGTGCCGGCTTCACTGTTGGCTGCAGTACCCCCAACGGCCGTCGTGGTGAAGGGTGGCGCTAGAGAGTCTCATTTCTTAAAAGGAGCCTCATGCTCCTTTAAGGAGGCAGTTTTTTGTGAAAAATAAACTACGCCTTTTTTTGGGCTAATCTTGAACCTGTCTGGTGTCGTCTGCTTGGGTCCAAGGACAGAATTCCTAACATAGGTCGGCCAGTTGCAATTAGCCTAGCGATTGCAGCTGAGTCAATTTCTTGTATTTCACCACACGCGTTGTTACTGCCCACTTTGGGTTAAGACCACATAGGGTAAAGACCTGCGAGTCTACCTGCGCGAGTCATCCGAGTAGAGTTACAACCAAAGTAGTGCAAAATGTGTTTCAAAACAATCCCTGTCATCTATGGGTACAAGACTTGCCTCCTGTAGGCAGTGCAGTCTGCAAAACCTGTGTTGTCCCGTGGTTTACCCGTCACATCCTCTGTTACCATTGGTCTCTGGAACTGTCAGTCCTCAGTTAACAAAACAGAGTCCATCAGTTCATTGTTACTTTTCTGTTGTCTCTCAGACATTCAGGTCCTAGCCCTGAGAGAGACTTGGATCCGCCCAGAAAACACAGCTACACAGCTGTCTGATGAGGTTTGCTCTAACCTCCCTTCCATCTCAGACTTTTCCCCACTATCTGTTAGTGAGGCTACAGAAACACTCTGCTCCTCACTCGCCTCCTGTCTGGATAAACTCCGTCCTGACCAGACCAGCTGGACAGAAACCTCCCAGTCCATGGCTCACAGAGGTTCTGAGGGACCACAGAACTGGACTTAGGCTAGCAGAAAGAAAGTGGTGCAAATCCGACAAAAACTTTCAACTTCCACAACCAAGTTAAAGGCTGCCAAGGTATCCTTTTACCAGAACAAAATCAAAAATCCTCCCAACACCCAACAACTGTTCATGGTGTTTAACTCTCTTCTCTCTCCACCACCCGCTCAACCACGTACTGGGTTGTCTGCAGAAAAGTTTGCTTCCTACTTTATTCGAAAGTTGGTACTATCAGTAACCGATTCTCTGAACCTGACCATCTCAGCCCACTCCAACCTGCTCCTGGTGCCTCTCTCTGCTCCTTCAGGTCTCTAAATTAGGATGAAGTCTCTAAACTTCTAGTCGGCTTAAAACCAAGGACCTGTCCTCTTGATCCTGTTTCTACCAACATCCTGTAGAGCATTTTACCTAGCATCAAACCTGCACTAACCCACATTATCAACTCCTCTCTTAAATCTGGCATCTTTGCCTCTCCTTTTAAACAAGCTCGGGTCACCCCACTGCTGGAAAATCCCACACTCAACCCTGCCCAGGTTGAAAACTACCAGCCGGTCTCACTGCTCCGGTTCATGTCTAAAATTCAGGTCTCACAGTTCCTTCGCGACACATCAGTCTGGCTTTAGGCAGGGCCACTCAACTGAAACTGCTTTTCTGTCAGTCACTGAGTCACTACAGGCTGCCAGATCTGGTCTATCCTCACTCCTCATACTGCTTGACCTGTCTGCTGCATTATATACGGTCAACCACCACATCCTCCTCTCCACACTGTGTGGAGTGCCATGGCCAGGATGAATGTCCAGATTGCATGAGCTGGCAACAGGGGTGCCACAGGGATTGGTGCTTGGCCCTCTTCTCTTTTCACTATACACCACTTCACTAGGGGAAATCGTCAGCTCTCATGGGTTCTCCTACCACTGGGACACTGCCATCCCAATGCAAATGTCGGCCTGTCTTTCTGATATTTCTGCATGGATGAAGGACCGTCACCTTCAGCTAAACCTGTCCAAGACTGAGCTAATTTACTGTCCAGCCAGTCATTCCTTACCTTGTCAGATAAGCGTTGGTTCCACTATACTTATGCCCACGTTTTCTGCTAGGAATCTTGGTGTCATATTAGACAGCCAGCTGACCTTTAAGGAGCATGTTGCCTCAGTTTCCTGGTCTTGCCGATTCGCTCTTTACAACATAAGGAAAATCAGACCCTACCTGACAGAACTTACGGCGCAGCTCTTGATTCAGGCTCTGGTCATGTCATTGACTACTGTAATTCCTTGTTGGTCGGCCTTCCTGCAAGCTCAGTTAAACCTCTGCAGATGATCCAGAATGCAGCAGCATTCTTGGTCTTCAACCAACTCAAGAGAGCTCATGTCACTCTGCTGCTAATCTCCCTGCACTGGCTTCCAGTTGCAGCGCGCATCAAGTTCAAAGCTTTGCTTCTGGCTTACCAAACAAGTACCCAAACGGCTCCTGCCTACCTTCACTCCGTCATCCAGAGCTACACTCCATCTCAACAGCTCTGCTCAGCCAGTGAAAGACGGCTGGTGCTTCCACCACAACGTGGCTTAAAATCAGTAAATAGACTCTTCTCCTCCATTGTTCCCTGATGGTGGAATGTCCTACCAAACTCTGTCCGATCTGCTGGGTTTGTACCTACTTTTAAGAGCAAGCTAATGACTCAGCTCAGGACTCAGGAGAAATTCTGCATTTAG
Source organism: Cololabis saira (assembly GCF_033807715.1). Lineage (NCBI taxonomy): Eukaryota > Metazoa > Chordata > Actinopteri > Beloniformes > Belonidae > Cololabis > Cololabis saira. The sequence continues at coordinate 2,313,230 of NC_084602.1, forward strand.
TAAACTTCTCTGCTCATCTGAATTAGTTCGAAGATTTGTCCAGCTCTTCGCAGGACTTAGCACTGAGTAAGCTCCATGCACAAGACAAGATGATCACATGGTGGTGTCTTTTTAGACAAAACTTTCTTGTATAAAGGGACTGTTGTGTTTGGTGGGAAGGGAACAAAAAAAAATCTAGCACTGGCATGGCAGCACCTGTGTCCAACTGGACTCACAACAGTCTGACCAGCACTTATCCATGCTGGACCCTCCTATGTGATTTCTTGCTTGCGTTGTTCTCTCAGATGTAAGTTGCTTTGGATAAAAGCGTCTGCTAAATGACAGTAGTAGTAGTAGTAGTAGTGGTAGTAGTAGTAGTAGTAGTAGTAGTAGTAGTAGTAGTAGACGTAGTAGACGTAGTAGTAGGCAGTGTGTGGGCCAGACACAGTGAAGCAGATGCTGCAGGTATGAAATACAGATAAACCGAAACATAGCCTGGGCTCACTTTTCAGCTCATAAATCACATTGTCATATAATTATTTCTCAGGGATTAATGCATGATTACCATAGATCTCTGTTTTTGATAACATGTTATGAAATCCAGTTATTTGGAAAACATTTGGAGGGACAGGCTTGGACACCTAGGCTTAATGGTGCTTATGCTTCATAGTATTATGATTTGTTACATTCATATTTTTGGAGCCATGCTTACCGTTCATTTCATCCCAACAAAGTCTTTTCATGTACCACAACAAATAATGATGGTGCTACACAATAAACATAAGGATAAACTTAGGATGGATGTAGCTTCAGCCCTGTCATGTTCTCTTGGGACGGTTCAGAAGCTTAAGGTGGCCATATATTGGGGAGTTTTTACCTGCCATTGTTTATGTAATAATTGCTCGGGGGTCATGTTGTAGGTCACTAGAAAGTGCCCAGAGACAGCTTGTGTTGTAATAGATGCTATAAATAAAATTGAATTTAATTGGATATATTATTGAGAGTCACTTGTAACCATGACCAAATCAAACCCAGTTCACTGAAAGACCGCTTTTCAAGAGAGAGGTCCCTTTTCAAGAAATGCTATTAGCAAACAGGCTCTCTATATTTGCTATCAGCCATTTGAGAAACAACAGGTAGCCCGTTACATCAACCAGAGAACACTGAGTGATATAACCTATGGTTTTCTCAAAAAGGTAAGATCACAGGCCTTGAAGACAACAATCCTGCATAGAACCCCCCACACTTTTCAAACTGAACCAGTATGTTGATGCATGTTGATGTATGTACTGTATGTGCAGGTAATGGACAAGAATCTTCTGATTGAAAAGGTCTCAAACAAATAAATAAAATGAAAATGTATTTCTAAAGTATCTGACAAATAAATACAAAAATGACCTTTGTAGACTGTATTGTAATTGCTCTAATGCAGGTTGTGACTTTTAGGGTACGGTATTCATTATTTTTCATATTCAACAATTTAAGATGAATGGTTTTGGCAATGATGGATAGAAAAGATCTAAGGCATGCAAAGATCTCTTTCCTACACGTGTTATTTGCAAGGGGTGGTGCCAGTCAACAGTCTATGAGGATGAGAGAAGCCCACAGTGACAGCAAAAGCCTCAGGGGACAAAGGGATGTTACAAAATGCTGCTACACACAAAGAGCTCTTCGTTCTAGTGTACTATATTTTTGAAAACCTGGCTAACCAAGCAGGTATCCCACAACTCTGCCATTTAACTATACTGTAGATATAGTCATAGTGACTAGGGAAGTGTTTGATTTCAGGAACATTGGTTTGATCGGGCCCTCACATCTATGGCAACCGCCCCCAGGTGTGACCACATTCCTGGGTCAATATTGCTATAAAGTACCTTTAGTGTCCCGATAAAAATCACCCAATCATAATGGGCAGACAGTATATGGACATATTATAAAATAATAATACAATAATTAAATCTGCAAGCAGCGATGAACGGGTCCTCGCGCGTGCAATTTGCACCAATTAAGGTCAAGGACTCAAAACTACGTCCGATGACACCACCCACGAGTCTTTATGTAAAACCATTCAAAAGTTATGGCCGAAAATAGGAACTATGAAATATCGACCAATCAGAAGAAAGGGCCGGGCTAATTTGCACCAATGAAGGTCAAGTACTCAAAATCGCGATGGTGACATCTTAATTATGTGTGATTTAGAGTGGGTTAAAGAGAACATAAGTCATGAGGCTGAAGCATAAAAACATAGACTGGAGCTTAACATTCTTTCAGCTTGGGGCTGATATGACAGAAAACTCAGTGACAGTGCCACAAAAGCCATATTGTGTGAAAGCCAATAAAAATGTATTCGTTTTTATACGTCATTTATGGGGCTTGAGTGGAAAGTATGGACGATACAGAGGTTTCAGAATTCAGAAGAAAAGTAGATTTCTTAGTGTGGAGATCTTTATCAGCGAGAATGCAGAGGCACAAAAAATTACCAAACGTAAAGAGCCATTTCTCAAAGACCATAGACTGAAGACACATGACTTCATCATGATGTAGTCCAAGGTGTCATGATTCATTTAAAGTTGGAATGGTTTCTCTACAACAAAGCATACGCCTCCAAAGAGGGCTGGGTTTTTGCAATCTCTTGGCCATATTCCATTCAGTGCGTATTGCATTTCAAAATTACATTTCAGGACTACCTTTTGATCGGTACCAAAAGTTAAAAGACGTCAGGGGTGGAAGACAAAGACGGAAGGAGGAAGAAGAATTTCTAGAATTAGAATTAGAATTAGAAGATTTTTATTTCAAACATGCAAGGAGAAGAAGAAAGGAAGAGGAAGAAGATTCATCATCATCATCATCATCATCATCATCATCATCATCATCATCAGTAATAAGGGCCTCCAGAAGAAGAAGAAAAAGACGAATCATCATCATCAATAGTAATAAGGGGCTTCCAAAGTTTCACCTTATAGACCCCTTAATAAAAAGTGTGAAAACAACAGTGGCCTCGCACCTTTGGTGCTTAGGCCCTAAAAAAATGAATGAGTCATTCAATTTCTGTGACCAAAAGCTCTGCAGCATTTGTGAAAGTGAAAAAATTTAACTGCTGACATCATCAGGCCTCATTGATCAACATATTCTTATTACTCTGGCCTCCTCGGCAAGTCATGATTTATATACTCTTGAATTATTTAGCAACAGCAAACAAATGGAGAATATATGACGTTATTGTGAGCGAAGGCATTTACAGTTCTCATTAATGCTGTGAAGTAAACACTCAACATCTCTCTTGTTCTCTGTATTTGTCTTTATTTTGGTATCTTTACCTTGTAACTGCTGGTTCATTTTTCCATTTGTTTATGCCATTTTCATTTTAATCTCCTTTTGTCGTCTCCCAGTCTACACTGTTCAAAGACTCCTGTGAGCTTTACCCCATTTTTGGCGTACTCCTTCTTAGGCAAATGAAAGTAAAACAACAAGAAAAACACAACTATGTTTAAAGTTTTCTCTTAAACTCTGGTTGCATCTGAGGTCAGGCGGCAGCCTTTTGTGTCTGATGCAACTGCAGCAGACAGAAATGACTCCGTTCTGGAGAATGTGACCTCAGGTGAATGAAAAGAAAACCTTTTCTGTTTCTTAAGTTGACAACTGGGCTTTTTTGTAAAAAAAAGTTATTTTTTAAGGTTATTTATTTTACATGGATTTCACTGGAGTCTGTTGGCATGCAGCTAGGAACTTTTGTAGAAAGAGATTTTACTATAGATGTGACTGTTAGTGACCAACTACTGCAGGTTTAGGGTTTTATTTAGGAGTATATTCTCATCATCACTCACTCATCTTCTTCCACTTTATCCGTTCCCAGGTCGCGGGGGCAGCAGCCTCAGCAGAGATACCCAGACTTCCTTCACCCCAGGCACTTCCTCCATCTCTTCCCGGGGAGTCCGAGGCGTTCCCAGGCCAGCCGAGAAACATAGTCTCTCCAGCGTGTCCTGGGTCTTCCCCGGGGTCTCCTCCTGGAGGGACATGCCTGGAACACCTCCCTAGGGAGGAGGGACATGCCTGGAACACCTCCCTAGGGAGGAGGGACATGCCTGGAACACCTCCCTAGGGAGGAGGGACATGCCTGGAACGCCTCCCTAGGGAGGCGTCCAGGAGGATCCGGTACAGATGCCCAAGCCACCTCAGCTGACTCCTCTCAATGTGAAGGAGTAGCGGCTCGACTCCGAGCTCCTCCCGGGTGACCGAACTCCTCACCCTATCTCTAAGGGAGCGTCCAGCCCCCCTGCGGAGGAAACTCATCTCGGCCGCTTGTATCCGCGATCTTGTCCTTTCGGTCACTACCCAAAGTTCATGACCATAGGTGAGGGTAGGTGCGTAGATTGACCGGTAAATCGAGAGCTTCGCCTTTCGACTCAGCTCCCTCTTCACCTCGACCGCATAACTGCGGATGCTGCACCGATCCGTCTGTCAATCTCACGCTCCATCGTTCCCTCACTCGTGAACAAGACCCAGAGATACTTGAACTCCTCCACCTGAGGCAGGACTTCTCCACCCACCCGGAGAAGGCACGCCACCCTTTCCCGGTGGAGAACCATGGCCTCAGTCTTGGAGGTGCTGATTCTCATCCCTGCCGCGTCGCTCTCGGCCTCAAACCGCCCCAGAACATGCTGAAGGTCCCGGTCCGAAGAAGCCAACAGGACAACATCATCTGCAAAAAGCAGAAATGAAATCCTGTGGTTCCCAAACCGGGTCCCCTCCGGCCCCTGGCTGTGCCTAGAAATCCTGTCCATAAAAATTATGAACAGGATCGGTGACAAAGGGCAGCCCTGCCGGAGTCCAACATGCACTGGGAACAAGTCTGACTTACTGCCGGCAATGCGAACCAGACTCCTGCTTCGATCATACAGAGACCGGACAGCCCTTAATAGAGGGCCCCGGACTCCATACTCACTGAGCACCCCCCACAGAATGGCACGAGGGACACGGTCAAATGCCTTCTCCAGATCCACAAAACACATGTAGACTGGTTGGGCAAATTCCCATGAACCCTCGAGCACCCTGCGGAGGGTGTAGAGCTGGTCCAGTGTTCCACGGCCGGGACGAAAACCGCATTGTTCCTCCTGAATCCGAGGTTCAACTATCGGCGTATTCTCCTCTCCAGTACCCTGGCGTAGACTTTCCCGGGGAGGCTGAGAAGTGTGATCCCCGTATAGCTGGAACACACTCTCCGGTCCCCCTTTTTAAAAAGAGGGACCACCACCCCGGTTTGCCACTCCAGCGGTACTGTCCCCTTCCTCCATGCAATGTCGCAGAGGCGTGTCAACCAAGACAGCCCTACGACATCTAGAGACTTGAGGTACTTGAGGACTTGAGGGCGAATCTCATCCACCCCCGGTGCCCTGCCAATGAGGAGTATATTATTTTTTCAAAATAAATCCTGGTGTCTATTATTTTCCCTGAAGCAATTTCAATGCTCAAAAAGAATAAAATCAAAACTTTCACACAAAATAATTGAACAAACAATTAAATATATCAGACTTATTCAAAGCGTTTTTCTTTTCATTACAGAAAGTCATACATTATCCATGTCATACATTCAACGAGACAATGAACTGTCCTTGGTAAATTAAATTTTTGGTTCTTTACAATTGCTACATTTCTTTTTCCTCCTATCTTTTTAACCTCCTCTAACCTGGTTAGATGCCAAAGATAATGCAAGCCATTTTTAATCATACAAAGCATGATACAATATACAGAAGCAGCTAAACAGACAAACAGGGAAAAGTTCAGCTCTAAAAGACTTTCAACCTAAACAAAGCAATTCTAACACAAAAAAACTGAGTAGGAAACCAGTAGAACAGAATGCAGGGTGACAGACAGCTGGCGGTATGAGCTACACTCAACGTAAGATTCAATTCAATTCAATTTTATTTATATAGCATCTATTACAACAGAAGATGTCTCTAGACACTTTCCAGAGACCCAGAACATAAACCCCGAGCAATTATTATAAACAATGGCAGGCGAGATAATCAGCTGAGAACTAAAACTATTTTACTTACTGCAGACCAACTGTGATTTTGGTCTAACTTTCATTCGCCATGATTAATCTCGTCAGTGTAAAACTCCACTTGACTCTTGAAATCCAGATTCTTTGCGTCGAATCATACAGAAATGTTGCTGCATTTGAAGGTTGCTATTATCAGTGGAAGCGTAAAAAAAAAATGATAACCGAGGACAATGCAGTGTAAAAGGCTTAGGTACCACTATAATTATCTTTTTTGACCAAAATTAAATTGACAATTTAATATATATTTGTTGTTGTCTTTTTATATCAAGATAGACAAAGCATATTGTGATAATATCAGAGGAAGACTGATCAACTGCTTGGTCAGTTAATCAGTTGACTGATTATTGCCCTCTTACCAAGCTGGGACCAGAGTAACAAAGGAACCATCAGTAACACACTATGCCACCAGGGACTCAGATCCTGCAGGGCCAGACGTTCCCCCTGCTGAAGCCAGTACATGTCCAGGCCGGTCTAAAGTTTGCTAGAGAGCATTTGGATGATGCACAAGAGGATTGGGAGAATGTTATATGGTCAGATGATGGGGATGTTTTTCTGCAAAGGGACCAGGACGACTGATCCATGTAAGGGAAAGAATGAATGGGGCCATGTATCGTGAGATTTTGAGTGAAAAGCTCCTTCCATCAGCAGGGCATTGAAGATGAAACGTGGCTGGGTCTTTCAGCCGGGCAATGATCCAAACATACCGCCCGGGCAACGAAGGAGTGGCTTCGTAAGAAACATTTCAAGGTCCTGGAGTGGCCTAGCCAGTCTCCAGATCTCAAATCGAAAATCTCGGAGGGAGTTGAAAGTCCGTGTTTCCCATCGACAGACCCAAAACACCACTGCTCTAGAGGAGATCTGCATGGAGGAACGGACCAAAATACCAGCAACAGTGTGTGAAAACCTTGTGAAGACTTACAGAATACGTTTGACCTCTGTCATTGCCAACAAAGGGTATATAACAAAGTATTGAGATGAACTTTTGTTATTGACAAAATACAGCTGAGAGACGTTCATGTGACAGATGAGGTCCTAACTTGGTTTTATTATGTTGAAATGTGAGAATCCCCTCTCACAAGCTGCACTGTTTAAAGGCAGCGTAAGAGACAGCTTAATTACCTTGTTGATGTTGGAGTAAGCGTCTGGGTTACTTGTATTTACAATTTGAAACAAGTCGTACATGGAAAAGGCTCCCAGGCCTGCCTGCCTGCTTTAAGCGCATCCATTCTGTCACAGTGGTGTCTTTGTCAAGTTGCAATGTGGCCTCATTTTTCTTTAGAATGCTGCAAAGTGTTGTGTTTCCAAAACTGTGGAGGTCTTGCATTTCCTGATTTGATGGATCAAATACTAAGAAGTGATCACATGACTTTAGGGAGTCATATCTGCTTTCAAACTCTTCAATTGAAGTAAGTCTCTCCCAGCATCAGCATTAGAAACACTGTCTGCATTGTGGCCTTCACCATCAAGCGGAAGTGTGAACTGTCCAATGGCCACCATGAGCTCATCCTTACATTCTCCAATGGTCAGCGTTTCCTTCTGAAACCTAATGGATGTGGTCTTCAAAATGTTACCAATGACAAGCGTGTTTGACAGAAAGCACTGAGAACGCTCTGTGCAGATATGCTGCAAGTCACTGTTCTCACTCGTAGCCAGTTTCATTTCAATGGCTGGCAATGGTCTTGATATTTTGAATCCATCTGATATTATGAAACTCACCCAAACTTGCTCCACCTTTTTGTAAATAAAACTGCAGCAGCTTGACCACAGAGTGATTAAATGTCGCACAGTAAGGAACGTTGCGATCAGTTGATTTTGCGCGATTCTCCAGTGTGCCTGCGGTGCACAGAAGGTGCACAAGCGAGTCACCAACCGCAGCAAGTTGCCGGAGTTTTGGTACAACGCCTTTGTACATACCGTCTACATCTACGTCTATACAGCAACCAACTTTGTTGTCCAGTCATCCAAGCCTGCTTCCTGGAAAAGTCTGACAAGTCCATCTGTTATAGCCTGCGGTCAGCACCCAGTCCAAGAAAGTCAGAAGAAAATTCTCCTTTGCTGGACATAGACACAATGTAAATGATTTCCTGCTTTGGTTTTGTAATGTCTTAAGATCCATCAGAAAATCAGCCCCAAAAATTCAACAGACTTTGCTCCTAACTCCCTGCTGATGGTTTGAGAGATGCTTTTCATGATCTGTGCGCCTCCTTCATGTGAATGATAAGTAGCTCCAACATTTACTCCTAGCCGCTTAAGTAAAGGAATATTCTCAGAATAGGAAGACATGGGCATGCATGTTTAGCTTTATGTATCACAAGGAGAAAAATATTAAACAGAGCTTGCCGCTGTTCTTGATTCAGCTTGTCTCACCATCTGACAGCATGGCTTGCTCCACAGTCGTATGTTCCTTGCTATTTTCATGTTTGTCAAATAAAGTGGATGTGATTGGCAAATCTCACATTTCACATTTCAGTGTGCTCATTGTTAGCTTCAAGCCACTGCACATCTTGGAGCCACTTTTGCAATAAAAGTCTTTTCTTTGGCTCTTGCTCCAGTAGGGGTTTCTTCGTAGGTGGAATGTCTGTTGCTTTTTGGACATATCTAATATTAGTTGACAAGCAACATGTGTAAGGTTAGATGAGATGATTGGTCAAGTACGTAAAGTACGCGGATAGTAACACAACTGTCATTACGCATTCCTAATCTCTGTTGTGCATGCGTACCTGTACTATGTTCACCCCTGTATATATATATATATATATATATATATATATATATATATATACGTACATACATATATATATATATATATATATATATATATATATATATATATATATATATATATATATATATATATATATATATATATATATATATATGTGTAGATACTGTATAATGTATGAATGACATGCAATGCAGTGCTATTTACCATCTACATCAGGAACGCAGAATTCACCTTAGAAAAATCATAACAGATAATAAAATGTTCCCAAGCCATGTTTAATATTCTAGGAAGAGCTGTCAAAATGTAAGATTCATTTTCAGTTCACATACCTGGATAGACTGAGAGCAAGTGCATTTGTGATTGTACTCAGTTCGACTGTGTGCATGTGAAGGAATGTGTGTATATTTGTCAGGTTCAGTCTATTAATTCTTGGTGTGTCTAGCCCCCGGAGCTTTTCCACTACAATAGAGTCATTGGAGACCCAGGGGCCTGCCAGAGGAACGTCTGGCTGAAGCCCTATCTTACAAGTGTGCTAATTCAATTAAGACCCAGGGTAGATGCAGACAGTTAAAGGGGAGTGGGGCTTAATAAAGAAAGGACCAAGTGAAAAAAGAAGTCTGAAGGCACAACATAACATACGGTAGCTATATTTAGAGTGTGAGTGTGAGAAGAATGATGGTGAATGCAGCTCAGTGTGTAAGACACAGACTATTTCAGGCCTTGGGAAAGATGGAAATGTGGTCCCATAACTTCTCTGTCTTTGGTAAATCAGATACAATGAAAAATTGAAGCTGCAAGCACGCCCTCGCGCATGCAATTATCACCAATAAAGGTCAAGGACTCAAAACTAAGTCCGATGACACCACCCATGACTCTTTATGTAAAACCATTCAAAAAATATGGCAGTAAATAGGAACTATTGAATATCGACCAATCAGAAGAAGGGGCGGGGCAAATTTGCACCAATTATGGTCAGGGACTCAAAACCATGTCCGATTACACAAGCCATGAGTCTTTATGTCAAACCATTCAAAAGTTATGGCAGAGAAAATTATTCTAGGGGGCGCTGTTAAGCCATCTTGCCACGCCCATTAATACAAACCATGAAATATCAAATTTATCGACAGGATTATTGGCAAGCAGGGATGCAGGCGTCCTGAACCACCACAGGGGATTTTTGACGCTTTCAGTGTGACACCAGCATAAGGGGTTGGTGTGTCCCAGCCTTTATGGGGAAACTGTTACTAACACAGATGTCCAACAGCAGAACACCACTCCACCGTCTTCCAGGTAACACTGTTAAACAACAGAGTTCCCTTTCCAGTACCCTTCCCAGGGACTCCAAGAACACTGGGTAAACCGAACTTCTGTTCAGTGTATAGGCACAAACAGTTTCGAGCCCGTTCTGTTGTCCAGAGGGGAGATGTCAAGGGCACCTGTGGACAACATTTCGGAGTGTGCAGTCATCTTTGGGGTATACTTTTCATTTCTCTTCATTATTTTTAAATCCATCTCCATTGAAAAACAGTCTTTCTCGGCTGCAGTTTTTAGGGCCCGAGCACTGACAGTGCGAAGGCCCTATTGTATCTATAGGAATTTTTTTTTTCTCATTTTTATTTTTCTGACGAAATGAGGGCCTTTTTTCCCCCTAAACGTGGCCCAAAAGTCACCACATTTTGCACCAAGCAAGGCCTGGCGAAAAATTTGATAATTAATGGTTTGCATTATTTGGCTAATGGGTCAACAGCGCCCCCCTTCGTGCCTCAAGCCCCACAATACGGTTTGACGTACATGCACGAAAATGGGTACACACGCCCCTTCATCTGATTGGTCGATATCTGATAGTTCCTACTTTCTGCCATAGCTTTTGAACGGGTTGTGATAAAGACTCGTGGGTGGTGTCATTGGACTCGGCATTGAGTACTTGACCTTCATTGGCCTAAATTAGCCCCGCCCCTTCTTCTGATTGTTCAATATTTGATAGTCCCTATTTTCTTGCATAACTTTTGAATGGTTGGACATAAGAGAGTCGTGTGTGGTGTCATCTGACTCGGTATTGAGTACTTGACCTTCATTGGCATGAATTAGCCCCACCCCTTATTCTGATTGGTTGATATTTGATAGATCCTATTTTCTGCCATAACTTTTAAATGGTATGACATACAGAGTCGTGGATGGTGTCATCAGACTCGGTTTTGACTCCTTCACCTTAATTGGTGCAAATTAACTCCGCCCCTTCTTCTGATTGGTCGATATGTGATACTTCCGATTTTCTGCAATAACTTTTGAATGGTTTGACATAAAGACTCGTGGGTGGTGTTATCGGACTCGGTTATGAGTCCTTGAACATAATTGCTGAAAATTAGCCCCACCTCTTCATCTGATTGGGCGATATCTGATAGTTCCTACTTTCTGCCATAACTTTTGAATGGTTTGGTATAGAGAGTCGTGGCTGGTGTCATCCGCTAAATGTCCGGGCCTGAATCTACATGCAAGTCATACAAGCTTCCACTGCAACACGCCTGAACGTGCACAAGGGTGCGAAGGCCTGTTCATTGCTGCTTGCAGCTTTAATTTCATTTGAGATGCCTTCTTAATCCTACACGGGGTCAAAGGGGTCTTCTGGAGCTTAAACAAGCTCATTACAGGCAAAAGGCAGGGGTACATCCTGGATAGGTCACCAGTTCATCGCAGGGAAACACTTATAGCCAAACAACCATGCCCACTCACAGCTACGGGTAATTCAGAATCATCAATCAACCAAATGTACCTCTTTTTTGACTGTGTGAGGAAGCGAGAGTACCTGGAGAGAAACCACACGCCATGAGGAGAACATTCAAACCCAACACGGAAAAGCGCTTGTCTGGCCCGGGAGTTGAACCAAGACCGCACTTCTTATTCATTTTTCTTATTTCCAAGGCTAAAAATCAAGAGGGTTAAGGACTACAAGGGTTTACCAAAATTTAGAACAGCTATCACAGTGTTATATGTCCACATCTGGTCTTAATTCAGATGTATATGCATTTACTTTTAGGGATGCATGTGGTTTATATAAAAATGTAGGTTTACTGTGTGTATGTGTGTGTCTGTACTGTGTATGTGTGTGTCTGTCTGTATCGTGTGTGTGTGTGTGTCTGTAGTGACCTAGTGACCTCTGTCAGCCCCTGCTGCGTTCTCATACAGCTGTATAGTAATAAACTGAATCGAACCTGTTCATATGTTCAAACCTCTAAAACAGACAAATTACAGCTAAAATGAAGTCGGCATCTCTTGCAGTCGAACCCCCTCCATATCTGTCCGTACAAATGACTGCTATCAATATTTTCAATCTCCATTTTTTCAGAGGCTCACAGCCTGTTTCTGCCAGAAATCAATAGCTTCCCACTGAGATTTGTGACAATGATCAAAAGTAAATGGCCAACTTTTTTCAGATGGAGCCCTATTTCATTCAATTTCATCATGAAGGCAGCCTCTGTGTTTTTTTCTTCTTTTTTGTATGTGTGTAAAAATGTGCTTGGTATACTCGCTACTGATGGAGTTTTGTAATCGTATCCATCATACAAAATTTAAAAACTAAACTTTTTTCTTGGGGTGGGTGGTGGGCTGGATTAAGCTGGAGTCGACTGGTCTGGGGGTGAAAGGAGACATTGCTCTTAATGTATTTTTTTCTTTTTTATCATTTCCTATTTTTCATTTCTCTCTCTCTCTCTCTTTCCGTCTCACACTCACATGCACATACAAACTCACACGCAGGCGCACTCACACACACAAAGTCTGTTTTTTAGGTGTTCAGGGCTTCCTTGTACTCCCCAAAGAGCCTTGACAAATCAGAATCAGAACAAAGACCTTCTGAGAGCTTCATGTAGCGTCTGTAACTAGAATGTAAACAGATCTTTTGGTGTCTGCGGATTTTTTGGGTGCAGTGGGTCTTTCTGAACGGTGATCACTCTTCTCAGATGCTATCAAGTCCAATCACCATACCATAGCACACCATATTATAGCGTAGCGTAACCGTACCATAGCATATCATAGCATACTATTCCATACCATACCATAGAATACCATACCACCACATAGCATACCATATTATAGCATAGCGTGACCACACCAGAGCATAGCATACCATACCATACCAACAAATAGCATACCATAACATAGCTTACCATAGTATACCATACCATACTACAGCATGGCATACCATAGCATACCATAGCATACCATGCCATACCATAGCATATCATACCATACCATACCATCTCATAGCATACATAGCATACCATAGCATAGTTTACCATAGTATACCATACCATACTACAGCATAGCGTACCATAGCATACCATACTATACCATAGCATACCATACCATACCATAGCATAGCATATTATAGCATAGCATAACCATACCATACCATAGCATACCATATTATATCATAGCATAACCACACCATAGCATAGCATACCATACCATAGCATACCATAGCATAGCTTACCATAGTTCAGTGCTAGGGCCAATCTTATTCAGTTTATACATGCAGCCATTGGGAAGTATAATCCAGAATCACGGCATTCACTTTCATTGTTATGCTGATGATACGCAGCTCTACTTGTCTATGAAGCCGGATGAAACAGAACCGTTAGTTAAACTTCAGGCATGTCTTAGGGACATCAAGGACTGGATGTCCAGAAATTTCTTGCTTCTAAATTCAGATAAAACAGAGGTTATCATTCTTGGTCCAGAGCATCTTAGGAAGGGATTAGATGGTGTTGCGATGGCTTCCAGTGCAACTGTGAGAAACCTTGGTGTTATTTTCGATCAGGATTTGTCGTTTAAACCATATGTCAATCAGGTTTGTAAAATAGCCTTTTTCCATCTCCGTAATATTGCAAAGATTAGGAAAATCCTCTCGCAGAGTGATGCAGAAAAACTAGTTCATGCGTTTGTATCTTCTAGACTAGATTACTGTAATGTGTTGTTAGCAGGATGTCCAAGTAATTTGCTGAATAGGCTCCAGCTGATCCAGAATGCAGCAGCACGAGTGCTGACAGGAATCAGCAGGAGAGACCACGTCTCTCCAGTGTTAGCGTCGCTCCATTGGTTACCCGTAAAATTCAGAATCCAATTTAAAATTTTATTACTTGCGTATAAAGCCCAAAACGGCTTAGCTCCGCATTATTTGCAAGACCTGATAGTGCCTTATGTTCCTGTCAGAGCTCTCCGTTCTCAGAGTGCAGGTTTACTCGTAGTTCCTAGAGTATCCAAATGTAGATTTGGAGGGCGGGCGTTCTGCTATCAGGCACCGCTACTATGGAACCAACTTCCAATCTGGGTTAAGGAAGCTGACACCACCTCCACCTTTAAAAATAAACTTAAAACATTTCTGTTTAGTAAAGCCTATAGTTAGTGTTTAGTAAACCTCTAGCTGGTGTTGGTAAATCTCTAGGTAGTGTAAACTTTAGTGTGTCAGAGTCGCTCCTGTAGTTTCTTGTGCTGGCCCCCCCTCCTTCTCCTCCCTTTTCTCTCTTTTGTCCATGTTGCAGCATCCTTTGCCGGACACCGGAACCTGCAGTGTGGGAGTGAGGGGGGCAGGGTAACAGCCCGGGCAGGCGGGGGAGAAGGTTTGTCCGTCAAGACTCCTCTCCTTGGCCCTGCCCCTTTTCAACCCTTCCCCGACCCTGCACCCCAACCTGGGACCTGATGATTGGGCCGGAGCTTCGGGAGCTGCGTGCTGGCCTGCGGTCCCCACCCCTGGTCATCCCGTTGCTGCTTCCACCTGCCTGCTGTGCTGTTGCCGTCCCTGACCCACCAGTCTGGCCCTCGGCAGGAGGGTCCCCCCCTACGAGCCTGGTCCTGCTCAAGGTTTCTTCCCTCCTAAAGGGGAGTTTTTCCTTGCCACTGTTTGGCTTAAGGTTTTTCTCCCACTATGGGAGTTTTTACCTGCCATTGTTTATGTAATAACTGCTCGGGGGTCATGTTCTGGGTATGGGTCTCTGGAAAGCGTCTAGAGACAACTCTGTTGTATTAGACGCTATATAAATAAAAATGAATTGAATTGAATAGTATACCATACCATACTACAGCATGGCATACCATATCATAGCATAGCATATCATACTATAGCATACCATACTGTACCATACCAACTTCATTTATAAAGCAATTTTGCACAACCATAGCTGAACCAAAGTGCTGTACAAGAGAAATACAATTAAAACATAAGACATGGCACGGTGGCGCAGCTGGTAGTGCAGCCATCTCACCTGGGTTCAATTCCCGGGGGGGACGCTGTGGGCACTGAAGTGCGTGTTAGTTCCCCCATGACTTCAGCACCCATACCCTGGGTGGGGTTGGGGAAAGGATCTTTCTGTGTGGAGTTTGCATGTTTTCCCCGTGTTCCATTGGGTAGCTAATGTTCTCTACCCTCACAAAAACATGTAGCAGTCCTGGGCTCTACTGCCCCCTCTGGCCAACCGGGGAACAGATGGGGTGGGGAGGATCCGGCCGGGATAACGTGATCATTCCACGCGCTACGTCCGGCCAGAGAAACCCCACCCTGTCTGGTGAAAAGAAGCTTCTGCTCACTCCTCAGGTTAAGGAGGAGACCTGAGTTCAGTGCAGGAACTCCCTGGGTTGGTAGAGGGAGCAGGGCCCAGGACTGTCACCTAGGTAGAGCACCAGGTGATGAAAATGGGGAAAAAAATCGGGGATAAAAAATATTTAAAAAAAAACAAAAACTTAAGACATAAAAACAAAATAAAACTACAAGTTACAACTAAAACGAAATTAAAAGACTGAGAGCCCAACAATAAAAAACAAATCAAATCAAACCAATATCTGATACCAGGTCAAACTTCAGTGAGTAAAGGTATATTTTTGGTGTCTAACACGTAAAGGCAGATTGCTCCACATTTAAGGACCAGACACTAAAAAAGTTCTGTCCCCTCTGAGGTTCTGTGTTGATCTCTGTACAGCTAGGAGCAGCTGATCAGCATGACCTGAGCGCCCGAGCAGGAATGAAGGAGTGAAGCAGCTCAATGAGGTATCTTAGAGTGAGACCATTTAAGGATTTAAAAGCCAATAAAAGACATTTAAAATGTACTCTAAAATACACAGGCAGCCAGTGAAGTGAAGCCAGAATGGGGGTTATGTTATCTCTCATACATGCTCCGGTTAAAAGATACACAGCTGTGTTTTGAACCAGCTAGAGACGTGACAGAGAGGACTGGCTGACTCCAAAATAAAGTGCATTGCAGTAATCCCAAGATGTAAAGAAGGCATGGATTAGTGACTCAAAGTGCTTTCTCGGAAGAATGCGTTTCACCTTTGCAAACTGCCTTAAGTGAAAAAAGCTGGACCTCGCAACTGTCGCAATTTGATAGTCCTGTTTAAAATGACTGTCCATGTTAAGGCCCACACTACAGGCCTTACATGCAGTGCCATGGGACCCAGGTCAATGGGGGCGGGGCTCTTACAGGAGCCCCTGTGACCAAACACGATCACTTTTTTGCTTTGCCGGTACATACATTTGGCTATCATCAGTATAGCAGTGGAAGGAGATACCATGCTATCTAAGAATCGAGCCAAGAGAAAGTAAATAAAGGGAAAAATGCAGGGGCTCGCAACTTAAAAAAAAGTCTCTTGGCGCCATGGCCGAAACCGAACAGGAAGTCGGCCATTTTGAATTAATCGTCTAATTTTGGCGCAATTTATGCCATTTCTTCGGCCGCTTCTTCTCCCGAACCGTAACGTGCACCCAGGTGTGTTATACATCAAAATGTGCGTCTTTATCCTGCGACGATGCCCATTACTTTTCTCAGTCAAAAGTGTTACCATGGCGACGATAGACGGCAAAAAGCACGACGCCCTTCATCTGATTGGTCCATACAGTAAAAACTTCGTGCCTCAAGACCCACAAAACGGTTTGACGAACATGAACGAAAATCGGTACACACCTGTATCATGTCGCAACTTAAAGAAAAGTCTCTTGGCACCATGGCCGAAACCGAACAGGAAGTCGGCCATTTTGAACTAATCGCGTAATTTTGGTGCAATTTATGCCATTTCTTCGGCCTCTTTTTTGCCCGAACCGTAACGTGCAGCCAGGGGTGTTATACATCAAAATGTGCGTCTCCATCCTGTGACAATGCGCACTACTTTTCTCAGTCAAAACCGTTACCGTGGCGACGATAGAAGCCAAAAAGCGCGCCCCCCCTTCATATGATGAGATGCATGGGTGGTGTCATCAGACTCGGTTTTGAGTCATTGAACATAATTGGTGCAAATTAGCCCCGCCCCTTCTTCTGATTGGTCGATATTTGGTAGTTCCTATTTTCTGCAATAACTTTTGAATGGTTTGACATAAAGAGTCTTGGGTGGTGTCATTGGATTTGGTTTAGAGTCCTTAACCTTCATTTGTATAAATTGGTCCCGCCCCTTCTTCTGATTGGTCGATATTTCATAGTTTCTATTTTCTGCAATAACTTTTGAATGGTTTCACAAAAAGAGTCATGGGTGGTGTCATCGGACTTCGTTTTGAGTCCTTGCCCTTTATTGGTGGAAATTGCACGCGCGAGGGGCCGTTCATCGCTGCTTTTAGCTTTCATTTGTATTTGTATCTTTGCAATAGTAAAAAACACCATTAGAAAGTGCTTGACACCACAACTTGTCTTACCTTGAAGCTCTGCAGCTGCTCAGAGGTGTCTTTGTCCTGTCTTAGGCAGGAGTTGAAGATGAGAAGCTCCGTGTCTCGTAGCCATGCTTTCAACTCCTTGATTCGAGCCTCCAGCTGCTCCAGGAGTGAATTTGTGACGGGGGACAGGACTGAGCGAGGGTTTTCAGCAGACCTGCGTTGACCGCTGGCTAGCAAAGTGTTCATATTTGATGACTGGTTTTGATTAGTATAATAAGGTACTGATTGCTCCGAGAGGATTTTCTGGAAAAAGCAAAAGACACAGAGAAAATCTGATTCTGGGGAATTATTGAGAACAATTTTTTTGAATACTTCATCATTGACATATTAACACATCACACAAAACAAAAATGGCCATTAATCCAAATGTTTAGAAATTTGTGGATCAATAAATAGTACAGTACAGACCAAAAGTTTGGACACACTTCCCCCTTTGTTTGAATGAGAGGGTGTGTCAAAACGTTTGGTCTGTACAGTATTTATGTCTGTATTTAGCATAGCTGCAGAGGACGAATGAATAATCAGAAATTTCCTGTTCTCAGTAAATCTTTTCTATAATTTAGTGTCGATAACAAAGACTGCAGTACAGGTGCAAAGATATTCCACAATAAAGTTACACTGTTGAAAAATTATAGAAACACATATTAAAGACATTCATACAAAAATATTTTGCCATCCGGTCTGACTGGATGCAGGTTTTGTAAGCCACCATGATCCATCTAACTTGGGTGGAGAGTCTGTAGCTCCTGGCCCTGGGGTTCTTACATTTGAGCAACAGAAAGAGTTGTTATTGTTTCTGCAGATGCAAAGGGATAAATTGGAAATATAAAAGCAACGGCTACAGTATTCTTTGGGAAAAGATCCTGTTGGAGTTGGAGCAGTATCGGTTAGATCTGGTCAAGGCTGGTAGGTTATCAGGCACTGATACTGTAGGTGTAACCCACTCTGTGGCATCGGGGCCACAGGGTTTGAAGATGTCTGATGTTGTAGCAAACTTGCGTCTGGTGCCAGAATTTGACGAAAAAGACCCTGATACTGTTTTCTCCCTTTTTGAGCGTGTTGCAAATGTGAGAGGTTGCCCTGATAATGTGTGATAATGTTGCAGTCAGTATTGACAGGGAAGGCCCAAGAAGCCTATTCAGCAATCAGTGCAGTGACTGTCTGAAATATTCAGTTGTTAAAAAGGCAGTCTTAAGAACTTATGAGTTGGTGCCAGAAACCTTTCAACAACGTTTTAGATCCTGGGAAAAGTCTGATGCCCAGTCACATGTTGAGTTTGCAAGGGACCTAACAAAGCAGTTTAACAGGTGGTGCTCTGCTGTGTTTGTTAAAACTTTGGAGGACCTCTTTGACTTAATGGTGTTGGAACAGTTTAAAGAGTGTGTCCCACCTGAGGTGGCTATTTATATTGCTGAGCATGGAGTCAGGACCTCTTCTGAAGCAGCTGTGTTAGCAGATGAATATATCTGGCACGTATAGGACATTTTGTGAAAAACTCTGTTTCAGATGATATTATCACTAAAGCTTCTATGTTCTCTGATAGGTGTTCTTGGCCTGAGTCTCCGAGAATAAATCGTGGTTCACATTGATTTGGTTTGGGTCAAGTTTGCAATTATTGCCATGAGAGGGCTCATTGGAAAGCAGAGTGTCCGGTGTTGAAAAGTAAAGCTAATCACTCTGGTGTAAAACTTGCTAAGCCTGTCGCTCTGAGTGTTTCTGTCGTGAAAGTTCCTGTAGTATCTAATGATTTGGAAGTGAATGTGAAGACTATGCTGGTTTTGAAGTGTTCGTTTCAGGTGGGTTTTTAGCGATCAATGGTAGTGATGGCACGATGCCTGTGAAAATTTTGCCTGGATACAGGAGCAAAGGATTCCTTTTATTTTAGCTTCTGTGTTGCCTTTCGCTCATGATACTGGAGACTGTGTACTTGTGTGTGGGATGGGTTTAATCACCATATGTGTTCCTGTACACAGGCTCAAGCTGTCCTGGGGTTTGGTGATGGTGATGTTCACATTGGGTCTGGCCTTGCCTATAGGAGGAATACAGGTGATTTTGGGGAATGATCTGTCTGGCAATCTTATCTGGGGTGAGGGCTTTTCACCAATTAAGCCTAACCCCAGTTCACCTGTGGCAAAGGAACCAGAAGATTGTAGCCAGGGGTTCCCTTAGGTCTTTGTGGCATGTGCAGTGATACGAGCAATGGCTGGAAAGTCAGAGCCAGCAGTCCAAAAGAAAGAGAGTGAGGGTGATGTGGCAATACCTGAATCTCTTCCAGTCTCCTTGCAGGAGCTGGTCGGTAAACAGTGAGCTGACACTATTTTGAGTGAGCTTTGTGAACAAGTGAAGACTGAACATGAAGCCAGGAGTGCAGCTCTTGGTTACTTCCTACAGAATTAAGTGTTGGTTCGTAAGTAGTTGACGCAGGGATTTGATTGTGGTGGTAATCTGATTGTTCAAATAGTGGTGCCAGGTAAATATCGAGGTGATGTGTTGAAATGCTCTCATGACCAGAGAGGCCATGTGGGAGTTAAA
Organism: Cololabis saira; assembly: GCF_033807715.1. Taxonomy (NCBI): domain Eukaryota; kingdom Metazoa; phylum Chordata; class Actinopteri; order Beloniformes; family Belonidae; genus Cololabis; species Cololabis saira. Next base: position 2,333,213 of record NC_084602.1, read on the forward strand.
AAGACCTATAATAACATTCTGTATTACTACTTTTAGCTTCATCTTAAGCGTGATGTTGCAGCTTACATTAAGACTTGCCATACTTGCTAGTTAACAGGTAAACTCAGTCAGGTTTCTGCGGTGAGCTAACCATTTGAACACTTGATCATCGATTGTGTGGGACCATTGCCCAAGTCGAAAGCAGGGCCTGAGTATTTGCTGGCTGTTATGTCAGGTCACACGGTATCCTGCAGCATATCCATTGAGATCTATCACGGCTAAACCCGTAGTGAGAACGCTGATTCAATTTATTGCTGTATTTGGAATCCCCAAGATCATCCAGAGTTATCAAGGCTCGAATTTCTCGTCACATTTTTTGCAGTAACTGATGACTGTACTGCGTGGTCGTTTGAGAAACTCAGAAACACTGGAAAAGCTAGATGGTTTTTTGTCTCATCTGGTTAATGGAAAGCGTGGCTGATCTGTTTAGAAGTTGTCCATCTATATTTGGGGACACACCTTCTAATCATGCTCGTAATTGAGCATGATATCCACGTGGGGGAAGTAAAACCAATTCGCCAGAGATTCTATAGAGTCTCTGAGGAAAAGCGTAAGATATTGGATGCTGAGGTTAAGTACATGCTTAATAATGCTATTGCTGTACCCTCTTCTTCAAGTTGGGCTTCTCCATGTTTGATTGTTGAGAAATCGGATAAGTCACCACATTGTTGCACTGATTTCCGTAAAGTTAATTATTCTGTCCCTGATACATGTAGCATCTACGCACCAATAACAGATAGCTAACAGACAGAAAATCGAACGCAGCTTCTCTTCCTTTCTTTCTTTATGTAAAACTGAAACAAACAAATTTGCACAGCTTTGGTTACAAAAATATACAGCTCAAAGGATGTGCATTGCTTAAATGTACATGCTACGACAAGAAGCTACATTTAGCATGTCTTAAACATTTTTAACTTTAGCATTTTTTACCCTTAACAAACTAGCAAATGAAATAATCACGTAGTACGTTTTTAACTCAAACATATGAATTTCAAATAATATATATGCACGTTTGGACAGCTGTGACAAAGCCTGATTCCTACCCACTGCCTCGTGTAGAGGATTGTATTGACCAGGTACTTAGACGATGTAGTGGTCTATAGTGATACATGGGAGGATAATCTTAGTCGCATCCGGGCATTGTTTGGATGTCTAGCAGAAGGGAACCTGCCTGTAAATTTGGCAAAATGTGAATTTGCAAAAGCCACAGTGACCTATTTAGGTAAGGTTGTTGGTCAGGGTCATGTGCGACCAGTAAATGCTAAAGTGTCAGCTATTGATGAGTTTCCTGTTCCTACCACAAAAAAGGAGCTCATGCTATTTCTGGGTTTGGTTGGCTATTACCGTTGTTTTTGCTGCAATTTTTCCACTGTGGTTGCTCCTTTGACTGGCTTGTTAACGTCCAAAACAAAATTTGTTTGGTCTGATTTATGCCAACAGGCTTTTTGTAACTTTAAGGCGTTGTTATGCTCTTATCCTGTTATATAGCTCCCCGTCTTGATCAACCATTCAAGTTACATGTTGATGCTAGCCATATTGGAGCAGGGGCTTTACTTCTCCAAGCTGACCAGCACGGGGTGGAACGTCTCGCTTCCTTCTTTTCTACGAAGTTCAACTCTTAAAAGCTGAATTATTCAGTGATAGAGAAAGAGACACTAACTTTGATTTTGGCTTTGCAGCATTTTCACGTTTATCTTGACTCTGGAATGCCAATTGTGGTCCTCACTGACCATAATCCTCTCACCTTCCTTAACTCTTTGCAGAACCCAAACCAGAGGTTTATGCGTTGGGCCTTGTTTTTGCAGCCATACAACTTACTTATCCAGCACATCAAGGGAAAAGATAATGTTAAATTATGCTCTGTCTCGTTCTCCCTTGTAACCTTTGTTCCACTTGATATCTCCTACTGTTCTCTTTCGACTGGGCCTCACTCTCTTAAATTGCTCCTAGGCGCTAAGGTTGCAGAACGGTTGGGTGTGCGATGGGTTTGCGCCCAGAAGTACAGGGGAGTCTGCGATGTGTTACTGCCCAGCAGTACAGCTGGGTTTGGGACGGGTTACCACCCAGCAGTACGGCTGGGTCTGAACGGGTTACCACCCAGCAGTACGGCTGGGTCTGAACGGGTTACCACCCAGCAGAACGGTTGGGTCTGCACGACGAAAAGCTGCTGTTAAACTGGTTTCTCGTGTCAAACCATAAGGTTTTGAGCTTGAGCGTGGTCACGGTGTCGTTTGTGGGTATGGCTGTGCGGCCCTAGCCATTTTTAACAATAATTGTCCAATCAGTTTAAGCTGCAGCTGCTCCCACCAGCAATTGTTCAACTACGGACTTTAATTGTAGCCCACCAGTTAGATTGATGCCTAACTGACTGATTTCATGGGGATAAGTGTGGCTGTGTGTGTAGCTTTTAAGCTTTTGGTGATGTTAATATTAGCCATTTAATTAAATTGTGGCTTTTCGTCATGAGTGGCGTTTGGCCGAACTACAAAATCAACTTTAGTTGCTCATTGAGGCTGTTAGAAAGATTTCTCATGTCAGTCTGTATAGCTTAAATGCCTGGTTATAGAAGCTTAAGATAAAGTTGTTGGACATTTACTTTTAGGGGTGGCTGATGACAGGATTCATTTGCTATGGTGCTTTTACAATAACTAAATGCCATTGGTGGACATGAGACCAGTTTTGTATGTAAAACAATTGATTTCATGTCCGCTGAAGGGACTCAGCAGGGTTGCTGTTTATATTCTATAGTACCTTTGGTTTCCAACTGAGAGCACAATTGTCCAGGAATAATTTGGGTTCATAATGCAAGCAATCCGATAAAAGCCAAAGTGAAAGTAGGCTTTGCTGCAGATGTGTGTGTATGTGTGTGTGTTTTGTATTGTCTTTAAAAATGTCTAGGATCTGATAGCTGTTATCATGCAATTTCCACGACGACTTTGATTACACAAAAACAGGTGTAACTTTGAACACAGAGCTAATCCTGACAGCGCCCCGCATGGGTTTGTGGTCTGAATTTGCATATGTATGTATTTATTCAAAAGGTATTGAGTCAGGGGTATAACTGCTATTCTCCCCCCTAAATAGAAACGCTGCTTTAGCTGAACTCTGAGCTTTGTGCTCAGAGGAGGACACAGTGATTATAAGTGTGTGGTTAGTTCTGCACGGAGAAAAAGAGAATTAAAGAGAAGAAGGAAGAACCAGACAGAGTGTTGCATGAAAATAACAGCCGGGAAAACAATTTTGCAGACAAGATCAGAATTTGTATGAGACAGGGTTCTTTGAATTCTCATTAAATCTACATTAATATTAAACAATCACAAGGCACAAACAAAACTTAACTTTGACTAATTTATTTGTAACAAGGACCAGTAGTGTGCTCCTCCATGGAATATTTAGAATAATAAAAACGAGACAGAGATGGCATTAAAAGGGGAAGGAGGGAGAATAAAAAAAAATCCAAAGGAAGGAAAGTAAAGGGAAGATGTGGTCATGCAATTAATCATAATTGTATTTGCAAGACATGAAAAATGAAAGGTGAAAAAATAAGCGAAATCTAAAAAAGTGGGTAAAATTAAATGAAAGAAGGATGTCATGAGTGAGGATCTTTGTCCTCTGTTGTTTTGTCCAGGCTGAAGTACCACGATGACACCGACTCTTTGTTTTGATGCTAAAAGGGACAATTATACAGACGAAAATAGACAGTTTTTCATTCTTTTTTCATTCTTTTACTCCTTTTTTAGTTTAATTCATTTATTGTTATACCTCACTCACTTCCATTAGTTACCAACCCTTTTTATTGTTTTACTCTGCCTGATTAGTATATATTATACAGAAAACCTTTTCTGACGGATACAGTTTGACCTTGAATAACTGGAAAAAAAGAAAAACAAGAAAAAACCCCAAGAAAAGGTTGTGTGAAAAACAGCCACAAGAACGGTGAAAGCTAATTCTCAATTTCATTATTTTCTTCAACAGTCCGATTACCACAGTGTGTACACTTGTATGCCGCAAATACTTTGTCGTAAATTCTTCATAAGGCTGCGATAGTTCACAAGCGAGACACAGGACATCAATTCCAGTTAATTCCCAATTTGTGTCAGAGCAGCAGATGCCGACGCAAGCGCTGAAAGCGCCGTTAATATGCAACCGAGACGCTGTGTGGGAAAGGTGATGGGGGAGGGGGTGGAAGACCGAAAAAGACAAAAACAAGTCAGACCCTCCACGCAGACAAATACAGTTTGGCAAAAAGGGAAAAAGGTTAACTAACGTGAAGGAGGAAAGAAACATGGGAAAGGATGAAGGATAAGGTGCAGAAGCAAAAACAAAGAAACACAAAGGTTTTGAGAAGAGAGGATAGTGAGGAGAGGGGACATTAAATAATACATAAGACTTTGAGTTACAAGTAAACACACAACCTGAAAGTTGGTCACGCATTGATCTTTTTTGCTCTTAAAATGGTCAATTCCACGAAAGACACAGGAAAACCAGTCTCTTACAGGAACTGGATCATCGTTCAAATGCAATGAGGTTCAGGGAACATTTGTGCACTGTGTCTGGGAATGTGACAAAATAAAGAAAATCTGGAGGGAGGTAATTAATAAAACCATGCTTATCCTGTCCTGTATGAATATTCCACTGGACCCTACGTTGTTATCGCTGCATCTATATCCAGCACATCTCAATTTGAAACCCCAAGAACATAAATTTAAAGATTTTTTGCTGTATTGCAGGTGTCATGGAAAAATTCAAATATTGTATACTTTCTAACAAAAGAACAACAGCTGTTTTAATGCAAAATACTAACGGGGGTCAGCTGCGAGAGGGGAACTGATAGTGGGGGTAAATGGAGGATGTGGATGCAGATGAAAGTGGTTGGTGTTATCTATTTTGTACTGTATGCCTTTCTCTAAGAGAACTAGCCCCTATGTGTCGGATGCAAGAGGCCACAATGGCATTGAATGACTACTGTTAGGTATCCTGTCTTTCATGCAGGGGGGCACAATTTCCATTGAATGACCATTGTTTCAATGGTCTATCAGGTCTTACCCATTCCCATATAAAAGAAGACAAAACAACATGTTGCCTCAGACTCGACTCGTCCAGCCTGCGTGCTGCACGTCCACTCTCCTGTTGCGCATCAGTTAAAAAAAACAAACTTAAAAAACTTTGGTAATCTCGAGCTCACCGGTGTTGTAGTTTTTTTAAGGAACTGGGGCCTCATTTATAAAGTTTGCTTGTGAATCATACGACTGACGTGTATGTCTATACACGTCAGTCGTATTACTGGGTGTGCGTTGTTTTACATCCAACGGTTTCCACGGTTGCATGGACTAAGAAGCCTGATCACCAGTTGGGATTTCCAGATCAGAGATGCATCAAGGCTGAATTCTGGTTCTGCATTAAACCAACGTAGCCTGACCTGTACCTCTCAAAAAATGGAACTACGCGTTGAGGCGACGCAGACCGAGAGGGCTGTGATTGGTTCACTTGGTAGCAACGCATTTCCGGTTCCGGTTCGTGAAGCAGTCGTGAACTTTCAGCGTTCTTTTCTTCATGTTTGTGTGATTTTTGGGTTGTTTTGGTTTTTTGTACAATAGTTGTCCTTATCTCTTTGATTCACTGTGACCGTAAACAAAGTATAGACTAATATAAACTAGTGCTCTGGGGGGGTACTGCACCACGGCGGAAATGGAGTGACGGAGAAGTCTTAAGGTTCACGACGGCGTCACGGCAAAGGCGTAGGCTCTGCGTTGGTTTAACGCAGAACCTTAAATCAGGCTTCACGTATGTGTCCCTAGATTGGATAGATGCACAGCACCTGGGGACATATTCCTCTTGATTTCCTCTTGCCCTTCGGTCCGGGCACCGCCCACTTTGGTCTTTCTCTGCCCGGTTCATGTCACTGACCCAGGTAACGTGGCTGTTTTCGGATAAAACTCTGACGTAACGCTTCAACATATGAATGATCTCTTATTCGTTACCGTTATTGGCAGAGCTGCTTACTGCTGACGCGTCCTGTTGGTTGAAGTTATGTGCTTGGTTTCTGAGTGCAGAACATATGCTCTCAGGTGATGAACGCTGATAATCGCTAGGGGTGGCTGTGTACAACAAATCTGCAGGCGCTAATGTGCTCTATAAAGAATATTTATTGAACTTTTTTTAGAACATAAGAGCTTCTCCTTTGAGAACTTTCCCTTTTTTTGATATTTTGCATCTCTGTATTAGTTTTTGTTCAATGTGACTTATTTGTGAATTTAGTTTTGTGGTGTACGTGACCCCCGTTCTGTCATTTCAGTGGCTGAGAGCTAACAGTGGGGGCTTTGGTGTCCAGTGGTTCCCCTTTATGTGCTGTGGCCCCCGGGTTCGGTTCTTGTCTTCCTGGCACTAGAGTGCGTGGGTGAGCGACTGACACATGTGATTGGGTGTTTCGTTGTAATGGGATGCCTCCCACCTGCTCTATTCTTCCCCCGCTGGTGGGTATCATTACCTTTGTGCAGTCAAATCATTCTAATTACCAGCTCTAAATGCGTGTAAATTGTAGACATTCTGACATTTATCATCTTCCATAAACATGAGTAAGAAAGATGCATTGCCTTCTAAGCTGCATATCCTGTTTTTCTTCATTTAAGCTGTGAATGCTTCCTTTCCCAGCAGACATGCCGCATTCCAGCTGCATCAAAAGTCAGTCAACTCCCCTGTGACTTCACATAAAGCTGGGCAAGACTGTACCTTTCTCTAAACGCCACCAAAGGGGCTTCCATCACTTCTGCTGTGAACTGTTTAACCCTGCTGCTTTAATGCTATTTAACACATTAGGTGTTCTGATGTTGACGCACATGACATGCTGATGTATGTGGTGCACATACGTCTGAGGGCGTGACATACAACAGTAACAGAAAAGTCCACACCTTGACTGAGACCAAAAAGTGACCGGCACGTAGATTAGTATGTTTCCACAAAGGCTATAACAACCGTGTCCATACGAGAGCTGTAAATGCTACAACAGCTTCTTGATCTGCTCTTTTCTCCAGCAGCTTGAGAATCTGCTCTATTGTACTGAAGGTCAAACGTAACTCCAACCCCATATCTAGCTGCCGGGGGAGGCAAGCCCTCAGGAGGATGAGAGGCAATGAGAGGAGAGAAAAATGTCCACCAGGTCGGTGCCTGTCGTGGGGTGGCCCATGCCGTCTGTTAGGTATGTGGCAGTTCACACAGGCGGGTGTATGTACAGCTCCAGCTTACCTTTCCATCTAGAAGGATCATCATTCAAATTTACAAACACTCGGCCCGATTGGCACTAAGGGACCCTACAACCTCACCGTGCTAATTCTTACGTTTTTTGCGATATTAAACTTTCAATTTAAAAAGAAAATTCCATTTTATTTTGGACGCTTGTTGCTAGGCAACGGTTTATCGTACAGACATCATTACAACATTGACAAACCCTTGACGCGTTGTACTACAACATATTTTAGTCTCATCATGCTAGCTATTACGCTTTTTGAGATATCTAACTATTTTAGTTTTCAAGCTAACATAAATTTGGGCGCTTGTTGCTCGGCAACACGATATCGATATCGAGACATCGATCCAACGTTAAAAGACTCGGGACGATGTGGACTACAACATACATTAGGCTGTTGTTTACAACCTTTGAGATATTGAAGCCAAACTTTCCCATTCTACCCTATGGCGCTTGTTACCATGGCAACCAAACCTATGCATTTTTATGGGGTAAATTAATTTATGAGTAAATCGTCCGTAAATGTGGCCCGAACTGCAACGTGCATCCAGGCCTTGGTTTGGTTTATTGGCCAATATTAATAACCCCAAACATGGCAAGAACAACCTCTGACACTGTGCTGAAAGAAGTTGATGACTTCAAATACCTGGGTTCGTGGGTCAACTCAACTGAGCAAGATCTGAAAGTGAGGAAGGCACTTGCATGGAGGGCCCTGAACGGGATGACCAGTGTATGGAACTCCAACCTCCCCCGCCAAATCAGACTCAGCTTCTTCTTCGCGACAGTAGAGTCTGTTCTCCTCTATGGCAGTGAATGCTGGACCCTCAAACCAACCCTAGTGAAATCCCTGGACGGGTGTTACACCAGGATGTTGCGTGCAGTGCTAAACATCAGCAAGAGTGCACATGTAACCAACCAAGTCCTATATGAAGGAATGCCAAGGGTAAGCGAAAAGGTTGCTGTAAGGAGAATGAGACTTGCAGGGCACTGCCAAAGACACAAAGAACTGTCAGCCAGCAAGCTGGTGCTGTGGGAGCCAACACGCGGGCGCCGGTCAAGAGGACGTCCTACACCAACATATGTGGACATACTCAAGAAGGATGCCGGGGCCCAGAGTACCAGCGAACTGGAAAGTTGTATGGAGAATCGGGATGACTGGAGACAACGATGGACGGCTCATCTGAGGACGATCTAGTAGTACAGCCCCAAACCAAAGCAGCGACAGGGGACGAATGGCCATATCAAAATCTCCTGACATTTTCTAGTTAGGAACTGAGCATTGACAGTGCGAAGGCCCTTTTGTATCTGTAGGAGATGTTCTCGTTCTCGTTGTTTTTCTTCCGACGAAATGAGGGCCTTTTTGCCCCCCTAAACGTGCCCCAAAAGTCACCAAATTTTGCACCAAGCCAGGCCTGGTGAGAAATTATATATTTAATGGTTTGCATTAATGGGCGTGGCCTAATGGCTCAACAGCGCCCCCTAGAAAACTTTGTGCCTCAAGCCTCACAATACGGTTTGACGTACATGCACGAAAATCGGTACACACCTGTATCATGGCGCAACTTAAACAAAAGTCTCTTGGGGCCATGGCCGAAACCCAACAAGAATTCGGCCATTTTGAATAAATCGTGTAATGTTGGCGCAATTTATGCCATTCCTTCAGCAGTTAACACGGCCCGAACCATAACGTGCACCCAGGTGTGTTGTACATCAAAATGTGCGTCTCCATCCTGCGACGACACGCATTACTTTTCTCAGTCAAAAGCGTTACCGTGACGACGATAGATGCCAAAAAGTGCGCCCACCCTTCATCTGGTTGGTCCATATTTGATAGTTCCTACTTTCTACCATAACTGTAGAACGGTGTGACATAAAGAGTTGTGGGTGGTGTCATCTGACTCGGTTTTGACTCCATCACCTTAATTGGTGCAAATTAGCCCCGCCCCTTCTTCTGATTGGTTGATATGTGATCGTTCCGATTTTCTGCAATAACTTTTGAATGCTTTGACATAAAGACTCGTGGGTGGTGTCATCGGACATGGTTTTGAGTCCTTGGCTTTTAATGGTGAAAATTGCACGTGTGAGAGCCCGTTCATCTTGAACATAATTTCTGCAAATTAGCCCCGCCCCTTCATCTGATTGGTCAATATCTGATAGTTCCTACTTTCTGCCATAACTTTTTAATGGTTTGATATAGAGAGTCGTGGGTGGTTTCATCCGCTAAATGTCCAGGCCTGAAGAATCTACATGCAAGTCATACAAGCTTCCACTGCAGCCTGAACGTGCACAAGGGTTCATTGCTGATTGCAGCTTTAATTAGGGCCCGAGCACCTTCAGTGCGAAGGCCCTATTGTATCTGTAGGAATTTTTCTTTCTTTCTTTCTTTCTTTCTTCTGACGAAAGGAGGGCCTTTTTGCCCCCCTAAACGTGCCCAAAAAGTCACCAAATTTTGCACCCAAGTCAGGCCTGGCGAAAAATTTGATATTTAATGGTTTACATTAATGGGCGTGGCAAAATGGCTCAACAGCGCCCCCCGGAAAACTTTGTGCCTCAAGCCCCACAATACGGTTTGACGTACATGCACGAAAATCAGTACACACCTGTATCAGTACACAACCTAAAGAAAAGTCTCTTGGCGACATGGCCGAAACCGAACAGGAAGTCAGCCATTTTGAATTAATCGTGTCACTTTGGTGCAATTTATGCCATTCCTTCGGCAGTTAATAAGGCCCGAACCGTAACGTGCCCCCAAGTGTGTTATACATCAAAATGTGCGTCTCCATCCTGCGACAACACGCATTACTTTTCTCTTTCAAAAGCGTTACCGTGGCGACGCTAGACGCACAAAGCGCGCCCACCCTTCATCTGGTTGGTTCAGACAGAAAAAACTTTGCGCCTCAAGCCCCATAATACGGTTTGACGTACATGAACGAAAATCGGTACACGCCTGTATCATGTCGCAACTAAAAGAAAAGTCTCTTGGCGCCATGGCCGAAACCGAACAGGAAGTCGGCCATTTTGAACATTCTGAATTAATAGCGTAATTTTGGAGCAATATGAGCCATTCCTTCGAGAATTAATACGGCCCGAACCGTAACGTGCACCCAGGTGTGTTATACATCAAAATGTGCGTCTCTATCCTGCGACTACACGCATTACTTTTCACTTTCAAAAGTGTTACCGTGGCGACGCTAGACGCCAACAAGCGCACCCCCCCTTCATCTGATTGGTCCATATTTGATAGTTCCCCAAAAGGCACCAAATTTGGCATGCAAGCCAGGCCTGGCGATAAATTTGATATTTCATGGTTTGCATTAATGGGCGTGGCAAAATGGCTCAACAGCGCCCCCCGGAAAACTTTGTGCCTCAAGCCCCACAATACGGTTTGACGTACATGCACGGAAATCGCTACACACCTGTATCATGGCACAACTTAAAGAAAAGTCTCTTGGAGCCATGGCCGAAACCGAACAGGATGTCGGCCATTTTGAATAAATTATGTCATTTTGGCGAAATTTATGCCATTCCTTCGGCAGTTAATACGGCCCGAACAGTAACGTGCACCCAGGTGTGTTATACATCAAAATGTGCGTCTACATCCTGCGACACCACGCATTACTTTTCTCCTTCAAAAGTGTTACCGTGGCGACGCTAGACGCCAAAAGGCGCGCCCCCCCTTCATGTGATTGGTCCATATTTGATAGTTCTGCAAAAGTCACCAAATTTTGCATGCAAGCCAGACTTGGCGATAAATTTGATATTTCATGGTTTGCATTAATGGGCGTGGCCTAACGGCTCAACAGCGCCCCCTAGAATACTTTTATCTGCCATAACTTTTGAATGGTTTGACATAGAGAGTTGTGGGTGGTGTCATGGGACTCTGTAATGAGTCCTTAAGCTTCGTTGGCCTTACTTAGCCCCGCCCCTTCTTCTGATTGGTTGTCCCGATTTTCTGCTATAACATTGGAATGGTTTGACATAGAGAGTCCTGGGTGGTGTCATCAGATTCTTTATGGAGTCCTTGACCTTCATTGGCCTTAATTAGCCCCGCCTCTTCTTCTGATTGGTTGTCCCTTTTTTCTGCTATAACTTTTGAATGGTTTGACATAGGAAGTCGTGGGTGGTGTCATGGGACTCTGTAATGAGTTCTTAAGCTTCGTTGGCCTTACTTAGCCCCGCCCCTTCTTCTGATTGGTTGTCCCTTTTTTCTGCTATAACTTTTGGATGGTTTGACATAGGAAGTCGTGGGTGGTGTCTTTTCTGATATGCTTATGGGGGGCGGTGGCCGTGAGTGCGAGGGCCCGTTCATCGCTGCTTGCAGCTTTAATTTTATTTGTTATTTACTGTTTAATTGTGTCTTGCCTCTTTTATTGTTGATGTAAAACACTTTGAATTACCTTGTGTCTAATTATGCTTTACAAATAAACTTGCCTTGCCTTTCCTAGGGTGGAATGGTATCTCTTCAACTTGGCTGTGTGTATTTATGTGTGTGTATTTACGTGTGTGTGCTTTACCTCCAGTTGTCTCCACGTGTGTGTGAGGTTGTGCATTTTGAAGTGGAAGTTGCTGGGTAGTTCAGTCCCGCTCCTCTTTAGCGCTGTGGCTCGGCCGAGCAGGCTGCTCCTCCTATCGTCCATCATCACCAGCTCGGTGTGGCTGCTCTACAGATGGATGGCAGAACAGACACAACTTCAGCTTTTCATTTCTTCATTTTGTGCCACAATCCACAAAATACTTCAATCAACAATTGATGCCAAATTGTCTAGTTTCCCCATTAATATATTATTAAGTGTAAGTAGACTGCTTGGAAATGGTGTGAAACAGTGATATAGTACGAGGTTTGTTGTTTGATTCCAGCGCTTGTCTGTTCCAGTTTCATCCCGCCTGCGTTGTACTGGCATCCTGCTGCTGATGAACCCACCAGTGTCTGACATGACAGTTTAGTGTTTGGTCCTTTTCCCCAGACGGACATAGTTATGCCTTTTCAACAGTTTATGCCGTATGTTATGGAAGTGCTTTAAAATGAAGCAATGTCCATCAACGAGTTTAAAAACAAATATTAAAGCTGCAAGCGATGAACGGGCTCTCGCACTCATGCCCCCCCCGGGTTCCCCCCTCATTCCTAAGTCAATAATACTATAAAAAGTGCCTTTGCTGTTCAAATAAAACTCAACTTATCATCATAAGCATATTAGAAATGACACCATCCATGACTCTCAGACTCTGCAGAAGATAGGAATGAAATATCGACAAATCAGAAGAAGGTGCAGAACCAATTTACACCAATGAAGGTTAAGGACTCTAAACCAAAACCAATAACACCACCCACGAATCTTTATGTCAAACCATTCAAAAGTTATGGCAGTAAATAGGAACGATCAAATATCGACCAATCAGAAGAAGGGGCTGGGCTAATTTGCACCAATTATGGTCAAGGACTCAAAACTATGTCTGATGACACCACCCACGAGTCTTTATGTCAAACCATTCAAAAGTTATGGCAGAAAGTAGGAACTATCAAATATGGACCAATCAGATGAAGGGGGCGCGCTTTTTGGTGTATATAGTCGTAACGCTTTTGACTGAGAAAAGTAATGGGCATCGTCGCAGGATGGAGACGCACATTTTGATGTATAACACACCTGGGTACACATTACGGTTCGGGCCGCATTAACGGCCGAATAAATGGCATAAATTCCGCCAAAATTACACGATTAATTCAAAATGGCTAACTTCTTGTTCGGCTTCGGCCATGGTGCCAAGAGACTTTTCTTTAAGTTGCAAGTTGATGAGAGATCTCGCGAGAATGCACTAGGATCGTGAGAAAAACCATGAGGCAGCAGAATCAATGGCGAGCTGAAAAAAAACATTTTGGTTCTCAGCAAATACTATATATATATATATATATATATATATATATATATATATATATATATATATATATATATACACACACAGACACACATGGGCGGAGGCTCCGAGTTTCTGAAACGCAGATGCTTTCATCTCGCGCTGTAGCGGAGCAGGCGGGGGGGCAGGGGGGGCGGCCGCCCCGGGCCCACTGCTCCGGGGGGGCCCACTCCGAAGAGGAAAAAAAAAAAAAAAACTCCGAAGAGGAAAAAAAAAAAAAAGTGTTCTGAATAAAATAAGGAAAGTTGGACAGTATAGCACTTGTGTTCATAATGATAAAGTTGTTTAAAAAATAAAAATGAAACAAATAGTCCCTTCTCCCCGTGTGTGTCTGCCTGTCATGCACGGGTTCGCACGAGCATCTGTTTAAGGCGGATTTATGGTTCCGCGTTACATCAACCCAGAACCTACGGCGTAGGGTGCGCGTCGCCGCGTAAGCTACGCCGTAGCAATGCGTCGAGCCAGTCGTCGCATCAGAGCCTTAAACTCATGCTGAGTTTCAGCAGCTGAAGTTGATAAAAAAAACTCTCTACGGGCTGCATGGATGGGGCCAGACTACCAAACCTCACCTTGCTCTCAATCCAGAGGGACATCGCCATTGATGAGAGCAAGTTTATTGTGACCAAAAAGACGAGTCATTAAGAAATCCAGTGCTGAGGTTGCCATATCTGACAGGTTCCAGCCCAAATGCAACGTAAAACCCACCGAAATAATGAAAAACCAGCCCGAATCTTACATTCTCTTGTTAAAACCATAAATTATTAAATGCGTAATACATTTCATCTTCACATTACTAAATAACCTAAAAAAAAGTTCAGGCTCCAAACAAAAACTTCAATAAAATGGAGCAGATTAAAGCAAATATATTATCAGTGAGTTTATTGTGTAAATTTCTACTTTTCTCTGCCATAATGGAAGCTTTTTTTTGTTAATAATTTCTCCTAAATATTTAGTAAAACCCAGGAAAAGCAGCCCAAATATATATTTTTTTAGCCCAATTGGGCTGAAACCTGCCCAACCTGGCAACCCCACCTTGCTCTCAATCCAGAGGGACTGCTCCGTTGATAAGAGCAAAGTGATTGAAAGATGAAGAACCGGCTGATGAGATAAAAAAAAGTCGAAATTATGAGATAGAAAGTCGAAATGATGACTTTTTCTCATAATTATGACTTACCGTGGGGATATTTTTATTTTTAAGGCTAAGATTTCATCTTATTTTTTTGTTTTACTGGCGGAAATTAGCTTCCATAGACATCACTGGATTTGTATCTCCAGTTTGATACTTATATCTTAAAGTCTGCATTAGGCTTATAATTAGGTTTGACATAATGACTGGTAAATCCATGGTGCTAGAACCTCATTTGAGTGGTTCTGACCGTGTTGCTGCTGCTGTTGGAATTGCGGTTGGTTGGGCCTGATCTGTGGCATTTTTATCGATTATGTTCTAACGGGGATGTTTAGGCCTCAAGGGCCCATCTAGAATGCTTCGCCCCCCCTAGGCTGGGACCCCTGCTCCGCCCCTGATCTCGCGTTATAAAACAAACAGGGCTTTGTTCAAACTCTTCTTTGATTGAGTCTCTGGAGGCGGTGACTTCACCAGTCTGCCGCTGGGTCAACCAAGGCCGTCATGGTCGCACTCACACCCACACACACTCGTCAACCTGTGAGGCTCAGCCGGACTACCCACACCAGCATGAGGACAAGCAAACGCCACGCAGAAAGGTCCCAGTTAAGATTCAGTCAGGAATGTTCTGGCCTCCAGGAGGAACTACAGAAACCTGCCGCTCTTAAAGCTATTTGCTATCACTGCTAACATCTGTATGGGCCAGTTTCAGGTCCCCTGTACCCGGGTCTGCCGGGTATAACGGGTTAAAAACTATTACATCTTGTTGTTGAGGAAGGAAACAATAAAACGATCAAGTTGTTTTCAATACTGTGCAGTTTTATTTTGTGTACATTTTACCTTGAGCTTATGCAATTTGGCCAATGCTGATTATTGAAAAAGGGTCAATAATTGCTCAACCAAACATCTTCCTCTGAGCACAGTATTTCCTGAAACTGAAAAATCTATTTGAACAGTCACTTAAACTTTGATTTAAAAAAAAAAAAGAAAAAAGAAAAGACGAGGGGTGCCTGAGACTTTTGCAGCTCTGTATAAAATAAACCTCTGTGCCGTCCGAGTCCGTTGTTCTCGTACCGTCTGAGTCTACGGCATCGAGTTAGCATTAGCAGCTCCACAATGTTTTCATTCGTGTAAACTTTTACTCCCCTCAACTCACATTTGCCTAATTCATCATTTTCTCCATCACTCTCCAGATATCCCCCCGCATAACATTTCTGCAACACATCTCTTCTTTTTTCTTAATTTTCCATATCTCTTTTCTCTTTCCCCCTTTTCATTTTCTGCATCAATAGCTACTTGATTCTACTTTTCACTTGTCATTTATCATTAATGCCTGGCCCTATTTGAATATTTAAATGTATTCTGTGTGTGTGTGTGTGTGTGTGTGTGTGTGTGTGTGTGTGTGTGTGTGTGTGTGTGTGTGTGTGTGTGTGTGTGTGTGTGTGTGTGTGTGTGTGTGTTTTGCTGTGCTGTCATCAAAGAGGCGGCAGCCATTTTTCAACGGCAACTATTGTGATGGAGACGCCACCTCTCCGTGCTCTACGGCCATCCATCCCCTTCACTTAGCTAATAACCATGTCACAAAAACAAGGATCAACATCACAAAATAGACGACAGGAAGGTAAATATGTTGGCATCACAGTTTTTTAAACAGCCAAGAAATTATACGATTTATTCGCTGATGGCAAATATTGATTTAAAGAGGATACGTAGAGCAAGCAGCGAAAAAGGTAAAAAGGGTGTGTGTGTGTGTGTGTGTGTGTGTGTGTGTGTGTGTGTGTGTGTGTGTGTGTGTGTGTGTGTGTGTTGAGAGGAGGATAACACAGATCCAAAGTCAAAGAAAAGAGGGAGTGAGTGAGAGTGGAAGATGGACGCGACGATTAAAATGCATGAGATCCAAAGTTGGAGATAAGGGCTGAGAGAAGGATCTTTTGAGAAGCAGGAGAGGGAGGAGGTGCATGGATGGCTAGTTGTGATGTATTCATGCCTCCAGTCAATCTCCATGCAAGGATGGACAGAGCAGCGAAGGCCTGAAGACAGAGCGGCACAAAGGAGAGGAGAAAGACAAAATAGACAAGACACTGTAAAGAAGTGATGGAATATGAAGTGATAGTACAGTAAAAGGTGGAATAAAGTGAAGGAGAGCGGTTTTGATGGCACCTCAAAGCTCGTACACACACCAACGGCCTCGGTGACTGAACAGAAGGCGGGAAGACACACATCAGCAACTAAACCTTAGAAAATGACAAACTCTTCTACAAAAGTGTCACAAGCTAAACTAACAAGCTGGAAGGTTCACTGGTACAGGACGGTCCGGGGGAACGTCGTTAGAGAGGAAGTGCCGACAACCTGGGGACGTTACTCTTTATGTGACAACGTAAGAGAGCAATACAATACATTCATAAGCAGTACTGGAGTTGTAAAAAACAATCAGGGGGGATGGTGGATTTGATCATATGGGGACAGATAATTTGTGCTGATTACAAATAATATAATATATTACAAATAATAGCAGTGACCAAAACAGCTGCAGAAATACTGCAGGAATGACATAGCAGCAGTTAAATGCAGCCTTCTGTAAGCTTTAAATATCCACTGGGCTTACATCAAATACATCAAAACACAACAATAAAAAACACTTTTCTGAACTTATCAATATGACTCTGTCCTTCACAGGATAAGTAACATGGATCACTGCAAAAACTCACAATCTTAACAAGAATATTTGTTTCTAGTTAAAATGTCTCATTTTAGTAAATAAATCTCATTACACTTAAAACAAGACTCATCACTGGAAAAAACAACAATTTGCACCTGTTTCAAGTAGATTTTCACTTAAAAAAAGTAGAAAAATCTGCCAGTGGAACAAGATATTTTTTTTGCTTGTAATGAGAAGATAAATCTTGTCCCACTGGCAGATTTTTCTACTTATTTCAAGTGAAAATTTACTTGAAACAGGTGAAAATTGTCAAATAAGTTATTTTCTGGTGACTCTAAATGTTGAAATAGCAGTAAAACCACATTCATTGATGAAATGACATAAGGGATGGAAAGGAGGGATGGCAGTTTTACAGGGGGGATGATTTGGACCGTTTTTATTTCAGGGGGGGATGATTTGGACCGTTTTTATTTCAGGGGGGATGCCATCCCCCCTCATCCCCCTCAACTCCAGTACTGTTCATGAGGCTGGATATCGAGATCACACTAACTCACTATTCTTACAGTCTAAAGTACTAGAACTCATGGATTTAGTGGTATTTCAATCTGCACCAGTAATGTTTAAAGCAAAAAATCATTTGCTACTGGATAACGTTCAGAAATGATTCATTGGGAGGGAAGGGGGTTAGAATTTAAGGGGGAAACCTAAACTTCAAATCTTTATTTGTGTGTACAACAAAAATAAGTTTTTGTGTATCAGTTTGTGGAATTAAACTGTGGAATGGTTTGAATTTGGAGTTAAAAGAATGTACATAAAACAATTTCAGAAGAAATATAAAGAAATGGTTTATTTGAGGTATAAAAGTGAAGACTGTGTGTGTTCTGCTATTTTGTCGTGTTGTCTTTGTATGTTTGTATAGATATACGTATTATATTTATATCATAGTTATATTATATTTATGATAGAGCTTACATCTTATTAATGTTATTAAAGGTTACTTTTGTAAAAATGATATATATTTATACAAATTAGTGTATAGTATAAAAAATAAATACAGACATATAATGTATGTTTAGTTGTGGAAAGGGGGAGGGATTAAATAAGTTTATATTTCCTCTCACTCCTTTTGAACATGTAACTGATATATGTGTTTTGATGTTATTTTTTTTCTTCGTGTGGTGGAATGCCCACCTGTATTTGTTTTCTTATCTTTTTTCTTGTTTTTTATACATGTTCGAAATAAACGAAGACAAACGAACAAAGAAAATGTTCAATGTTTGGTGACTTTAGCACGCCGTCGACACCTAGATATGAACTTGGAAACCCCTTGCTGTGTTTCGTGGTTCCAAACGAAGAGAACGGCAGATCCTAGAGCTCAGCACCCCAATCGTCAAAAGAACTAGAAAACAAACTGGGAAAAAAGACCAGTCTTATTTTTTACTCTAAATTATGAATTTTAGTGTCTGTCATAATTTGGTACCAAGTTTATGATTTTTATTAACCTTTATAAGCCATCAAGGTTAAAAAAGGAAGTCATTAATAAATCAAAAACGCGTTAAAGATCTGCATATAGTTTTCTAATCTTGATGAAAGAAATGTGGAAAAATATGCAATGAAATGTACATAAAACAAATAAGGAAAAAAAGGAGAGTAAATGAGATAAGAAAGATTGGATGGGAGCAGGGGAAATGGTGGTGGTGGGGGTTGAAATCAACAAGCAATCATAACTTTAATTCAGTCTCCATATTAATGAGCAAAGAGCTGAAATGTCAGCAAAAAAGCAGTCATACATGAAAAACATCTAATGCATTTTGAACATTATTTTTTTCTTTTTTCAGTTCTTCCTGCAGATTCATCTGATCCACCAAATGAGAGAAGTTCTTACGAGCCTGCACAACAGAACAATATGTAAAAAGTTGGGAACTGATAAGGACGCATGTCCATCGCTGTGCTTCTTAAATACAAAATGTGTTTAAAAAAATTGATAGTTTAAGGCCAAATAAGTGTTAACTTCTGGCTTATTCAGTTCACTTCATGAGCACATCGTAGCAGGAGCAAAAGATAGAAACGGCTCCATTTTAGGCAAAAACTAAACAAATTCACAGCCGTTACCAGAAAAATCTAATCTGATCCATTCCCTACAGACACAAAAAAACATCTTAAATGTTGGAAATAAGCCATTTTTTGTACCTTATCTGCACCTTTTGAAGGAGCAATTCTGCACCCTAGAGAAGTACAAAAACGTTACATTTACCATGCAGAAAGTAAAAGGTGCACCCTTGGATTCTTGGACCAAAAACATACCTTTTATTCGATTTATTTACCCACTTTTTTATGCTTACTTCAATTCTGGGCAGGGGTGTAGTGCACTTGGACAGGTCAGTCAGTACAGTAACAGATGAGACGAGCCTAACGGCTCAACAGCGCCCCCTAGAAAACTTTGTACCTCAAGCCCCACAATACGGTTTGACGTACATGCACGAAAATCCAAATGAAAATGGCCATTCCGAATTAAACTTAATTCCGAAGTAAGTGGCTGGTTTATTTATTTTAAATCCGAATAGAATAATCATGTCATGCGATCATGTTTACACTCATTCCTCTTTAAATTAATTCCGGTCTTTCTTTCTGCTCGTTCCCTCTCCCGTCTGTCTCCATGATCTTATATTCCACTGGGCTGGTTTTCCAAACAAAGTTTCAAGATGCAGCAGCAGTAAACGCTGGTCAAGAGCAGAGAGCATTTATTTAATAAATAGAAATCATTAAAAGAACAGATGGCAGGAAACATAAAAATGGTGACCTTTTCAAAGTTGTAGCGGCTAAGTTAGTTTTTCTTCCGGTAGTTTAACTTCCGGTCCCCCCCCTATCCAATCAGAACCTTCCCAACCCCCAGACCTGGAGAGGAATTGGAGAAAGACCATCAAACGTGTTTCCATGGAAACCTCAATTCAGAATTACTATTTCCATGTAAACTCGAAGGAAAAAAGTTTAATTCTGAATTATTTAATTCGGAATAATTAATTCTGAATTAAAAAACATTATGTAACCGTGGCCATTATCTGGCTATTAGAACCAGATAATGCAATTTAGAACCGCATTATCTGGCTCTCATATCATATATTCTATTTCAAGAACTCCAGTTGGGTTTGATTACAGCCCAACTAAGGCGTATACATGGCTGTTAAAACGTCCATATCAGTAGGACTGGAGTGCTAACCGTCTCACCGCTACATGTATGCAGCCCACCAATAAATAATAGTAAAATAATGATTAAGGAATACAATGAATAGTACAACAATGAAACTGCAAAAAAAAACGGGGAGTAATTATGATGGCAAGGTCATATCTATTACACTCAGTGAATTACAATATTCATTTCAGAATTAAATATATCCTGTCATTGGGTTTAATAGTTAGATGGTTTTAAAAAGGGCCAATTCTGCGGTATGAGTTTATTAATTAACAACTGTGTTCGCTTAGCGTTTAGTGGATGATTGCTATCCACACGTGTACCTTCAAATGCAGTTTGACCTCTACTTCTCTGTGTGCAGTAAAGATTTGTGTAGGCAAGAGTAAGTGGCCATAGTTAAAGGGAAGAGCAGGAGTTTCTTATGTTTAACTTGAACCTGCCCAGACTTTTTTCTGAGAAGAAGCTTGTTTTTTTTCACCCTCTTTGCAGGGATTTTTTTCCATGTGATTTCTTCTCGGCATTACAGCGTCCTCCAATTCAAGCGTGCATGTGTCCATGCATGTGTGTCTGTTACTGTGGGTGTGTGATTGTTACTGTGTGTGGGTGCGTGCATGTGTGTCTGTGTGTGTGTGTGTGTTATTGTTTATGCATGTGTGTGGGTGCACGTGCGTGTGTGTGTGTGTGTGTGTGGGGAGGTTTGTATAAACTGCCCTCAGTTGACATTTTTTTTAAAATAAAACCATTTTATCACACATTTTTATCACACAGTGCTCCTACCTAAGTGTCCTGGGCATTGCTCCCTCTACCCTCTACCAACCCCGGGAGTTCCTACACTGAGCTCAGGTCTCCTCCTTAACCTGCCGCTTTTTTCACTAGACAGGGTGGGGTTTCTCTGACCGGACATAGTGCGTGGAAGGATCACGTTATCCCGGCAAAATCCTCCCACCCCATCTGGCACCCCGGCTGGCCAGAGGGGGCAGTAGAGCCCAGGACTAATGCATGTTTTTGTGAGGGTAGCTCCCATTAGCTACCCAAGGGAGAACATGCAAACTCCACACAGAAAGATCCTTTCACCAACCCCACCCAGGGTGTGGGCTTAACACGTACTTCAGCGCCCACAGCGTCCCCCGGCGGGAATTGAACCCACATTAGTTTTAATACATCTTTCCAGGACCAGGGGTTCTGCTGGAGACCGTCCTGGTTCTCTCCAGGAGAGGGCAGGGGTAGATTCCAGGTCACCAATGCACCCCAGGACCACACATGCTCCCAGCAGAGGAACGCATGTTTGATGTGCAACGTAAACGTCTTGGATGCTGTCGTCTCCTCGGTGGCTGAAGCTGAGTTGAGGGGAGGGAAGACGACTCGTGAGGCATCACCTGGTCATCCCGCGTCAGTTCTGTTTACATTAGTCCTGACCCGTGATCAGAGAGGAGTTATTGGCTGGGCCAGCTGGACACGCCTCCCCATCAGTCAATGTCAAAAGGACAGGTGACAAGGGTGTTAAAGTCGGGGTATCCAACGTTAAAGGGGGTAGACACCGGCTCCCAGTAATTCGTAATTACGTAATTGCTCTTTGGTGATGAAAAAAATATCTGACAAAATTTAACTAATTTTATCTGTCAGTTAGAAGTGAAGTGATGTTTTTCAGTAGCAGCACTGTGAGATTAGGATTGTGATAAAAAACTGTGATAAAAACAATTAAAGCTGCAAGCGATTGAACGGGACCTCGCACCCTTGTGCACGTTCAGGCTGCAGTGGAAGCTTGTATGACTTACATGTAGGTTCTTCATTCCTGGACATTTAGCGGATGAAACCAGCCATGACTCTCTATATCAAACCATTCAAAAGTTATGGCAGAAAATAGGATCTATCAAATATGGACCAACCAGATGAAGGGGGGACGCGCTTTTTGGCGTCTAGCGTCGCCACGGTAACGCTTTTGACTGAGAAAAGTAATGCGCATCGCCGCAGGATGGAGACGCATATTTTGATGTATAACACACCTGGGTGCACGTTACGGTTCGGGCTCTGAAGCGGCTGAAGAAATTGCATAAATTGCACCAAAATTACACAATTAATTGAAAATGGCCAACTTCCTGTTCGGTTTCGGCCATGGCGCCAAGAGACTTTTCTTTAAGTTGTGACATGATACAGGTGTGTATCGATTTTCGTGCATGTACGTCAAACCGCTTGAGGGCTTGAGGCACAAAGTTTTCTAGGGGGCGCTGTTGAGCCATTTTGCCACGCCCATTAATGTGAACCACTAAATATCACATTTTTCGCCAGGCCTGGCTTGAGTGCAAAATTTGGTGACTTTTGGGGCACGTTTAGGGGGGCAAAAAGGCCCGTCTTTCGTCAGAAGGAAAAGAAAGAAAGAAAGAAAGAAAGAAGAATTCCTACAGATACAATAAGGCCGTCGCACTGTAAGTGCTCGGGCCCTAATTAATACATTTAAAAAAAATCTAATTCAAAGTCTGATTTCTGTTCTGTTGAAACTTTTTGGAAGTTTCTCTTTCACCAATGAAAGGCTTCTGTTGCGATGTGAAAAGAAGCAACAGTACAGGAGAAGGGAAGAGAGAGCACGAGAGAGGCAAATACTTCTCCTTAAACAAGGTGCAACAAAGGAAGTGGCAACGGGCTCACCGTGTACCCATGGAAACCAAATGTATGAGTGACTGGCCTGGTACTGGCCTGGTACTGACTGGCCACTGAAGACAACGTGTAACAACGTTACAGCGATGTACTGCACATGCAAGTTCTCCGTCAGCGCTTTAATGCATGCAAATGTAGCAGTAATCAATTAAAAAAAAAGCCTTTTACGGTACATTGATTTCCTGATTAAATTGGCAGGAAACTTCCTGTTTGGTTTGAAAAGCAACTCTACAGAAATTAAACATGGAGGCTAAAAGAAAGACACTTGCAGTTTCCACATAAACATACAAATTACAGTGATGTGAAAAAAGCATCTTTTTTGTAAAATCCAAGGTCTTTCATTATCAATAATAATTATTAAAGCTGCAAGCATCGATGAACGGGCCCTCGCACCCTTGTGCACGTTCAGGCGTGCTGCAGTGGAAGCTTGTATGACTTGCATGTAGATTCTTCAGGCCTGGACATTTAGCTGATGACACCACCCACGACTCTGTATGTCATACCATTCAAAAGTTATGGCAGAAAATAGGAACTATCAGATATCGACCAATCAGAAAAAGGGGTGGGGCTAATCCATGCCATTGAAGGTCCACTCGGACTAAATGTCCCCCGCCTCCCCCGGGATCTGAGAGTTCTCTCAGAGATGAGAGTTGAACACGTCCTTGACAGAGGGCTCAGCCAGACATTCCCAACAGACCCTCACAATACGCCTGGGTCTGCCCGGTCCGTCCAACTTCTTCCTCCGCCAGCGCATCCAACTCACCACCAGGTGGTGATCAGTTGACAGCTCAGCCCAACAACAACAACAAAGTCGATCATTGACGTCCAGCCTAGGGTGTCATGGTGCCACGTGCACTGATGGACACCCTTATGCTTGAACATGGTGTTCGTTATGGACAAACTGTGACTAGCACAGAAGTCCAACAACCAAGCACCACTCTGGGAGGCCGTTCCTCCCAATCACGCCTCTCCAGGTATCACTGTCATTGCCCACGTGAGTGTTGAAGTCCCCCAGTATAACAAAGGAGTCCCCAGTTGGAGCACTATCCAGTACTCCTCCCAGGGACCCCAAGAAGGCCGGGTACTCCCCACTGCTGTTCGGCCCGTAGGCACAAACAACAGTGAGAGATCTTTTCCCGACCCGAAGGCGCAGGGAAACGACCCTCTCGTTCACCGGGGTGAACTCCAACACATGGCGACTGAGCTGAGGGGCTATAACAAAGCCCACACCAGCCCGCCGCCTCTCACCCTGGGCAACTCCAGAGTAGTAGGGTCCAGCCCCTTTCAAGGAGCTGGTTCCAGAGCTCAAGCTATGTGTGGAGGTGAGCCCGACTATCTCTGGCCGATATCTATCAACCTCACGCACAAGCTCCGGCTCCTTCCCCCCCAGCGAGGTGACATTCCATGTCCCTACTGCGAGGGTTTTGGTCCAGGGATTGGGTCGTCGTAGGACCTGTTTGCCATGGGAGACCCTACCAGGGGCATAATGCCCCAGACAACATAGATACTAGGATCATTTTGGCAACACAAATCCCTCCACCACATTAAGGTGGCGGTTAGAGGAGGGGGTCTCCAGGAGAGGGCAGGGGTAGATTCCAGGTCACCAATGCACCCCAGGACCACACATGCTCCCAGCAGAGGAACGCATGTTTGATGTGCAACGTAAACGTCTTGGATGCTGTCGTCTCCTCGGTGGCTGAAGCTGAGTTGAGGGGAGGGAAGACGACTCGTGAGGCATCACCTGGTCATCCCGCGTCAGTTCTGTTTACATTAGTCCTGACCCGTGATCAGAGAGGAGTTATTGGCTGGGCCAGCTGGACACGCCTCCCCATCAGTCAATGTCAAAAGGACAGGTGACAAGGGTGTTAAAGTCGGGGTATCCAACGTTAAAGGGGGTAGACACCGGCTCCCAGTAATTCGTAATTACGTAATTGCTCTTTGGTGATGAAAAAAATATCTGACAAAATTTAACTAATTTTATCTGTCAGTTAGAAGTGAAGTGATGTTTTTCAGTAGCAGCACTGTGAGATTAGGATTGTGATAAAAAACTGTGATAAAAACAATTAAAGCTGCAAGCGATTGAACGGGACCTCGCACCCTTGTGCACGTTCAGGCTGCAGTGGAAGCTTGTATGACTTACATGTAGGTTCTTCATTCCTGGACATTTAGCGGATGAAACCAGCCATGACTCTCTATATCAAACCATTCAAAAGTTATGGCAGAAAATAGGATCTATCAAATATGGACCAACCAGATGAAGGGGGGACGCGCTTTTTGGCGTCTAGCGTCGCCACGGTAACGCTTTTGACTGAGAAAAGTAATGCGCATCGCCGCAGGATGGAGACGCATATTTTGATGTATAACACACCTGGGTGCACGTTACGGTTCGGGCTCTGAAGCGGCTGAAGAAATTGCATAAATTGCACCAAAATTACACAATTAATTGAAAATGGCCAACTTCCTGTTCGGTTTCGGCCATGGCGCCAAGAGACTTTTCTTTAAGTTGTGACATGATACAGGTGTGTATCGATTTTCGTGCATGTACGTCAAACCGCTTGAGGGCTTGAGGCACAAAGTTTTCTAGGGGGCGCTGTTGAGCCATTTTGCCACGCCCATTAATGTGAACCACTAAATATCACATTTTTCGCCAGGCCTGGCTTGAGTGCAAAATTTGGTGACTTTTGGGGCACGTTTAGGGGGGCAAAAAGGCCCGTCTTTCGTCAGAAGGAAAAGAAAGAAAGAAAGAAAGAAAGAAGAATTCCTACAGATACAATAAGGCCGTCGCACTGTAAGTGCTCGGGCCCTAATTAATACATTTAAAAAAAATCTAATTCAAAGTCTGATTTCTGTTCTGTTGAAACTTTTTGGAAGTTTCTCTTTCACCAATGAAAGGCTTCTGTTGCGATGTGAAAAGAAGCAACAGTACAGGAGAAGGGAAGAGAGAGCACGAGAGAGGCAAATACTTCTCCTTAAACAAGGTGCAACAAAGGAAGTGGCAACGGGCTCACCGTGTACCCATGGAAACCAAATGTATGAGTGACTGGCCTGGTACTGGCCTGGTACTGACTGGCCACTGAAGACAACGTGTAACAACGTTACAGCGATGTACTGCACATGCAAGTTCTCCGTCAGCGCTTTAATGCATGCAAATGTAGCAGTAATCAATTAAAAAAAAAGCCTTTTACGGTACATTGATTTCCTGATTAAATTGGCAGGAAACTTCCTGTTTGGTTTGAAAAGCAACTCTACAGAAATTAAACATGGAGGCTAAAAGAAAGACACTTGCAGTTTCCACATAAACATACAAATTACAGTGATGTGAAAAAAGCATCTTTTTTGTAAAATCCAAGGTCTTTCATTATCAATAATAATTATTAAAGCTGCAAGCATCGATGAACGGGCCCTCGCACCCTTGTGCACGTTCAGGCGTGCTGCAGTGGAAGCTTGTATGACTTGCATGTAGATTCTTCAGGCCTGGACATTTAGCTGATGACACCACCCACGACTCTGTATGTCATACCATTCAAAAGTTATGGCAGAAAATAGGAACTATCAGATATCGACCAATCAGAAAAAGGGGTGGGGCTAATCCATGCCATTGAAGGTCCACTCGGACTAAATGTCCCCCGCCTCCCCCGGGATCTGAGAGTTCTCTCAGAGATGAGAGTTGAACACGTCCTTGACAGAGGGCTCAGCCAGACATTCCCAACAGACCCTCACAATACGCCTGGGTCTGCCCGGTCCGTCCAACTTCTTCCTCCGCCAGCGCATCCAACTCACCACCAGGTGGTGATCAGTTGACAGCTCAGCCCAACAACAACAACAAAGTCGATCATTGACGTCCAGCCTAGGGTGTCATGGTGCCACGTGCACTGATGGACACCCTTATGCTTGAACATGGTGTTCGTTATGGACAAACTGTGACTAGCACAGAAGTCCAACAACCAAGCACCACTCTGGGAGGCCGTTCCTCCCAATCACGCCTCTCCAGGTATCACTGTCATTGCCCACGTGAGTGTTGAAGTCCCCCAGTATAACAAAGGAGTCCCCAGTTGGAGCACTATCCAGTACTCCTCCCAGGGACCCCAAGAAGGCCGGGTACTCCCCACTGCTGTTCGGCCCGTAGGCACAAACAACAGTGAGAGATCTTTTCCCGACCCGAAGGCGCAGGGAAACGACCCTCTCGTTCACCGGGGTGAACTCCAACACATGGCGACTGAGCTGAGGGGCTATAACAAAGCCCACACCAGCCCGCCGCCTCTCACCCTGGGCAACTCCAGAGTAGTAGGGTCCAGCCCCTTTCAAGGAGCTGGTTCCAGAGCTCAAGCTATGTGTGGAGGTGAGCCCGACTATCTCTGGCCGATATCTATCAACCTCACGCACAAGCTCCGGCTCCTTCCCCCCCAGCGAGGTGACATTCCATGTCCCTACTGCGAGGGTTTTGGTCCAGGGATTGGGTCGTCGTAGGACCTGTTTGCCATGGGAGACCCTACCAGGGGCATAATGCCCCAGACAACATAGATACTAGGATCATTTTGGCAACACAAATCCCTCCACCACATTAAGGTGGCGGTTAGAGGAGGGGGTCACCGGTAACCGGTGTCAGCGGTTCTGTTCATAATTTTTATGGACAGGATTTCTAGGTGTAGCCAGGGGCCGGAGGGGATCCGGTTTGGGAACCACAGGATTTCATCTCTGCTTTTTGCGGATGATGTCCTGTTGGCTTCATCGAACCGGGACCTTCAGCATGTGCTGGGGCGGTTTGAGCCCGAGTGCGACGCGGCAGGGATGAGAATCAGCACCTCCAAAACCGGCCATGAATCTCCACTGGGAAAGGGTGGCGTGCCTTCTCCGGATGGGTGGAGAAGTTCAAGTATCTTGGGGTCTTGTTCACGAGTGAGGGAAAGATGGAACGTGAGATTGACAGACGGATTGGTGCAGCGTCCGCAGTTATGCGGTCAGTGTACCGGGCCATCGTGGTGAAGAAAGATCTGAGCGAAAGGCGAAGCTCTTGATTTACCGGTGAATCTACGCGCCTACCCTCACTATGGTCACAAACTTTGGGTAATGTGTACGGCAGAGAGTCCGACTAACAAAGGCAATCAAGTGTCTGAAACCAAACCAGACACTCAATTCAGATGCCCACCGAAACTGACTGATCACTCTCTAATGAATTCCGTGCTTGTTCTGCCAAGTCTTAGCGACTTTTCTCTTATATAGGACCGGATTCCCCCTAAATCACATATTTCTGCTTCCCGCGAGCGGGGTTTACAAAACAGTGGGTGTGGCCTGCGCCAGCGACCTCAGCTGTTAGGCAGAGAGAGCCGCGAACGGCAGAGAGTCAGACTAACAAAGGCAATCAAGTGCCCGAAACCAAACCAGAAATTCAATTCAGACGCCCACCGAAACCGACTGATCACTCTCTAATGAAATCCGTGCTTGTTCTGAAAAGAAAGGAATATGCTGATTGACAAGTTAGAGCGATATTTGCCTGTTTCTACAATTAGGTTAAACTTCATAAGGGATTTGATTGTGGACAATGTAAGAAATATCGACAAGACAAGAATTACAAATGATTTAAATTGGAAAGAGCAGATTGGCTATTTAGTTATTCATAGTTGCTGACTTCCAGGACTTATTTGACCTCAGATTTCAAATACTGACCAATTTAGGATGTGAAAAAAATGTATTTGCACATAGTCTTAAAATGGATTTGTGCATCTCCTTATTGACCGACAGCTCATGCAGTATTCGCACAGGACTACCTGGAGACCTGCAGTCATTTGTAAGAATTTCAAAGGACATCTATGATATTAATCTGGTGCAAATTTACCATGTTTGAGATTCCAGTACAGATTCCACCTCCCGTATAGCCGCAAACGCAGAGGTGATGGGAATGCTTAAACACGGTGCAAACACATATCTGAGTAATGCAGTCTTTTGTGGGTGTCTTTTTTTTTAAGTGAATTTTCTTCACCTTTTCTTATTTGCGCATTGGATAATTATGGTAACCACTGTGCATATGATGATTGATTATATTTTTTGCGATACACTCTGTAGTTGTTGAGGTTAGAGGACCTTTGAGTAGAACAGTGGTTCAGCTAAACCTCTCCTGATGACAGCTCTCCTGTTTGATTATTGATGCACCTCTTTCCTCTTTTAACTAAGACTCCACATCATGTATTTTCCACCATTTCACACCTCTATATATCTTTTCTTCTTTTCAACCCACCAAAACCAATGCGTGCACTAGCACTGCTCAGTGTGGGAGCTTGTGTGAATCTCTGTGTATGTCATCATGTGCGTCCAGCAGACCGGCCATGCAGCCTTAACGACAGACAATCTTTATTCTAATGAAGAGGGTGTCAAGGTCAAACAGAGAGCGGGGTGATGAATGGATAATGCACACACACACACATGCACACACATGCACACACACACACACACACACACACACACACACACACACACACACACACACACACACACACACACACACACACACACACACACACACACACACACACACACACACACACACACGTCATGTGGCTTTCACATTAATTGAGTAGCAGAGCTTCCAATGGCTGAGCAACTGCCATACTGTTTATGTTGGTATTCATTCTTACACACAAATACATAAATGGAGGCTTTAACCTTGAAATGACATTAAACTTGTGTGACACACATTAAAAAAAAACAGAACAAAATACACAATAGAAATAAGATATGCTGACAGTAGAGTAAACCGCAGGATCTGTCCTGTTGTGATCCACAAGTTTTTGAATATTTTTAGACAAACTGACACCAAAGATCAATAACTTATTGTTTGTCATTTTCCTCTATTTCTTTTTACATATATGATGTGACTGATGAGGTTGAATGGACCCTTTGTTTGCAGTTTATCTCAACCAGAACCACATAGATCAGTGTCCTACTTCGTTGTGGACTTGCGTTCTGATGGTGTTGGGGGGGGGGGGGGGGGGGGTCTCCGACTGCTCTCCGACTGCTCTCCTCTGCTTCTGTGCTTGGTTCTACCTCCAGGTGGCATTGCCCTTGTGTCATCAACAGTGGCTGTCAATGCAAAGTATCGCTGAAAAGTTCCCACCCACCCATTTACGTGTCGGTGGGGTTGACCATGTCAGAGCATATTTGACAGTCCCACTCTGCATTTGCCATACGGTCTACCTTTATATTTGGAAGAAGAAGCACAGTGAAGTTTAATAAAGGATATATTAAACTTCAGAGTGATCGCTTTGAACCGACCGAGTCATTGAGTCATCGTCATTTTAAATGCAAACAAAGAAAGATTTCAGTTCAGCTTCAAAAAACTCACTGCAGAACTTAAACAAGGCAAAGTATTAAAGTCATAAGAAATGAGCATCTGCACCAGCAGCTGTGTAGATGCATGTAAGATCTCCTTTAAATGATTGGACCATACTTTACACTGCTCTTCTGGGGCCTAATGTACAAAGAGTGCGTGGATTTCAACGTGAATCCGTGCGTGAAATTCTTGCATACGCAAAAAAAAATGTGATTCTCAAAACTGCGTACGCCCAAATCCACGCACGTTTCTTTGAACATCACAATCAACGTGGATTTGAGCGTATATGCAGGAGTACAAGACTCCGCCCACATGTGGTCATGAACTTGTTGATCACATTTCCTCATATTTTGGACTTCACTGCATCACCATTGAGTGTCGCCAACGGACAAAACCTCAACGTGCGTACGCCAGCCTTGATGTGTGCGTGAAGGACTGCAACTTTTCACGTTGAAGTCACTATTTGAACATCCGACCGTGAGCGTAGAAAGTGGCGTACGCATGTTTTTTGTGCGGCACACTCTTTGTACATGAGGCCCCTGGTCCGGCTGTCTGATCTCTCACACACCTTCATGCAGCATTCACTTGGTCTAGAGATATCCACAGATTTGCTCCCTGTCATACATGATCGCCCACCACCAACACGAGGATGCAGTTTGGGGTTCAACGCCATGCCCAAAGCTGTTTAAGCATGGGCTGCAAAGAAAGGAGGCGATCTACCAACAGCTGGCAGACAACTGCTCTCCCTCCTAAACCACAGCCGCTCTGTCTTTCAATCTCAAATGTAATTAAACAGAATCAACCTGGTTGTAAATGAAAGGTTCGACTTGGCCAGAAGGTTAGCCTGAGTTGTATTGTTGCAGTCTTTGGTTCATGTTTTAATGTGGAAAGTCAAACTACAAAATGTTCAGCACCAACCTTGGCTTGACTTTGGCTCATTGCTTCACGTCAAACTACTTTTCTTTTTATATTAGATTCCAACTTATTTATGTGTGTGTGTGAGAGAGAGAGAGAGAGAGAGAGAGAGAGAGAGAGAGAGAGAGAGAGGAGAGAGAGAGAGAGAGAGAGAGAGAGAGAGAGAGAGAGTTAGGTTTCACTCAGCCAGTGTTCCTGGGAAGCTCAGGGAATCTCAAGAGACACAAGATACAGAGAGGGAGAGGGGGAAGAAAAAAGAGGAAAGTTGGCGAGATGCTGCTGTGTCTCTTTGTTCTAAAGCAGATATATCCCCGACTTTATCAAGACTGACAGAACAAACGCGCAGGAAACAGCCTCCCACAGGACACATAATCCACACACACACATGCACACGCACACACTCACACACACACACACACACACACACACACACACTGACAGATGAGAAACACTTCACAACACACAAAGACACCCAACCATGATGGTGCACACACACACACACACACACACCACAAGAACAAAGATATGGAACAGATACATTATTTTACATGAGTGTACTTTTAGTAGACAAAAAAACACTTAATGGAAGAGCTTACACATAATTGCTAAAAAACATGAACACAGTGTATACAAAAGAAGACAATGCTGAGCTGTTCTGCAGGTCCAGTTAGTGCCAGTAATGAGATATCAGCAATAAAAAGTAGAAACAGTGGTTCAAACCAATAGGAGTAAAGGTGGTTGTGGTGGCTGCACCATTCCTGGCGATACTCCACCTCAGATGGGATGCCAAAGCTCTGACTTCTGCCTCGTTTTCTTTGAACTTTAGCCCAGCTGCTATCTGGACACTGAACTCATGCTTCCTGCATTCACCTCATTCATTGTCAACCATACTGCCTTGTGTGAGCAGTTTTATCATATTTTTTCCTCCTTAATTAAAGCCCACATTTAATTACTTACATTTATGGTTGTTTCCTCCAAGTATTTTTATTTCAATACATTTTTGACTACATTCTATGCTGAAAGTATTACTTTTGGTCCTGTAACAGGAATTGATGGAGAGTTAATCCTTTGGTTAGGGTTAGGGGGTTAAGGTTAGAGTTAGGAGGTTAGGGGGTTACGGTTTAGGGGTTAGGGTTAGGGGGTTAAAGTTAGGGTTAGGATTAGGAGTTTGGGGTTAGGGTTAGGGGATTAATGTTAGGGTTAGGGTTAGGAGTTTAGGGGGTTACGGTTTAGGGGTTAGGGTTGGGGGGTTACAGTTAGGGTTAGGATTAGGAGTTTGGGGTTAGGGTTAGGGGATTAATGTTAGGATTAGGAGGTTCGGGGGTTATGGTTTAGGGGTTAGGGTTAGGGGGTTAAAGTTAGGGTTAGGATTAGGAGTTTGGAGTTAGGGTTAGGGTTAGGGGATTAAGGTTAGGGTTAGGGTTAGGAGGTTAGGTTAAGGTTTAACAGCAGTGAACCAGCATTACAAGCATTGTTGCCACCAATGGTTTTGATAACGCTTGAAATAGATTATTTCCCACACAATTATGTCCCTTCAGCTCAACTGATTTTTTATTTTTATTTTTATGGACACATAGCAATGACTACAAAGATAATTTTAATTAATTTGGCATTCAAAAAAGAAGAAATATCAGCCACTGTCCTGATCTGAAAAAAGTCAAGGTGATGAGTGAGCAACTGTTATACTTGGTGATATGGAGGATAGAATAGAATAGAATAGCTGTATTGTCTATGTAACAATGTGCAACTAAATTTTCATGCAATGAAATACAAGCTCAGTGTGAAGACAGAGCATGAAATCGTCATATCCTCATGCTCGAAGCGCTGCGTTTGTACAATTAGTCAAGAATGGCCATGGTTATGACATCAATGTCAGATAAGAGTTTGTTAAGTGGATTCGACTCCAAGGTGCTCCAAAAGCTACAGGAATTGTTCAAGAAGTATTTCCCACACCAACAGAATTTAATCTCATGACAACAAATAAGGGAACATTTGGAAAATGACAGACATCTGAACACACACATGCACGCACGCACACACACACACACACACACACGCACACACACACACACACACACACACACACGCACACGCACACGCACACGCACACGCACACACACACACACACACTAATAAATAAATAAAAAACAACAGTCCAGAGGGATTTCAGTTCCCAGCTTGTATAACAAGCAGCAACAAATGACAACTCCACATCACGGTGTTGAATCGTTCAACTAGACACATCCTTGAAGTACACACAGTACACACACACCAGACCATCCCCCCAGCAAGAGCAGAGCTCTGCAGGTCCGTGGGGACAAAAAAGAGGGAACGTTCGTCTTTTAAAGAAAGAAAGTGTGTGTGAATGTGTGAGATTTTCTTGAGCTGGAGGAAGTTTCTTCAGAAGGATAAGAAGAGATTTTTGCTGTTTCAAAGTTTTTTTTAATGATACTATTCTCCATTTCCTTCTGCCCTTCCGACCTGACTCCTCTCTCTCTCTCTCTCTCTCTCTCTCTCTCTCTCTCTCTCTCTCTCTACATATACACATATACACATATAAATATACATATATATATATATATATATATATATATATATATATATATATACATTTTTTTATAAACCATCTCTGGTTGGACCATGCCTCCATTAGCTAAGACCACAGTATGTCAAACCCTATCTCAACCTTCACCCATTATTAGGAGGAAACCTGTGAGAGAGGTTCACTCTGTGGAGGATCTTGGGACGTACAGAATGAGGTACTCATTCATGGCCTTGATATTACAAGCCACAAGGACCCTATGGAGATCCCATCGTCATTCTGCCTCGACTGTCCAGCTCTGCATTCACAGTGAATCCACAGAAGCACAATATTCTCTCCTCAGTGTTTGTTTTCATGAAACATTAGTGTTTCTCAATCTGAAGATGGTCCCTCTCCTTCCTCCGTTACCTTTCTTGGCCCTGTTAGACACACGCAGCTGTGCTGATCTCAGTCTTCCCATTGCCGTTGGCGTTTACTGTGCTACCATAGCTAGCCAGCTAGCCAGCATCAGAAAGAGGAAGCCGTGGTCCTCGCTTAGGCTGGTGAAAGCTCCTCCAAGTTGCTAAGCACAGCCTTAGTGGTCAAGGCGTGCCAGAAAAATAATCAGAACCAGGACCAGGCTGCAGGTTCAGAGTTATGAAAGCCCGAGCAGACCAGCTATGTGAGATTGTACAACAGTACTTTTACCTTAGCTCGAGTCAAGATCATCATCTTCCAACATCTGCCACCATCCTGCTGATGCCAATCATCTACGAGCTTCAGGGAGCCCTCTGAGATCAAGACAAAGCAGGAGACCGTTCTACGGTTGGATTCCTCGAGTGGGTTTCAGTCTGCACACTGGTGTGGAGAACTCCAGAAACCGCAGGTGAATGCCTCCACAACTGCTGTTCTCGGGACTGGGCAGATAGGACCGAAGGACACCCTTGGGACTGGGCAGATGGGTCAGAGTGACACTCTTGGGACTGGGCAGACCGGGGGGCCGCCTCGGGGGCGGACAGGATCCGACGGGCCGGCTTCGGGGCAGACAGGATCCGACGGGCCGGCTTTGGGGCAGACACGATCCGCGGGGCCGGCTTCGGGGCACACCGGGTCCTCGGGGCCGGCTTTGGGGCACACCGGGTCCTCGGGGCCGGCTGCGGGGGACACAGAATCCTCGTGCCGGATGAGGGAGACACAGGGTCCTTGGCAGGGGCTTGGGTGCTGGCTGAAATGCGTCCGCGACCACCACCGGACCATGAGGAGGTGCATACAATGGTTCTGAATTGAAAGTCCTCCGGAACATGGGGAGTTGGGTCCGGGACCACCACCGGAACATGGGGAGGTTCATCCGGGACCACCACTGGAACATGGGGAGGTTCATCCGGGACCACCACTGGAACAGGGTGAGGTGCGTCCGGGACCACCACTGGAACATGGAGAGGTTCATCCGGGACCACCACCGGAACATGGGGAGGTTCATCCGGGACCACCACTGGAACATGGAGAGGTTCATCCGGGACCACCACCGGAACATGGGGAGGTTCATCCGGGACCACCACCGGAACATGGGGAGGTGCATACAATGGTTCTGAATTGAAAGTCCTCCGGAACATGGGGAGTTGGGTCCGGGACCACCACCGGAACATGGGGAGGTTCATCCGGGACCACCACCGGAACATGAGGAGGTGCATACAATGGTTCTGAATTGAAAGTCCTCCGGAACATGGGGAGTTGGGTCCGGGACCACCACCGGAACATGGGGAGGTTCATCCGGGACCACCACCGGAACATGGGGAGGTGCATACAATGGTTCTGAATTGAAAGTCCGCCGGAACATGGGTAGGTGCGTCCGAGACCACCACTGGAAAAGGGTGAGGTGCGTACGGGACTACCTCAGAACTCAAACATGAAACAAAATAAAACAGGAACTATCAAAACCTTAACATCAGCTTTGCTGTTACACTTTTATAGTGACTTAATAATACTGACTTCATCATAAATACTAGGAATATGAATAATTATTTGTATCACATTATATAATTTCCTCCTGGGGAGTCATAAAACATTATTAAAATTAATTGGACTGAATTGAATTTGAAGTTCTCTTTCTATTTTGTCTGATTTGCTTTATCTCATATCTTCATGCTTTGTTTGCTTTTTACATTTTCTTTTATTAGGGCCAGAGCACTTACAGTGCGAAGGCCCTATTGTATCTGTAGGAATTCTTTCTTTCTTTCTTCTGACGAAAGGAGGGCCTTTTTGCCCCCCTAAACGTGCCCCAAAAGTCACCAAATTTTGCACGCAAGCCAGGCCTGGCGAAAAATGTGATATTTAATGGTTTACATTAATGGGCGTGGCAAAACGGCTCAACAGCGCCCCCTAGAAAACTTTGTGCCTCAAGCCCCACAATACGGTTTGACGTACATGCACGGAAATCAGTACACACCTGTATCATGTCGCAACTTAAAGAAAAGTCTCTTGGCGCCATGGCCCAAACCGAACAGGAAGTCGTCCATTTTGAATCAATCGTGGAATTTTGGCGCAATTTATGCCATTTCTTCGGCCGCTTCTTCGCCCGAACCGTAACGTGCACCCAGGTGTTATACATCAAAATGTGCGTCTCCATCCTACAACGATGCGCATTACTTTTTTCAGTCAAAAGCGTTACCGTGGCGACGCTAGACGCCAAAAAGCGCACACCGCCTTCATCTGATTGGTCCATATTTGATAGTTCCTACTTTCTGCCATAACTTTTGAATGGTTTGACATAAAGACTCGTGGGTGGTGTCATCAGACTCGGTTTTGAGTCCTTGAACAAAATTGGTGCAAATTATCCCCGCCCCTTTTTCTGATTGGTCGATATTTGATAGTCCCTATTTTCTGCCATAACTTTGGAATGGTTTGACATAGAGAGTCGTGGGTTGTGTCATCAGACATGGTTTTGAGTGCTTGACTTTCATTGGCATGAATTAGCCCCGCCACTTCTTCTGATTGGTCGATATTTGATAGATCATATTTTCTGCAATAACTTTTGAATGGTTTGACATAAAGACTCGTGGGTGGTGTCATCGGGCATAGTTTTGAGTCCTTGACTTTTAATGGTGAAAATTGCACGTGCGAGAGCCTGTTCATCGCTGCTTGCAGTTTTTTAATTTTATTTTACTTCATTACTAGAAGCACAGACTAATTTCGGTACACAGATGTTGACAGTAGCAAATTACTTTTTTTTCTACTTCCAATTGTTTATTTCCTTTTCTTCCTTTTTTTCCTCCTCTTTCTCTTATTCTTCCCTCTCCTTCCATACAGAGGGAGGGTGGGAGCATTAGCAGCACAGCAAGGATTGCAGCAACAATTACACGTGAAATTAGCCTCGCCTCATAGCCTGCAGTGTAATTCCAGCCTTGTGAGGCGTGGCAAAGTCATCTGTCTCTAATTAAAGATTTTCTCTTTCCCTCCCTCCGTTTCTCCATCTCCTTGTTTGCCCCCCCCCCCCCCCCCCGCCCCCCCTCTCTCAGGCTAATACTTGTCTTCAATTCATCCCTCTCTGGAAGTGTTTGGTTACTGGGAGGATCAACTCAAAAGAAAAAAGACAACTGCTGGTAGCAGTTTCAGCAGGTAAAACAAATTATTTTCTTTTTTTTATTTACTCATTCATTTATTTGCTTTGGGCTTTCATTACCATTATCTTTTATTTCACCTTTAATTTGCTCTTCCTTTTCTCATATTCCCCTCTTTTCCTGCACTTCATTAGGCAAAGGTAACATTAGAAGAAACCATCAACAGTTGTCAGTCATTTCCAAGTGCCTGCCATGCTAACGTCAAGGCGAAGCCTCCCAGGAAGCAGGAGGGAGTCCAGTCCTCTCCGGACCCACACAGAAACATGACTTGGGTGCTCTGCTGCCTCAGGAGCAAGGAAACGCATCCGCCCAACCCAACAGGGCGGGTACGCAACCATAACACTAACACCAACGCACTGGATTAGCAGCCAGTGACTATTACTGCACCAACAAGCCGTACCGGGCCGCTGGGCCTCTGTAGAAATAAAACAACGATAACAACAGAAAAAACCAGCTTCTTACTTGCAGTCACCTGCAGAATGATCTGGAAAGCCATTGCCGTATGGGGGGTTCGTGTCTCTCGTGTTTTGGGACCAGCTGGCTGGTGATGCTCAGCTGGCGATCCTGGTTATGAGTGGCTCCCGCATCGGTGAGGGGTTCAGAAGGTTTAGGGGGGCCTGGCCAGTGTTTCATTTCGGTCTGGTCACATTGTCCTGTGGGTCACTGTCAGATGGGTATGTGGCTGCCGTTTCCTGGCAACCAAAGGTTCTACAGACATGGTGCTGCAGGTGGATGGTTGGTGTCAGTATGCAACTCAACTCGTGGTCATATCCTGCCTCAGTTTCTGCAATGCCAACCTAGCTGGCCTTCATACTTGTGCGATCAAACCACTACAAAGGTCCAGAATGCTGCGGCGCTTCCCAGATGAGCTACACTGGCTACCTTGCAGAGTCCTCCCTCTGCACCTGCTGAACGTAATGTTGAAGAGTCAGAATCAGATAGAGAGAAGTCCAGGGAGCCGCTGTGTTTATGGGCTTGAGCTGCTTTGCATATGTCAACCAATTACTCTATATTTGTAGTGTGAGTCGTCTTCCACCATGAAACATTATAGAGAGTAAGACAGGAGCAGTGAGACTGGGCCATCATTATGTGGGTATGCTGTGCAAAAAACATGAGCGTGTTTTTTTTCCAACTTATGTATGATATATGAATGTGTAACGACTTTGGGGGTGGGTTGAGGTGGGGGGGTGGGTATAGTTTTTGTTGAAACGGTTACACTGCCTTCATGAGAAGAAAAAAGAAAGTTGTTGTGTAGTGCTTTCAGCCTTCATGTCAGTCTGTGTTAATCAGTTCAGTGTCTCTCCTTCTGGTTTAAAGCAGAGATAACCCAACGAGCAGTGGAAACACATCATTCTGGTTTGTACGGCCCCAGACAGAGTCCCACTCACACCCACACTGATTGGTTTTGCAACCCAGCTAATGAGCAGGTGTGTGTGAGTGTGGGACTGCACTTGTGTGTGTGTGTGTGTGTGTGTGTGTGTGTGTGTGTGTGTGTGTGTGTGTGTGTGTGTGTGTGTGTGTGTGTGTGTGTGTGTGTGTGTGTGTGTACTTGCGTGCATGCATGCATGTGTGTGAGTGTGTGTGTATGTGTGTATGTCTGAGAATGTAAAAGCATGTGTTCCCGCAGCCCTGCTTTCCATCAGAGCACCATGGGCTATTTGAAATGAGAATTTAGCGGCAGGGATGCACACACATATACACACACTCTCCTGATAGCCACTGTAATTAGTTGGAGTCCACTGGAACTCGCCCCAGGAAGACGCAGACCGACAGACAGACAGAGAGGCGGGGGGGTGGGGCATGTGATGACTTAATGCAATGAAATAGTTTCAAATGAAATCTTATATGAAATGTCTGATTTGTTCCTAAGAAGCCATTTATGAAGTATTTTTCCACTGTCTGCCACCATCCTGCCATCTTCACGAGACACGAGAAGAACATGTTTCTCACATGTTCTTCTCGTGTTCCTCTCGTGTTCCTCTTGTGTTCCTCTCGTGTTCCTCTCGTGTTCCTCTCACGTAATCATCCGGGGGCTGTCGTTCTCTCTCATTAAAGACTTCACAGGAAAAAGATTCCTCCAAATCAATACATGGACTCGTCAAAATGAATCTGGCTCAGTTAAAACATAGAAATCACTAGTAGAGTTTGCTTGTGAAGACTCTCTCATCTCTTTGTTTTTTTTCCTTTTACCATTTTATGCTAAGCGTTGTATATCAATTCCTGTAAATATTTGATACGAGTGCACCAATGATTAAATCTTTTCCCACCCTTTTGCTGCCGATGGTGAGTTTGCTCACAGTGGTCTGAGGGCTGCATTGTAGGCACAACATGTCCGTTACACCCGGTAACTATCACTATCCCCGAGGGATAACCTACAACCTGTGATTACATGAAAGTAAGATCGGACGCAGCATACTAAAGACCGTTCTGAGATAACCATGCTAGATTACAACTGTTGAGGCATAGTCACACCATTGGTGACGTGAAGCTCCAGCTTCCTACCCCCTGCAGGGCCCACACTTCGAACTGGCCTCACCACAGACTTGAACTACGGGAATGCCATATGACGAAGTTCCTCACTGACTGATATGTTAATACCAACTCATTTGGCCACAGACTTGAATCACGAGAACACCCCATGGTGTAATTTACAACTTAAGGTGCGGGTATGGTTCTGCGTCACACACACGCAGAGCACACGGCGCACCCGTGGTGCCGTCATGAATCGTTCAGAGTTCTCCGTCTCTCCGTTTGGTCGCGGTGCAGTACCCCCCGCGGCCACTAGTTAGCGATCTTTTTCTGAATGGTTTATCCGACTTTTTCCGGTCACAGTAAATCAAAGAAATAAGGACAACTATTGTGCAAAAAACAAAAACAAAAAAAATCACATATAAACGAAGAAAAAAGCCCTGGGAGTTCACTACTGATTCAAACCGGAAACCGGAAATGCTTCGCTTTCAAACGAACCAATCACAGCCCTCTCGGTCTGCGTGTGGACGGCGTCTCCTCGACGCGTAGTTACAATTTTCGGGAGGTGCACGTCACTGACGGCGCATGTGACGGCGTGTCCTCTGCGTGTACAAAAACCACACGCCGTAGACACGGCGTCGTTTTGACGCAGAAGCATAATTCAGCCTTTACTGACATTCATGCGAATGCCCGATAACGGCATTTGACCACAGATCACATCTGACTGTAAATTGCTTTTTGTCTCTCACCTTTGGCTTGCTTGATTCCTCCCTTTTGTGCTTTGAACTTACTGTATTGTACTGTAAGAGTCAAGATTTCAACCATTCGTGGTCGGCACTACAACTCGGATACGGCCCGTGTGGGTCAGCTTACTGAATAAAACTCACTACACCACAGCAGACTTCTGAACTGCATTGTATATTATTCTTCAACACAACTGACCTGACACTGCAGAACAGAAACTACCTAACAAACCAAGTAACAC
Organism: Cololabis saira; assembly: GCF_033807715.1. Lineage (NCBI taxonomy): Eukaryota > Metazoa > Chordata > Actinopteri > Beloniformes > Belonidae > Cololabis > Cololabis saira. The sequence continues at coordinate 2,373,860 of NC_084602.1, forward strand.
AATATTATTGATTGCAGAAGTATTTCAATCATCTCTATTGCTTCCAGAAAACTGCAGGAACACTGAAACCCTCAGTTACTTGTTAATTTCAACTGTAACTGTAGCTCAGTGCCACTTCAGTGCTCAGTCTTTTTTTTCCCTTACTTTTTTTTCATGTTTTCTTTATGTAAAGCAGGGGTCTTCAACCTTTTCAACCCCTTGGATGAGAGAAAAGAAGAGCAGGGACCCCCGCTTGTAATTCTTATTTTTTCCCTTTTTTTTAATGTGTCAAGTTTTAAGCCTGGCTTATAATAACTTTTGAATGCGTTTTATTCTGCTTATTTCACCTTATTAACCAATTCCTGACTGGGTTATTAGCTACATGTGTTTACGGTTGATGAGATGGAATCTTTTTTTTTTTTTTTTTTTTTTTTAACTCACAAATTATTTTGGTTAAAATTGCCTTTATTTCTTTTTAAGTTGGAGGACCCCCTGCAGTACCCCCGGGTTGAAGACCCCTGATGTAAAGTATTTTGAATGACTTTGTTGCTGAAATGTGCTGTACGGATAAACCTGCCTTGCCTCACTACCCCGATCAACTGGCTCTGGCATTACTTTATTGTTCCTTGCTGTGGTACAGTGTTTTTCCAAACTGTGACAGTTCAACATGTGATCTGTGACAAAATTGTGCTTAAAATGGGATTAGTACCTGTAGCCAATGCTCAAACTGCAAGTGAGGAAGAAGTAGTTTAGTGCACAGTGAGCTGTGTGCACGTGTGACCTCTGAGACTGTTGCTATTGGGTTTCTCCTGCAGTAAGAACAGACAGCAACACTCGGCTCCGCTTCACCCCCTAAAACTGGTTGCTAATTGCAAAGGTGTAAAGACATTGTTCTGTTGAATGTTGATGAAAAAACATCAAATTGACAGACATTTCATTATAACTTCAGGAAATTGTGTCAACTTGTGAAGAAAACTGACACGTCTTCTTCAACATCTGTTTTAACAGGAACAGTTTAAATATGCAGGCAAGACTGGCATGCCATAAACCATTTCAAGGGGACTTTAACACGAACAATGGCTGCAGGTGGATTTACTTGAGCATTTGATTAGTCAATCAAATCCCTTTCAGTATCACATGAACACGAGTTCAGTGGAGGCAAGAAACACTAACTGGTTCCCACAATTAACGGCAATAAACTGTTGCAGTTGTAAAACCTGACAAACTGTCATATGCCCCCTACTATAATGCTGTCTGTTATGATTTATTAGAATTAAACATTTTACCACGATCATCATTAATCGTTAAACACATCATTTATCGTTAAACACGGTTTTTGCTGTATAAATGCTCAACTGTTATAATAAGGGATCATTTTTGGACTATTAATGGTAATTTAGTGAAAAACAATGAAACTGCAAGATTTCATCCATGTTTCTGGTTTTTGCCGTGAATTGTCCTCATTTAGTAACGTGATGGTGCTGAATCAGCGTGGTGGTGGTCACCGTTGGTTGATTTCACTTCCTTTTGTTGGTTGTCTTCACAAAAGAAACAGAGGATGCTGCATTCATCTTTCATTCCAGGGAGCCGTCCACCTTTCCAGGCGGAGACATCCCAGCGTCATTAGCACAAAGGTAATTTTGTACATCAAGGAAAAACGACACGTGTCTGAAGGCAGTTCGGAGACATTTTTTGCATGATTTATGATACCAGTTTGGATTTGTTCTGATCAGATGTTTTTATTAGAGTTGTCTTGTCTTGTGCATGTATTTTGATGTTTTTGTCATCAATGCATAACTCAAAAATGGAGTGAAATTGTGGAACAGCCTGAGCATGGAGCTGAAACCAAGTCAAAACATATCACAATTTAAAAAAAGATACAAAGAAACATTCTATTCAAAATGCGAATGAACATGTAGATATGTACATTTATTAATATATGTAGATATATATATATATATATATATATATATATATATATATATATATATATATGTTATATGAAGGTATGTATATGGATATATTGAGTTGTATTATACGTACACTATTTATATATCTATATCTCTTAATATATATTGATTCATAGTTATATGAAGATATGTCGATATATAGATTTATAGTAATTTTTATGTATATAATTGGAGGTAAATATATGAACCAGTATATATAGCATATCTACTCTTATATAGTTATTCAAGTATATTGTTATACCATTGCTGTCTATTGTTCTCTATTATATTGTAGTATTATAGTAAAGTAATGATAATGTAATATTATGCATTATAATTACTTCTATTATTACATACATACATAGTAGCACAACTAAATGCTGCTAAATTGGTTTTGTTTTCTTTTGTTTGCTGATTTTGACTATATTTATATGTTCATATAATTGAGTATTATATCACTATATTGAACAGTTATTAAAGTAGGGATGGGTGTTTTATAAGTAAGCTCATTGAAAATCTTGTTATATGTAAGAATGTTATATGTAAGAATGTATGTAAGATTCAGGGGTAGGACTACTCCATTTGGAGCATGTTGGTGGATCTGTGAGGTCTGCCCAAGTGCTCTACATATATATATATATATAATATTTGTATCCTGTTTTTACTTTTTTGTACTCTTTTTTTAACTTGCATGTTCGGAATAAAATCTTCAAATCAAATCAAATCAAAAAGTGTGTGCGTAATGCATTTCAATTGATAAATATTTCCATTGTTGCCATTGTGTTTTAGTATTCAGGCATTATTTATGGAGGAAAACGCTGAACTATACTGTAAATACATATTGTAAATCAGCGTTCCCTGGCAGCAAGCGCTTACATGGGAACTAGCCTGGTTTACACCTGCTTTTACAATCCTCCCTGACTGATCCGGCTACATGTGGACAGCTTTAAGTAGAGGCAGTACTGCGTGCGAGTTGAGGTGGGACGAGGGGGGGTGGCATCCCCTCCTGAAATAAAAACGGTCCAAATCACCCCCCCCTGAAATAAAAACGGTCCAAATCATCCCCCCTGAAATAAAAACGGTCCAAATCATCCCCCCTGTAAAACTGCCATCCCTCCTTTCCATCCCTTATGTCATTTCATCAATGAATGTGGTTTTACTGCTATTTCAACATTTAGAGTCATCACCAGAAAAAATAACACCAGAAAAATAACTTATTTGACAAGTGATGAGTCTTGTTTTAAGTGTAATGAGATTTTTTTACTAAAATGAGACATTTTAACTAGAAATAAGACAAATATTCTTGTTAAGATTTAGAGTTTTTGCAGTGATCCATTTTACTTATCCTGTGAAGGACAGAGTCATATTGATAAGTTCAGAAAAGTGTTTTTTATTGTTGTGTTTTGATGTATTTGATGTAAGCCCAGTGGATATTTAAAGCTTACAGAAGGCTGCATTTAACTGCTGCTATGTCATTCCTGCAGTATTTCTGCAGGTGTTTTGGTCACTGCTATTATTTGTAATATATTATATTATTTGTAATCAGCACAAATTATCTGTCCCCATATGATAAAATCCACCACCCCCCCTGATGTGTTTTTACAACTCGAGTACTGAGTAGAGGTATCAGTGTGGGGACTCGTTAAGAACGTATCATACAAACCACATTCAGCAACACGTCCTGTCAGCGGCGTAAACACATTGTGCAAACACACGCTGAAGGTCACACATAACTAGCATCTTCTGCCTTGGCAGACGGACGTACTCATTCACACAACAACTATATCATGAAAGTGTGAAACAATAATCAGCAGCCGTAACTACTGACGGCACACAGCATGGCAGAAATCTGTCTGTTGTTTTGAAGCCTTTTGTTATTTTCCATGTTCTTGGGTGTTTTCTTATTGCCATTATTATGACAGTAATAACCGAGGGGTTAAGTTGAGCGGGGGCTGCCTGGGGCTGAGCCCGGCACAGACGGTTGTCATCATCACTCAAGGGACACTCCTCTTCAAATATCTGTATCGATATATACGTTTTCTCAAGCAGGCAGGTATGCAAAAGCACAATTTTCCATGACTTCTTGTGAAGTCAACACTCAAACTGAGCCCCTCCTGTTACCTCGTTCACCGGCAGCGTCTCCTGCTCGTCACAGCACGGGTCAAAAATCACAGCAGTAAAATATGTTGTTCCCTGATTGACTGCAACAGTTATGCTGTAAACAACATATATCCTTCTGCACAATCTTGTTTCCCACTAATATCTTGGTTGAGCTGCTCGGCAGCCTCAGTTCCTCCCTTTCAGTCAAGCCAGCTCCACTCAGAAGTGAGAAAGAGAGAGGGATGATCACAAAGCAGGTGGAGGGAAAGGTGGAAGGAATAAATCACTCATAACAGAAATGAGAAACCTTGACTCATTTTAAACTTTTTTTTTTAAATATATTTTCCCCCATTTTACCACCCACTCCTACCTAAGTCAGTCCTGGGCTTTGCTCCCTCTACCAACCCAGGGAGGCCTACACTGAGCTCAGGTCTCCTCCTTAACCGGAGGAGTGAGCAGGCCGCTTCTTTATAATATAATGGAATAATGTGATCCTTCCACGCGCTACGCCTGTTTCCACGCTAGATCCTCTCCACCCCATCTGTGCCCCGGCTGGCCAGAGGGGGCAGTAGAGCCCAGGACTGTGTTTTTGTGAGGGTAGAGAACATTAGCTACCCAAGGGAACACGGGGAGAACATGCAAACTCCACACAGAAAGATCCTTTCACCAACCCCACCCAGGGTGTGGTGCTGAAGTCATGGGGGAACTAACACGCACTTCAGTGCCAACAGCGTCCCCGGCGGGAATTGAACCCAGGACCTTCTAGCTGTGAGATGGCTGCACTACCAGCTGCACCACCGTGCCCCCCTCCCCCCATTTTTCCCTCCCAACAATTTTAAGACTTGAAAACTAATACTGCTACTGCTGCTGCTACATGCTGAGCATGTTGACACATATCTACGCATGTTGATGCATACTTACGCATGTTGACGCATTAGTACGCATGTTGACGCATACTTACACATGTTGACGCATACTAACGCATGTTGACGCATACTAACGCATGTTGACGCATACTAACGCATGTTGACGCATATTTACGCTTGTTGACGCATATTTACGCATGTTGACGCATATTTACTCATGTTGACGCATACTAACACATGTTGACGCATATTTACGCATGTTGACGCATGTTGACGCATACTAACGCATGTTGACGCATATTTACGCATGTTGACGCATACTTACGCATGTTGACGCATTAGTACGCATGTTGACGCATACTTACGCATACTTACGCATGTTGACACATACTAACGCATGTTGACGCATACTAACGCATGTTGACGCATAATAACGCATGTTGACGCATATTTACGCATGTTGACGCATACTTACGCATGTTGACGCATTAGTACGCATGTTGACGCATACTTACGCATACTTACGCATGTTGACACATACTAACGCATGTTGACGCATACTAACGCATGTTGACGCATAATAACGCATGTTGACGCATATTTACGCATGTTGACGCATACTAACACATGTTGACGCATACTTACGCATGTTGACGCATACTTACACATGTTGACGCATAATAACACATGTTGACGCATATTTACGCATGTTGACGCATATTTACTCATGTTGACGCATACTAACACATGTTGACGCATACTTACGCATGTTGACGCATACTTACACATGTTGACGCATAATAACACATGTTGACGCATATTTACGCATGTTGACGCATATTTACTCATGTTGACGCATACTAACGGATGTTGACGCATGTTGACGCATACTAACGCATGTTGACGCATATTTACGCATGTTGACGCATACTTACGCATGTTGACGCATACTTACACATGTTGACGCATAATAACACATGTTGACGCATATTTACGCATGTTGACGCATATTTACTCATGTTGACGCATACTAACGGATGTTGACGCATGTTGTCGCATACTAATGCATGTTGACGCATATTTACGCATGTTGACGCATATTTACGCATGTTGACGCATACTAACACATGTTGATGCATACTTACGCATGTTGATGCATACTTACGCATGTTGACGCATACTAACTCATATTTACGCATGTTGACGCATACTAACGCATGTTGACGCATATTTACGCATGTTGACGCATACTAACGCATGTTGACGCATGTTGACGCATACTAACGCATGTTGACGCATACTAACGCATGTTGACGCATATTTACGCATGTTGACGCATACTAACGCATGTTGACGCATACTAACGCATGTTGACGCATACTAACGCATGTTGACGCATATTTACGCATGTTGACGCATACTAACGCATGTTGACGCATAATTACGCATGTTGACGCATACTAACGGATGTTGACGCATGTTGACGCATACTAACGCATGTTGACGCATATTTACGCATGTTGACGCATACTTACGCATGTTGACGCATACTTACACATGTTGACGCATAATAACACATGTTGACGCATATTTACGCATGTTGACGCATATTTACTCATGTTGACGCATACTAACGGATGTTGACGCATACTAACGCATGTTGACGCATATTTACGCATGTTGACGCATATTTACTCATGTTGACGCATACTAACGGATGTTGACGCATACTAACGCATGTTGACGCATATTTACGCATGTTGACGCATATTTACGCATGTTGACGCATACTAACGCATGTTGACGCATGTTGACGCATACTAACGCATGTTGACGCATATTTACGCATGTTGACGCATATTTACGCATATTTACGCATGTTGACGCATACTAACACATGTTGATGCATACTTACGCATGTTGATGCATACTTACGCATGTTGACGCATACTAACTCATATTTACGCATGTTGACGCATACTAACGCATGTTGACACATATTTACGCATGTTGACGCATACTAACGCATGTTGACGCATGTTGACGCATACTAACGCATGTTGACGCATACTAACGCATGTTGACGCATATTTACGCATGTTGACGCATACTAACGCATGTTGACGCATAATTACGCATGTTGACGCATACTAACGCATGTTGACGCATAATTACGCATGTTGACGCATATTTACGCATGTTGACGCATATTTACGCATGTTGACGCATACTAACGCATGTTGACGCATAATTACGCATGTTGATGAATATTTACGCATGTTGACGCAAGTTGACGCACACTAACGCATGTTGACGCATACTAACGCATGTTGACGCATACTAACACATGTTGACGCATACTAATGCATGTTGACGCATACTAATGCATGTTGACGCATACTAACGCATGTTGACGCATACTAACGCATATTTACGCATGTTGACGCATACGAACGCATGTTGACGCATAATTACGCATGTTGATGCATATTTACGCATGTTGACGCATGTTGACGCATACTAACGCATGTTGACGCATACTAACGCATGTTGACGCATGTTGACGCATACTAATGCATGTTGACGCATACTAACGCATGTTGACGCATGTCGACACATATTTACTCATGTTGACGCATATTTACTCATGTTGACGCATACTAACGCATGTTGACGCATACTAACGCATGTTGACGCATACTTACGCATGTTGACGCGTATTTACGCATGTTGACGCGTATTTACGCATGTTGACGCGTACTTACGCATGTTGACGCATACTTACGCATACTTACGCATGTTGACGCATACTTACGCATACTTACGCATGTTGACGCATACTTACGCATGTTTTTAATTTGATTTGTTTATTTGCACAACATAAAAACGGTACAAAAGTTGAAATGAAAATAAAAGCATGAAAATATGTGCAGGTGAGAAAGGAAGCCCTAAATGGGCTTATTCAAAGTTCTCACCAAGAAAATACATTATACTGTAATAATAGCAAGAACAAAAAACAAAAAAAACAGCGTTCCAAAAAGATGGATATTTACAAACAAACAATTTCTCGGTTGAATGAGTGTGTGTGCTTGCATGTGAGCATGCACATGTGTGTTTGTATGTGTTTGTGTGTGCGTGTGTATGTGCACGTGCAGAAGTGAGTCCACGTTAAGTGGAAGCACTTCTAGACGCTTGATCCATAAGGCTGGTCTTCAATCTCTGTTTAAAGCTTCTAATAGACAATGAAGATTTAGCAATAAGTATATGAGAATTCCAGAGTGAGGCACCTGTCTTTGATGGAGAACTGACTGCTATTGGTACGACTGAATGAAGAATGGAGATCCTCAAATTGTCTAGTATTATAGTTATGAATTTGTGAATTGGTTTTAAAAAAATCTTTGAAAGTACTTGGAAGCATATTTGCAAGATAAGTGCATTTGTAAATGAAAGCACATGATTGGAGTATGTTAATATCATAGATGGATAATAAATTTAATTTTTTAAACAAAGGGGCAGATGGGGCCAAATAGGAAGCAGAAGTAGCTATTCTTACAAACTTCTTTTGAGTAATGAGTAATTTGTGTAAATTTGATGAATATGTACTTGCCCAAACAATGTTGCCATAAATGAGATAAGGATAAATTAAACTATAATAAAGAGTAACGAGACAAGCCTGATGGACCAAACCTCTGATTCTTCTGATGATACCAAGGGATCTAGAGATTTTGTTAGTTACAGAATGTATATGCTCTTTCCAGGACAAATTCTCATCCACAAAGATACCTAGAAATTTGGTGGATGAAACCTGATTGATTGTTATACCACCAATAGAAATCTTAGCTTTTTGCGGACAATATTTTTTGTTTTTACTTGCAAATACAATAAAATTAGATTTGTTAACATTTAACAACAACTTATTTGCAAGGAACCATTTTGAAAGCATTGCTATACCAGAATTAGCTTGCTCAATAAGTGAATCAAAATTTCTGTGAGTTAGTATCAAATTGGTATCATCAGCAAATAAGATTGGTGTAAAGGATGAAGATACAGTAGCCAGGTCATTTACATAAATGAGAAATAAAAGGGGTCCTAGTATTGATCCCTGAGGGACTCCACATGACATCTTAACATTGGAAGAAAAACAACCGTTGGCATGCACATGTTGTTCACGGTTATGAACATAACTAGACAACCATTTCAAAGTAATATCATGGAAACCATAATGATGTAATTTGTCAAGTAATATAGTATAATCTACAGTATCAAAGGCTTTGGAGAGATCTATGAAAATGCCAAGAGCAAATTCTTTATTATTAATAGCAGTATAGATTCTTTCCACCAGTTGTAATAGGGCCATATCTGTGGAGTGATTTTTTCTAAAACCATATTGATGCTCGTATAAGATATTGTGTTTGTTTAGATGGTGCAACATTCTGTTGTAAACCAGTTTTTCCAATATTTTTGAGAAACATGGTAAAATTGATATGGGGCGATAATTATTAAAAATTCTTGGATCTCCAGATTTGTGCAGGGGAATAACTTTGGCTATTTTTAAATCTTGAGGAACCTCCCCAGATGTTGACGCATACTAACGCATGTTGACGCATACTAACGCATGTTGACGCATACTAACGCATGTTGACGCATACTAACGCATGTTGACGCATACTAACGCATGTTGACGCATACTAACGCATACTAACGCATACTAACGCATGTTGACGCATACTAACGCATGTTGACACATACTAACGCATGTTGACGCATACTAACGCATGTTGACGCATACTTACGCATGTTGACGCGTATTTACGCATGTTGACGCGTTAGTATCCATGTTGACGCATACTAACACATGTTGAAGCATATTTACGCATGTTGACGCGTATTTACGCATGTTGACGCATACTTACGCATGTTGACGCGTACATCTGCATGTTGACGCATTAATACGCATGTCGACAGCTATTTACGCATGTTGACACGTACGTGTGTGTGTGTGTGTGTGTGTGTGTGTGTGTGTGTGTGTGTGTGTGTGTGTGTGTGTGTGCAGGTGTGTGTGCGTGTGTGCATGCACTAACAGTAAAGTAAAGATGAAGCTAATTTCTCCATAGGAGTTATACTTAAATATTCATCTCTTCATGAATATTCATGACAGCGATGTTGTGTGCGTGCATTTCAGATAACTCGAGAGTTAGTGGTTATTCTCTTATTTTTCCACTTTCTCATTCTTGCATTTTTTTATTTTATTTATTTTTGTGGTGTGTCAAGTCTCCTCGTGAGGACTTGATATGGAACTGGACGTCTTTTTACCTGAGATCACATTATCACTCACTCACACAGTTATCAGCTGAGACCTTTCTACAAGTGAAGAAATGAATGTTATACATATAAGCAGTTGTGAAAGCATAATAAGTATAAAAGCAGTTGTGATGGCATAATCTTAAACTAGTCACATGACCGCCGTGACAGGCTTTTGCTGTGGAGGTTTATTGGATTATGGTATGCTAAATTGTATACTATCTTTTTTTCTTTTTGTAGCACATCATTGCCATATTTGCATGAATACCGCATACTGTGCACTGGATTTACCGAGGCTAATCCACACAGACCCTAAGCGGCAGGCACAAAAGAAGCTGTTGCAACCCAAGTACCAAACACTCTAGAACACCCTCAGGTGCTTCATCCTACATCCTTCATCCTACCCTTACTGGTCAAATCTCTTACTCAATGTTAGGCACGACATGGCGTTATAGCTGATTGTGTAGCGAGTCTTCTCCCCCTCCACTTTAGTCAAACATTAAAATATAAACATATATATGAATGACACAACTGCGGATGCTGACGCCACCTGTGGGTGAGGTTGACATTAGGCTTCCTTTATTCCGTGCAGTGAAGGCGTAAGTAGCTCCAGTAATGCTTTTGAGCTAATGTTCAGTCCATGTGGTTCTATCAGCTACTACGGTTGCTGATGCATCGCGGTCTGAGGGCTCAGACTCCACGGGTGTCCAGCTTAGACAAGGACTTTTTGTTTTGTCTTGTTTTTAAATCTGTTACAGGCGGCAAATGCAAATATGGTATCTAAACTTCCAAAAAGTGCGACGTCTGCAGCGGGACAGTCAACACCACAGCTCAGTATGTGATAAAGGTTGTACAGTCATGATCAGTGTTGGGACTAACGCGTTATTTAGTAACGGGTTACAGTAATGCCGTTAGTTTTGGCGGTAACTAATACTCTAACGCATTACTTTTTAAATTCAGTAACTCAATTACCGTTACCAAACGGTGCGTTACTCTGTTGTTTCTGGCAACCGTGAAACTTTTTTTCCCCACACGCGGAGACCAGAGGAAACGTAGTGGGCGTGTGTGTGTGCGTTCAAAAACATGACCAATCATGGCGAGCCAAAAGAGCAAGGCGAGTTTCGCAATGTGGAGATATTGTCAATACAGTAATCCCTTGTTTTTCACGGGGGTTACGTTCCAAACAAACCCGTGATAACCTTTTTTTTTTTACAATTATTATACAAGGCTTCAAATTGCGGAGATCAGCCCCGGCTCACACGTATTTCACTGCTCTTCTAACTGCTGCTGCATCCTGACTCGCTCTGTAGCGTGCAGGTTTTTTTTTCGAGAGAAGAACATAGTTATGGGCAGTTGTTGTCGCTCTTTTTTTCTTCTGGGCAAAAAGATTCTTATAAACCGACATGCCACCATGGATTATATCTAGAACTGTAATGAACGATTCATCAAAGTTCCCGTTCTTGAGCTGCTGCTGAAGCTCATTGGCCGTTCTCAGCTTGTTGCTAAGCAACCAACGTTATTGACACAGGAAGTGAAGAAGCGGGGAGACTGTTTAGCCAATCAGAATGCAGAACACGATGCACAATGTAAATCCATACAGGACCTGCTGAAATGAAGGCTAGAGGAGCATAGTAAAGTATCTCATTACTTTTTGGTCTAAGTAACTGAGTTACGTACTGAGTTGGTTCTTAATGAAGTAACTTGTAACGGTAACTAGTTACTATTTTTCAGTAATTAGCACAACACTGGTCATGATAGATCACAGCGTTATTGAAATAAACTTTCAAATATTTCCCGTTTTTGAACACCCTTCTTACTGGAACACAAATCCAGAACTCATCACCTCGACTCGTCTGTTTTTACCCAAGAAAACCTCTAACAATCCTGTGGTTTTTTTTCATCCATATGACCATTAAAGAATTCTTGACTCTCTCCTGAAATACTTGGTGGACGCCACTTTGTAACCATATCAACGCCAGGGCTCAACAAAACCTGTTCTCTTCCAGGGTGTGTGTTTGTGTGTTTGACTGTGTGTGGTGTACAAAGGAGAAGGATTGGGAAGTGTGTGTGTGTGTGTGTGTGTGTGTGTGTGTGTGTGTGTGTGTGTGTGTGTGTGTGTGTGTGTGTGTGTGTGTGTGGTGTTGTTTGTGTGCGTGTGTATTCCGGAAAGAGAAAGTTGGACAGTAGTTTCTGCGAGCAGCCTTGGCAGGCTGCGCTGCTACTGTTCATTGTGAGGTTGGATGGATGCACTGATCAACCTTGGAAGGGAAGTAGGAAGCTTGACAACAGTGTTCCGAACACTTTGATAGAGATATATGTTTCTACAGTAGGAAGATGTTGTCAGTCCAACAAAAATGGATATAGAGGAAAAGAACCTTTGGCACGCCCACACACTGTGACTCGGTAGCTTATAGATCCAACCATAGCTTGGTAACTTGAAGTGGCCGTTTCCTGTGTGACTTTATCAGTTTCTCTCGTTGTTGTGGATTAATTTTGGCTCATTCTTCTTCACTAAACTGCCTCAGTTCTTATGTGCAGCTCTCTTAAGGTCCCACCACAGTATTTCATTTTGGATATAGATTTTGACTACAGCATTTTAAACCTCCATTCTTCATTCTTCTTCCCCCTCTTTAATTCAATTTTTTTTTTAAATGAATAACCAGTCTAACGTCGATTTTATCAGGCACTTTGAATCATTGTGTGACAGTTTTGACAAAGCTTCTGCTGTTAGATGGTCTCATAAAATTCTTGACAACACGTTGGAATGATGAGGACTTCAAAACCAAAAAGAGGTCAACTCAAGCACTACAAGGTGCCCAGGTCCTGTAGGTGCAAAACATCCTGAAATCTGCTCTCCACCGGCATCCTTGACAGGGGATTAGGGGGGCTCGGCACAAACGCTATATTTGGTTTTAGCCTCACATGGCACTGGGCAATACAAACTTGGTACACATTAAAATGATTTGACCACAGTGGGGTGTATAACTAAACCATGCCCTTTAATTGGCAGCACATATCAAAGCCTAGAAATCGAGACGCACCGCTTGCAAATTTTAATTTGCTTTGCAGGTACATCCAGCTAACATTGAATATGCCCACATGTCACGGGGAGCCAATCCAATCAGTCACTTTGGAGAGTGAGTTGTTGGGCGCAACGACAACAGAGCAGCGACATAATCTGGACGTGAACAGTGTAGACGGCCACATGATGAACGGCCGCCCGAATCAGTTTTGGCACTGGCAGTTTTTTTTTTTAGTTTCAAAAATTGAATAAAAGAAGGGGCACGGTGGTGCAGCTGGTAGTGCAGCCGTCTCACAGCAAGATGGTCATGGGTTCAATTCCCGACGGGGACGCTGTGGGTGCTGAGTGCGTGTTAGTTCCCCCATGACTTCAGCACCACATCCTGGGTGGGGTTGGTGAAAGGGCCTTTCTGTGTGGAGTTTGCATGTTCTCCCCGTGTTCCCTTGGGTAGCTAATGTGAGCTACCCTCACAAAAACATGCAGCAGTCCTGGACTCTACTGCCCCCTCTGGCCAACCGGGGAACAGATGGGGTGGGGAGGATCCGGCTGGAATAACGTGATCCTTCCACGCGCTACGTCCGGCCAGAGAAATCCCACCATGTCTGGTGAAAAGAAGCTGCTGCTGCTCACTCCTCAGGTTAAGGAGGAGACCTGAGCTCAGTGCAGGAACTCCCGGGGTTGGTAGAGAGTGGCAATGCCCAGGACTGACTTAGGTAGGAGTGGGTGGTAAAATGGGAAAAAATCGGGGATAAAAATATATATAAAATAAAATAAAATTGAACAAAAGACAGCACTCATTCTCTGTTCTTCACCTTGTTCTTTATTCCCTCTTTCTGATCTCTCTTTTCCTGCTCTACCTGGCTCTACCTGACAGAAATGCCAAGGTTATATGTTTCTATACATACATTGTGCTCACACTGCTGTAACAAATAGGTTTCCAGCTGATGATTGTGAATGAATGAGTTATTAATTATCAATTAATTGAATGAAGTAGTCATTACAGTTAATAAGAAATTGCTTTTGACTTTTTGAAATCATACCAGCTGCAAAAAAATCCACAATAGAGTTGCTAGTTCACAGATTGACAATCACCCACCTTTGTTTGACATTTGTCTGTGGGGGGCTAACTGTTGCGAATGTTTCTTCCTTTTTTACCCCAAATGAAAGGAAACACAGTTCCTGTGAACAGTATCCGTATTGACTCTGAAAGTGACTTGACCGAAGTTGGTTGGAGTCACGTCTCTGCTTCTCCAATTTTACGTATTCGCACGTTTGTACGAACCTTCCTGGAACCCATTAAAAAACGCCTGAGAGCCTATGGGGGAGACCTTGTGCGGTTTTGAAGCTCGCTGAATCTGCCCTTAGGAGGGAGAGAGCTGGTGGCAAGCTTTATGCTGATTGGAAATAATGCACGGAGGAAGATCAAACTCTCAAATCAGTCAACTCAATTCAAAATGCCTAATTAATCCCCAAAGGGGAATTAATTAATTAATTAATTAATTTTCTTCAAGTATGTTGAAAAGAACTGAATGAAGGAATGAAAGAATTAATGTATCAATGAATGAATGAATGAATGAATCATTTTCCTAGTGGTGGTGTGTCGCCCGATTGCCCTTATGGACAAATACAAACAAGTTCTGTTCTCTGCTGCTCAACGTGTAACGACTCATGGAGAAAGACTCAGGTGAACTCCCCACCCCCTCTCATAGGCTCCGCCTTCTCCTGGACTCCAAACCAATGTAGCTCTAACCATCTACTTACATACTCTGAGTATATTAAACCCAACTGCTCTTTTTTCCTACACAACCTTGTGTGCTCTTCTGAAGGCTTGCATCATATATCCTTCTAGGTAGCTCATGCTGGTGTTTGCGGTGTGTTTAAGTGCTGCTTTGTTCCGACCCACAGTAAATACAGTGGGGGTTGTAGACAATTAAGGATCAAGCAGGCAATCAGTACAGTTACACTCTGAAACTTTAATGACATTCGACCCTTAACGAAATAAATGGATGTTTGCCACATATGATGTTCTCTATCGGTGGCCACCCCATAATGTAAACACCACAACTCTACATCCCTCTTCTTTGAGATAAAAAGTAGCATAACAGTAAACACTACAAACAATGGTTCATAACTGGAGTGGCGGTGGCCACAGAGTACTAAAAACTAAGTAATGAATGAGTGTGTGCTTGTAAATTGTAAAACCGCTATATCCTTTGCAGGGTCACGGGGGTCTGCTGGAGCTTATCCCGGCTAATTTTCAGGCAAGAGGCAGGGGTTCACCCTGGACAGGTCGCCAGTCCATCACAGGGCCACATACATAGAAACAACCAGACACACTCACACTCACACCTACGGGCCATTGAGAAGCACCAATTAACCTACTACACATGTTTTTGGACTGTGGGAGGAAGCCGGAGTAACCGGAGGGAACCCACGCAAGCACGGGGAGAACATGCAAACTCCACACAGAAAGGCCCCCGCCGGGCCTGGGAGTTGAACCGGGAACCTTCTTGTTGTGAGGCAACAGTGCTAACCACCAAGCCACCGTGGTGCTCCCCTCAACGACCAAGTGCACCACAATAGTTAGACACATTCAGAATAGGCTACTACAGCACCAAATGATATTGTGCGCAGTTCTATCAGACTAAAGTTATTTATGGCGCTTATCCACTAGTACCTATTCACCTGGAGGAGATGATAGATGTGCTGCTGGGTCTGTGGCTTGTGTTTGATATCAAGTTAAAAAAATCGAGTGGCTGAGAAGTGACAGCGCGCCTGGTAGATCTGGTCGTTCCTTATCACCCGTCTAGATCCCTTTTTAATTCTCTCCTCAGCACCAGGTTTATGAACATCTGCACCTCAGAGTTGGATCATGAAACAGACTTTTGAACTACCTTTGCCTGTCGGATAAAATGAAGAAGCCGCGAGCCGCTCTTGCGCTGATTCACGCTTCCTGATTCAAACACCCCCCGACCAATCGGTGGCGTGTAGTGTGAGAAACAGGGCCGACTCAGCACGCTTAGAACCTCGGCAGAATAGGTACAGAAAAAGTATCTACTCGGCCAGCCTCTACCCACCTCGGCCCGTAGTGGAGAAGCGCAAGACGGGGACGTGGCGACTAGAGGCGCGAGGAGTAGGTACTAGTGGAAAAGCCCCATTAGTGACATAGTCCTGATCATGCTGGCTGGGTCAAGTTGACATGATCAACTTACTCTTCCTGCAGGAGTCACCATCAGCCGCCTGCTAGACTAATCACAGGAGACCATGGGAGTGACACTGGGCAGTGTGGGCGGTGACTGTCACTAATGCCAGTGCTGGGATCAACTTCTGCTGAACAGGGTAATGCTGGCATGTCTTCTTCAGGGCTGGCTGGGGTGGTTTCATCAACATGGAGACTATGTTTTCTATTTTGTATGTATCTGGTTCCTTATAATCATATTACTTAGCTCTTAGGTTGCGGTGCCGGGCCCTCCACTCTTTGTATCTGGTCAAAACCACGTGCAGTCTGTACCCTGACTGTTGGCACTGCTCAGCACATCCCTGCATTAAACATAGGTCAACCATAATATGCGTCCCCCTCATTCTGCCTTTGTTACGGCAGAAGTAACATTCGCTTTGACAGCAGGCTGTAACATCACTGTAGCGACTGGCAAGAATGTTTTGGTCCTCTTGGATCAAAGGCACTGACCAGGAGATGAGTCCAGCATGTGGGACGTTGTGAGCATGGAGGAGAGCTGTTTGGATGTCTGTGCCATCACAGTATAACTTTTCCAGAATGTGGTTTGCTGATCAAACAGTACTCTCAGCAAGGCATTAAATGGGGTGGGGGCAATGGGGACTACTATAGATGGGTTTAAAGTCCCATGTGCATGCAAAGTCTCCAAAGACCTTACTGCATTGCCAGTCATGAGGATGAGAGGGATATCATGGGTTGCTAAGTGTCACTTTAATTTTGCAATGACCATGAGGCTCACTGTTGTTGCCAAGTAGTGTAGCTCAAACCATCCCAATGTGGACCCTGAGTACACCACTACTAAGTGCATCTTGTTTTGCCATTCTAATATGTCAGCTGGAGTGAATAACGTTGGCAGCTCAGGGAAATCATGAAGGAGCAGGGGTTCTTCTGGTTGAAGAAGGGCTAGAGCATCAACCTCCGGGTGACCCTGTTGTAGATGGCTGACATAACACCTCTGTAGCGTAGCAGGTATGATGGGTCATTGTCCATGGAGTAAAGGCTGAATTATGGTTCTGCGTTAAACCTATGCTGTAGGGTACGCGGCTACGCAGGAGTCTCTCTGTAGCTACACCGTAGCCTGACGTGCACCTCCTAAAAAATGTAACTACGACCCAACGCAGACCGAGAGGACTGTGATTGGTTCGCTTGGTAGCAACGCATTTCCATTTCCGGTTCCGGTTCGTGAAGCAGTAGTGAACTTTCAACGCTCTTTTCTTCGCGTTTGTGTGATTATTTTTTTGGGGGTTTGTGAGAAAGTGAACATGCACATTTCTCCCCCCCTCATGAGCTCAGGGACCAAGGTTTATTGTAATGTTTATTTAGTTGCAGTCAATGTGGTGTGGTATTAACTAGTCACAATTGATTTTGTTTTTGTTTAATAAAACTGGTCAGCATTTGCTCACCTGCATGCTACGCAGCTGTCAGGCAGCTGGGTCCCATTGCGGAGGCGCGCACCGCAGTGGGACCACGCCTTTATTCATGCTGAGTGCAGACAGGTGTGAATGTGTCAGACAGGTGAGGGGTGATTGGATTTGTAAATGTACCAATTTATTGTCATTTTTCAGTTTGGGATTTATGTGGGATTATGTTTAAGTGTTATGATTATTGTTAAATGATTAAGGTTTTGTGGTCTTGTCTTTTTGTTACCTTGTTATTTGAAATTGTTATGTTTATGGAGGGGAGTAAACCCCTGCAGATGGTAGCTGCCCAATTGGACCAATTTGGTTTGGGCTATTTAAGAGGGTGCCTCACCTGACAGTCGGTGATGTTCTTTTCTTTTGCTAGAGGGAGGCAGTCTCTGAGTATGTGTCTCTGTTTTTTATGCCTGAGGAAAAACTAAAAAAATAAACCTTTTTGATAAAAACTGGAACTTCTCTTGCCGACACCCTTCTTTTATCCACCCACCTCAAACCCCAAGGCCCAAACATCAACTGGGCACAGGACTGGTATCTCACATTTGGTGGCAGTGGTGGGATTCTAGACGCCGCTGGAGAAGCTGGGGAAACGAGGTGGAAAACGAGGTTGGGGTGCAAAGCAGAGTTGGACTCGGGTGTCAATGGATGACCAAGACAAGGAGGAAGGGGCCTGTCGGCGGCTTGTCCGGTATGAGGATGAAGAAGAGGCAGCGAGTCTGGAGGATGGGCTGCCTGGAGCGGAGGGAGGAATATCAGACATTGCTGGTCTATATGCCTTGGTGCAGCAGACACTGAAGTCTCAGGAGAGGGAGTTCTTTAAGCAGGAGCAGCGCTGGAGGAGCGTGCAGGTTCAGCTTAACCAGCTCCGTGAGGACTTCGAGGGGGGTCAGCATCCTGCCAGACCTCCGCCGCAGCAACCCGTCCAGCATCCAGTGGGGCCGCCGCAGCAGCAGCAGCAGCAGCAGCCTGGTCATCATGCCGTTGGACAGCAGCAGCAGCAGCCTGGTCATCATGCCGTTGGACAGCAGCAGCAGCAGCCTGGTCATCATGCCGTTGGACAGCCGCCGCAGCAGCAGCAGCAGCATCAGCATCAGCAGCAGCCTGGTCATCATGCCGTTGGACAGCCGCCGCCGCAGCAGCAGCAGCAGCAGCAGCAGCATCAGCAGCAGCTTGGTCATCATGCCGTTGGACCGCCGCCGCAGCAGCAGCAGCCGCAGCAGCAGCCTGGTCATCATGCCGTTGGACCGCCACCGCAGCAGCAGCAGCAGCAGCAGCAGCAGCAGCAACCTGATCATCATCCAGTTGGACCGTCGCCGCAGCAGCAACCTGGTCATCATGCAGTTGGACCACCGCCGCCGCAACCTGCCGTATTGTCACCATTGCAGTTGTATGCATCACCACGGCCAACATCGTCAGCCAGTCAAAGCTCGTCTGGGGATGGAGCTTCCCCGGATTCATGGTCACGGGCCGCCATCCCCAGGTTGGAAGGGAGTGAGGATATTGAACAGTATTTGGTCACTTTTGAAAGACTGGCTACCGCCTATCGATGGCCCAGAGATGATTGGGCTGTGTATCTGGTGCCCTATCTCAGTGGCAAGGCGCGTGGCGCTTATGTGGCGATGGACATTAATGATAGCACGGATTACACCAAAGTTAAAGAGGCAATCCTGCAGAAATACGAAATTAATGAGGAAGTTTATCGGAGAAGATTCCGAGAACCAGATATCCAGCCTGGTGAAACCGCGAGAGAACTCTATCAGCGCCTGAAGGATCTGTTCCGTAAATGGGTTAGACCGGAGCAGAAGACGGTGGAGGAGGTAGCTGAAGTCCTCATTTTGGAACAGTTTATCCGCACCCTGTCACCTGAGGTCCGAGTGTGGGTTAAGGAGCACAATCCGCTGTCGGGCCAACAAGCCGCAGAGCTGGTGGAGAACTTTGTTGCTGCTCGCCGTGGACCAAAGACATTCCGGTGTGATCCAGGGCACCGAACCCCGGCGAGGGGTAAGTCAGACGGGTCTGGAGGAGGGAGTGGTCCCAGGTCCAGTGACTACAATAGAGTAGAGGAGAGAGGCTCTCAGATGTCCCATAGACAGTCTACCTCTTCTAAGGGACGAACTGTGTGTTACCAGTGTGGCCAGGAGGGACATATCAAGCCAAACTGTCCAGTCAGGCAGCCTAGAAAGGATGGTAATTGTTGTCTCCCTGGGTTAGAGGGGCAGATTGTGATGAGGCTCCAGACTGTAATGGTGGCAATAGGGGGGAAGAGGGTCAGTGCTCTTATTGACACGGGGAGTTCCCAGACCTTGGTACAGCCCCACCTAGTGGACAGAAAAGAGTATCTCCCTGACAAAAAGCTGACGACGGTTTGTGTAAATGGTGACGAGCATGTGTATCCGGCTGCTCGGATTTACATCGAGGTGCGGGGACAGATTTATTGTCTCACTGTAGGAGTGGTGAAAGGTCTCAGTTATGCAGTGGTTCTGGGGCAGGACCTTTTAATTTTACCTCAGTTGGTTCAGGCCCAGACACCAGTTAATACGGTCATAACCAGATCGCAGGCAAAGGTTCAGTCAACTGACCCCAGAGTTCTTTTGAAAGAGTTGGCTTTTTCTGATAGTGAGATAGCAACGTCTCCTGACAAAGACAAAAAGAGTCGTAGGCTCAAGCGCAGAGAGAAGCTCGTTGGGACTCTGCAGAAATTAAAACTGAGAGAGAGCACTCAGGCGGGTGGTGGAGATTGTGATTGTGGAATGGAGGGTTTTAAGCAGGCGCAGGTTGAGGATCCTACATTAAAAGAAGCACGTAGCAATGTCAGTAGTGTGGATGGTGTGTCTACTGGGGTTCAGCCTAATTTGGTGGGTGAAAGCTTTCTGTTGAGAGAGGGGCTGCTGTACCACCAGCCAGAGGGGAATTTGGCAGAACAGTTGGTTGTTCCCGGTCCACTACGAAGACGTGTACTCTCTATTAGCCATAGCATCCCCTGGGCTGGGCATCTCAGTACAGCTAAAATGTTTGAGAAAATGGCTGCCAGGTTTTATTGGCCAGGAATGTATAGAGATGTACAAGAGTACTGCAGGTCCTGTAGCATCTGCCAGCTCACTAGCAAACATAAGGCTAGTCCATTTCCCCTTCAGCCTCTCCCAATCATAGACATTCCCTTTAGGCGGATAGGTATGGATGTAGTTGGGCCACTGGAAAGAACGCAGAGAGGGCACCGTTACATCCTAGTTGTCTGTGATTATGCTACCCGATATCCAGAGGCTTTCCCTCTCCGTAAAGTGACAGCTTCCTCTATCTCACATGCCATCCTTCAGCTCTTCTCTAGAGTAGGAATTCCTGAAGAAATTGTAACTGATCAGGGAACAGCATTCCTGTCAAAGAAGTTGAAGCAGGTTTATAGCTTATTAGGAATTAAGGGAATCAGGACCACTCCCTATCACCCCCAAACTGACGGCTTGGTTGAACGTTACAACCAAACCCTGAAGGGTATGTTACGCAAGTATGTCTCTGCCAATGGGAAGGACTGGGATCGTTGGTTGCCTTACTTGATGTTTGCATACCGAGAAGTACCGCAAGCATCCACTCGGTTCTCTCCATTTGAACTGTTATATGGCAGAGCAGTGAGGGGGCCCTTGGATCTACTGAAAGAGGCTTGGGAGGGTCCGAAAGCCCAGACAACCCACAGCATCCTGTCCCATGTCCTAGAAATGCGGGAGAAGATGGAGCAGATGTCAGAGTTGGTGCAAAGCAACATGGAGCAAGCGCAACACCGGCAGAAAGTATGGTATGACAAGTCTGCCCGGGAGCGCATACTCCAGCCTGGGCAAAAGGTCCTTCTGCTCCTACCCACTTCTGAGAATAAACTGCTCGCTCAGTGGCAGGGGCCTTTTACTGTCACTCGCAGGGTGGGGTGCGCCACCTATGAGATTGACATGCCTGGTCGGAGGAAGAGGCAGCAGGTGTTTCATGTCAATCTGTTAAAGGAGTGGCAGGAGCCAGGTCCCCAGCACAGCACTCAGTTATTGGTCCAAGCTGTGGGAGAAGAGGAGGACCATCCGGAGCAGTTCTTTCCCTCAGCCCAGCCACCGGCAGCTCTTGACCTAGAGCATTTAGCTCCACAGCAGCAGGGGGAGCTGCAGGCTGTTCTTCCTGAGGGCTTGTTCCAAGAAAAGCCAGCTTTTACTACCTTGGTGGAACATCATATTTCCCTAAAAGATACAACACCGGTCCGGCAGAGGATGTACCGGATTCCAGAACGTCTTCTGCCTCTGCTTAAGGATGAGGTAGAGGAGATGTTGTCCCTAGGGGTCATTGAACGCTCCCACAGTGAGTGGAGCAGTCCAGTCGTCCTTGTGCCCAAAAAAGACGGCAGTGTCCGTTTTTGTATAGACTTCCGCAAAGTGAACGCCCAGTCACACTTTGACGCTTATCCTATGCCCAGGCTGGATGAGTTACTTGAGCGTCTGGGGAAGGCCTGTTATATCAGCACCCTGGATTTGTGTAAGGGGTACTGGCAGGTGCCCCTTGCTGAGCAGGACCGAACCTATACGGCCTTCAGAACACCTCAAGGACTTTTCCAGTTTGTGGTTATGCCGTTTGGCCTGCAGGGGGCCCCTGCAAGCTTTCAAAGGCTTATGGACTGTGTTCTGGAGGGCACCGAGACCTATGCTGCAGCTTATTTGGATGACATTGTGATCTATAGTACTACCTGGAGTGATCACTTGTGTCATCTGGCTGATGTTTTGCTGCGGATTAAGAGGGCTGGGCTTACTGTACATCCTCGCAAGTGTGACTTGGCCAAGTCGGAGGTCCGGTACTTGGGCCATGTGCTGGGTAGAGGGGTGATAAGGCCTCAACAAGACAAAGTTCAAGCTATCAGGGACTGTCCCCAGCCACAGACGAAGAAGGATGTACGTTCATTCCTGGGTCTGGTGGGCTGGTACCGGAGGTTTGTACCAGATTTTTCCACCCGTGCAGCCCCTCTTTCCGATCTTGTCCGAGGAACTGGATCTAACCGGGTGCAGTGGGGGTTTGAGCAGGAACAGGCCTTTAATGACCTAAAGGGGGCCCTGTGTCGAGATCCAGTGCTGCAGAGCCCTGACTTTGATAGGACTTTCACAGTTCAGACGGATGCTTCGGGTGTAGGACTGGGTGCGGTGCTGCTCCAGGGGGAAGGGATCGAACAGAAGCCGGTGGCTTATATTAGCCGCAAGCTATTCCCCCGGGAAACCAAATATGCCGCTGTGGAACTTGAATGCCTTGCGTTGAAATGGGCTCTGGACACTTTTAGGTATTACCTGCTAGGCAGAGACTTTTTGTTGGAGACTGATCACCGAGCTCTTCAGTGGCTTGGCCGGATGAAGGACTCTAATGCCAGAATAACCAGGTGGTTTCTGGCACTGCAGCCCTACCGCTTCAAGGTCCAGTATCGGGCGGGCAAGCAAAATGTGGTGGCAGACTTTTTGTCTCGCCACCCTGGTGGCGAGACTTTAGAGGGGGAGGGAAGTGTGAGAAAGTGAACATGCACATTTCTCCCCCCCTCATGAGCTCAGGGACCAAGGTTTATTGTAATGTTTATTTAGTTGCAGTCAATGTGGTGTGGTATTAACTAGTCACAATTCATTTTGTTTTTGTTTAATAAAACTGGTCAGCATTTGCTCACCTGCATGCTACGCAGCTGTCAGGCAGCTGGGTCCCATTGCGGAGGCGCGCACCGCAGTGGGACCACGCCTTTATTCATGCTGAGTGCAGACAGGTGTGAATGTGTCAGACAGGTGAGGGGTGATTGGATTTGTAAATGTACCAATTTATTGTCATTTTTCAGTTTGGGATTTATGTGGGATTATGTTTAAGTGTTATGATTATTGTTAAATGATTAAGGTTTTGTGGTCTTGTCTTTTTGTTACCTTGTTATTTGAAATTGTTATGTTTATGGAGGGGAGTAAACCCCTGCAGATGGTGGCTGCCCAATTGGACCAATTTGGTTTGGGCTATTTAAGAGGGTGCCTCACCTGACAGTCGGTGATGTTCTTTTCTTTTGCTAGAGGGAGGCAGTCTCTGAGTATGTGTCTCTGTTTTTTATGCCTGAGGAAAAACTAAAAAAATAAACCTTTTTGATAAAAACTGGAACTTCTCTTGCCGACACCCTTCTTTTATCCACCCACCTCAAACCCCAAGGCCCAAACATCAACTGGGCACAGGACTGGTATCTCACAGGGTTGTTTTGGTTTTTTGCACAATAGTTGTCCTTATCTCTTTGATTCACTGTGACCGAAAAATCCGGAAGCTAAACAAAGTATCAAGTAGTGCTCTCGGGGGGGTACTGCACCGCAAAGAAATGGAGTGACGGAGAAGTCCGAAGGGTTCACACCGGCGTCACGGCAACGGCGTATGCTCTGTGTTGGTTTAACACAGAATCATAATTCAGGATTAAGAGTCCCTTTTCAAGAGTCAGCTCTTCCTTCATAGAAAAGAAGGGAAGTAGTGCATGCAGCACCTCCTTATAGGTCTTTGGGCAGATCTGCATGATAATGGAAGAGCTGTTGGCACAGATGATCAAGTTTCACAGCATTCTATGAGTTCAATGGTGCAACGGGAGGAGAGTACCTGGATGGTCATATCTTCAAAAACACCATCAGTGAGTGGAGGCTCAGTCACAGGTAAGTGCACATGTGACAAAGCATCTGCAACGAACAGTTCTTTCCCATGTTTGTAGATCAAGTTAAGGTTGTGATGATGTTTCAACATCATTCCCTGCAGATGTTCCCAGTCAGCCTGTATCATTTTTCAGGTTCAATGTTGTTAAGATTTCTCTCTTTTTGTGGGTAGATGGACAGTTTAAACCTAAAAACCATCATCCAGGGCCCTGTCAGTCTCTGTGGTCAGCTAATGCACACGATCTGTCACACGCCTTCTGAACTGGCTGCTGGCTTTGAGTCTCACTGGGGCCCATGCTGTTGCAGAGCAGCAGCAGGTAGCAGAATGGTGAGGTCTGTCACAGGTATTATGTCTGCTGAATGTAAAACATTTATCATGGTCAGGAGAATGTTGTCCGTTGCAGTTACCATAGCGAAGTCATTGAAATGAACACACTTCAGCCTCCTTTTTGAGGTCCTTGGGGCTTTTCTCCGACTGTTCGTGCAGCATGTAAGTGCTAATTCTAGGGTGAGATCCCTTTCATGTAGGAGCGTGATCTATGACGCATACGATTTAATACCTTATTAAGTCATTGGGAAGGTCTCCAAAGTTTCACTTCTTTTCTAATATTTTCAAAGTTAAAATGCCTCCTTGGAGCAACTCACTCTGTTAAGAGCATTCCTGTCCATTATTACATTTTTCTTGCAAAAGCACAATTCTGCAAATGTTTTCAGAAACAGCTTCAGATCTTCGTGACTTTCCCATCTTCGTGAACAAAAGTCAAACTTTTCAAGAGGTTCAAGTCCAGTGATG
The DNA here is from genome assembly GCF_033807715.1 of Cololabis saira. Classification (NCBI taxonomy): domain Eukaryota; kingdom Metazoa; phylum Chordata; class Actinopteri; order Beloniformes; family Belonidae; genus Cololabis; species Cololabis saira. Next base: position 2,399,176 of record NC_084602.1, read on the forward strand.
TTTGGAAGTGTACTGTCTTTGATTTGTCCGTCAGCCACGCGTTGCAAGTCATTCTCACTTCTATTTCTAGGATACTGCACGCATTTAAATGTAAAGCTGAAAATTAAACTAAATCATGAACTGGTAACTTGATGATGGCATCCCCTGAGTATTCACGAACGGGTGATAAACCTTGGTATCATGGTACCAAACCATGGTAATATGACTTTTGCTGTGCCATCGCTTATTTAAGACTCCAAATAGCTCCAAACCAGCTCCAAACCAGATCCAAACCAGCACCAAACCAGCTCCAAACCAGATCCACACCAGATCCAAACCAGATCCAAACCAGATCCAAACCAGCTCCACACCAGCTCCAAACCAGATCCAAACCAGATCCAAACCAGATCCAAACCAGATCCAAACCAGATCCAAACCAGCTCCAAACCAGATCCAAACCAGATCCAAACCAGCTCCAAACCAGCTCCAAACCAGCTCCAAACCAGATCCAAACCAGATCCAAACCAGCTCCACACCAGCTCCAAACCAGATCCAAACCAACTCCACACCAGCTCCAAACCAGATCCAAACCAGCTCCAAACCAGCTCCAAACCAGCTCCAAACCAGATGCAAACCAGATCCAAACCAGCTCCAAACCAGATCCAAACCAGATCCAAACCAGATCCAAACCAGATCCAAACCAGCTCCAAACCAGATCCAAACCAGATCCAAACCAGCTCCACACCAGCTCCACACCAGCTCCAAACCAGATCCAAACCAGCTCCAAACCAGATCCAAACCAGATCCAAACCAGATCCAAACCAGCTCCAAACCAGCTCCAAACCAGATCCAAACCAGCTCCACACCAGCTCCACACCAGCTCCAAACCAGATCCAAACCAGATCCAAACCAGCTCCACACCAGATCCAAACCAGATCCAAACCAGATCCAAACCAGATCCAAACCAGATCCAAACCAGATCTAAACCAGCACCAAACCAGCTCCAAACTGGCTCCAAACCAGCTCCAAACCAGCTCCAAACCAGCTCCAAACAGGCTGTAAAACATCTCCTATAAAACTTTATTCATGAAAATATGCGACGCGGATTTATTAGCATCATATCCCTTTTCATCCAACGCTTTGTTCAGCTCACATCAGACTGATCTCTGAAGAAGACCAATAACTTCTTCTTCCTTAGTTTCTGTCATTTTCCGCCATAGTAGAAAAGTAACAGCCCTAAAACAAGCGTTTCAGTTATTTAGTGTGACTCGCTGTGTCCGCGCGAGTGTGTGTGTGTGTGTGTGTGTGTGTGTGTGTGTGCATGAACGTGTACATATGTACATTTGCGTGTGTACATCTGCACTCACATGTGTTAAGGAAAAAAAGAGGATGACTCACATCTCTAATCGTAACACATGCTGTTCTTCTGTCTGACTCATCTGGCTGCACTGAAGTCATTACACAAAACATACAACCCCCCCACACCCTGCCGCTCTCTCCATTTCACATCTCACTTCTTCCTCCTCTCCCCCCTTGCTCACACACAAACACACACTTCTCTATGATATGGTTATGAGGGAGGCTATGCCTTGTAATCTTATTCTCCATGGGGAGGATGGAGTCAGTGTGTGTGTGTGTGTGTCAGTGTGTTTTTGTGTGTGCGTGCACGTGTGTGTGCGCGCGTCTGTGTGTGTGTGTGGTGCTAGTAAAAGAGGATGGTGAGGTGGAGGGAGGAAATGAGGAGGAAAGATGGCAAAATAGATGCAATGAATGACATGTGGTAAGACATCATTTGCATCAGATACTTCTCTTTGTAAATATGTGCATATTCTTATTAACAGAGTCAGTATTCCTTCAGGATTTAGGCAAATGTTCAGGGAAATATGTGCAATATGAGAGCAGTCACAAGGTTGCAGGTCTTTGACTTGCAAGACAGCACCTGTATGAGCAAATCATCGGATTCTAAAACATTAAAGCGCGGCACTGTTTTCTCTCAAGGTAACAGCAGAAATTCTATTTATTTTCAGGTAATAGTTTATCATTAAGAAGATGCATTTACATTGAGTGGAATTATTATTTTCAGCTTTGTATGTGCTCAATCAAGCCACTTATCTGTGTTTAAACTAGAAGCTTTCTAGTTTTGATTGTGCCAAGTTGCGAGCTTTCTGTAACGCACCATTAGTCTCTCTTCGGTTATGTAAATGCCTGATTGAGAGCGCCTGAGTTCCATTAGTGAAGGAAGGCTCTACTCTGCTGGTCGAGACCATGGGCCAAATACGACTCAAGGGAAAGAGCATTCATGGTGGTTGGATAAGGACCCTGGACCATCTGAATCTCTCCTCCTTAGACGGAAGCAAAGCAAAACACACACGATTAGAATGTGTGTGGCGTACGGGGGTGAAAACAAGTTTCCTTGCAAAGGACAAATAAAGCTGAATCTGAATCTGAAACATCACACTTTGGTCACAAATCTTGAGGGCTACTGGAAACAAACCTTTTTTAATACAAAAGGAGAGAACGGTGTCTGTTCATACAACATCCATCCATCCATCCATTTTCTTCCGCTTATCCGGAACCGGGTCGCGGGGGCAGCAGTCTCAACAGAGATGCCCAGACTTCCTTCTCCCCAGACACTTCCTCCAGCTCTTCCTCCAGCTCTTCCGAGGGGAGTCCGGGACATTCTCAGGCCAGCCGAGAGACATAGTCTCTCCAGCGTGTCCTGGGTCTTCCCCGGGGTCTCCTCCCGGTGGGACATGCCTGGAACACCTCCCTAGGGAGGAGGGACATGCCTGGAACACCTCCCTAGGGAGGAGGGACATGCCTGGAACTCCTCCCTAGGGAGGAGGGACATGCCTGGAACACCTCCCTAGGGAGGAGGGACATGCCTGGAACACCTCCCTAGGGAGGAGGGACATGCCTGGAACACCTCCCTAGGGAGGAGGGACATGCCTGGATCCCCTCCATAAGGAGGAGGGACATGTCTGGAACACCTCGCTAGGGAGGAGGGACATGCCTGGAACACCTCCCTAGGGAGGAGGGACATGCCTGGAACACCTTCCTAGGGAGGCGTCCAGGAGGATCCGATACAGATGCCCAAGTCACCTCAGCTGACTCCTCTCAATGTGAAGGAGCAGCGGCTCGACTCCGAGCTCCTCCCGGGTGACCGAACTCCTCACCCTATCTCTAAGGGAGCGTCCAGCCGCCCTGCGGAGGAAACTCATCTCTAAAGGAGCGTCCAGCCACTCTGCAGAGGAAACTCATCTCTAAGGGAGCGTCCAGCCACCCTGCAGAGGAAACTCATCTCGGCCGCTTGTATCCGCAATCTTGTCCTTTCGGTCACTACCCAGCGTTCATGACCATAGGTGAGGGTAGGGGCGTCGATTGACCGGTAAATCGAGAGCTTCGCCTTTCGCCTCAGCTCCTTCTTCACCACGACGGTCCGGTACATCGACCGCATAACTGCGGACCCTGCACCGATCCGTCTATCAATCTCACCCTCCATCGTTCCCTCACTCGTGAACAAGACCCCGAGATACTTGAACTCCTCCACCTGAGGCAGGACTTCTCCACCCACCCGGAGAAGGAACACCAACCTTTCCCGGTGGAGAACCATGGCCTCGGTTTTGGAGGTTGACACAAGCAGAAGGTCTTCTCTGGGTCAATAATGTAGAGGCTGTGATGTTAAAACCATAATTAGAATAACACTCCGGCCTTGCCGTCCTCTAGTAAAGCTGTGACAGTTCTGCCCTTTAGATTATACAACCCTAACGGAAACGGTTTCAAATTTAAAGCCCACAACATGCTGTCTTGATATTCTGCCTTCAAACTTTTTTAAAACAGTTTTTAACTGCATAGCTCCGGATGTATTGCAGATAATAAATACTTCTCTTCAAACAGGCCAGTTTCCCCAGGCCTTGAAAACTGCAGTAATAAAACCTCTTCTAAAGAAATCAAATCCGGAAGCTACAACACTTAGTAACTATAGGCCAATATCAAATCTGCCATTTTTGGGGAAAATCATTGAAAAGGTCGTTTTCCAGCAAATCCATGCTTTTTTTTAATGTCGACTGTACAATTATGTCTTGCTGCTTTTAATATCGATGTAAAGCACTTTGAATCACCTTGTGTTGAATTGTGCTATATAAATAAACTTGCCTTGCCTTGCCTTGCCTGCCTTGCTAATTAATTAGTAAGTTAAGTAAGCGCTTTAGCGCTTTTCATGTTTACTCACGTTATCTTCTAAGCAAAAACAGAAGAAATCTCTAAGCGGGCAAATACTTTTCACAGCACTGGACCACTTTCAGGAAAAACTTGAGCGTTCCTCCGGCATTTCAAACTAATTCAGTGCACTTCAACTATAACTCATGTTGTTGTGATGGAAAGTTCTTCGGTAGCAGTAAAACCAGCCGTAGTAAAAACATAGCAGCAACGGTTCGCATTTCAAGCAGCTACTTTATCAACCATTGCCTATGATTCTGTGTTACAGACATCGTTGCTTTAGGGGCGGAGTTAGCTCACAGCTTTACGTGACCCCGTGACCTATAGACAGTTTTACGCGCCAAGACCTGGGCGCCGCCATTACCCTACACAAATGCATTTCATTTCCACCGGGAATGGTTTGCGCAGCGTCTACCGGTGTAAACACAGCGGCGTGGATGCTAACCTAAAGCAAAGACTCGCTGCTCGTGAGCTTTTAATGTCGACAACTATGTCATTGCAATGGGAACACGGTTCTACTACTTTGACTGGAGATCGCGTTACTCTCCCCCACCCGAATTCAGTGCAGAACTGGGAGAACATGACGACACGGCCCAGCAGAACGGACAGCAAGATTTGCTCCTACTTCACACACACAATCATCATCACAACAGCCTGCTACATTGCATTGTATTTATGATGTAGACTAACACACACACACACACACACACACACACACACACACACACACACACACACACACACACACACACACACAATTAATGTAGCTATGGTGGGCATTGTTTGTCCCATCTCCGAAACCATCAACTGCCTTAGCAAAATACCAGTAGCAATGTTAGTGTATGACAACTTCTTCATAATGAACAGTATTGTCAGCTTCATAGCTAAAGTTGCTGAACTTCCCCTCAGATTCAAGGCAGCGGATCCGCCGGGTGAGTTTACTCCTCTCTGGCTGGGGAGAGCGATTATAACCCAACCACAACTCAGGGAAAGGATTGTCCTTTGTTGGTTTTTTGTCAACAAAGTGATGTCAACAGACAAAAATGAGGCGCGGTGGGTTTTTTTTTATTTAATACCTTCAGCCAGGTCCTTGATTCCGAGTCGGTATCAGGCTTCCGAAAAAAGTAAAAAACGGAGCGCATGGACATTGCCTCTTTGTAGCTGGTTTGTGGTCGTAGCACTCTCTATCCAATCACTCGTTCAGGTGCTTTCTCTAGTTTCACGTCGTTCCCGAACCACTTTTCTTCTGTGAAATATCCATGTAGTTGCTATATCCTCTTTGTCAGTGCTGTGTCGGCACCCGGCACAATGCCAGTGCTAGCTAGCAATACAGAACTCGTCTGCCAGAATGGAAGTGGATGCATCGCTGGGAGGAATTCAAGAAGTAGAGCGGAAACAGCTCAAAAACTTGTCTATAGAGGGTCTGCATTGATGTCACTTCCCCATTGGACCACGCCTCCTTACTCGCACTGAGTGGCAAAACATCAGCAAAAACAGCTGCAACTAGTGGAGAAGACGGGATAACAGCTGATTATGAGCTTAAATTAAAGTCAGTTGGACTTGACAGTGACCCGTACAGTTACCCCAAGAACCAGTGGTCCATGGACATTAATATTTGGTACAGTTACCAAGAACCAGTGGTCCATGGACATTAATATTTGGTACAGTTACCAAGAACCAGTGGTCCATGGACATTAATATTTGGTACAGTTACTCCAAGAACCAGTGGTCCATGGACATTAATATTTGGTACAGTTACCAAGAACCAGTGGTCCATGGACATTAATATTTGGTACAGTTACCAAGAACCAGTGGTGCATGGACATTAATATTTGGTACAGTTACCAAGAACCAGTGGTCCATGGACATTAATATTTGGTACAGTTACCAAGAACCATTGGTCCATGGACATTAATATTTGGTACAGTTACCAAGAACCAGTGGTCCATGGACATTAATATTTGGTACAGTTACCAAGAACCAGTGGTCCATGGACATTAATATTTGGTACAGGTACCAAGAACCAGTGGTCCATGGACATTAATATTTGGTACAGTTACCAAGAACCAGTGGTCCATGGACATTAATATTTGGTACAGTTACCAAGAACCAGTGGTCCATGGACATTAATATTTGGTACAGTTACCAAGAACCAGTGGTCCATGGACATTAATATTTGGTACAGTTACCAAGAACCAGTGGTCCATGGACATTAATATTTGGTACAGTTACCAAGAACCAGTGGTCCATGGACATTAAAATTTGGCCACAAATCCAGTTTCCTGATATTAATATGTACTTAATTTCTACGCCGGGGAAATACACGAAGCAAAGCTGGAAGGCTTACAAAAGTCTTGACGCTTGGTCCCACTTCAAGGCAGGATTTGTTTGCGAAATTAAAGTGATGAGGACACCGAACTTTATGATTTGACCGTTCCAAAAATCCAACATTATCTGATACAAAATGGGAACCACAAATCCACGTTTCGGTGCCTGGAATCCAGTTGTTTCTGTGAATTGCAGCGATCCATTTGTCTCTCTTAAGCTGATTTTTCGTCAGTCTGTAAAACGATAACCCTGATTTCTTGCTAAATCTATGAGTACAGTCGATCCCACAACAGCTCTTTCCCATTTTAGATGTTTTCCAGTTGCTCAAACTGAAAGTCTACGCTGCCACTCAGTCTTTCTGACACTCAGTCTTTCTGACACTCAGTCTTTCTGACACTCAGTCTTTCTACCACTCAGTCTTTCTGACAGATCAGTCTTTCTACCACTCAGTGGGCGAAACCCGCTGTGGAGTCACATCTGTGACGTCATGTGCATTCCCTCTATAAGGTGTGGTCCTGAAAGGGACAGTAGGGAAACCTCTGTGTGCCACCAAGAGACTTAATGAAGCTCGTCCTACCTTGAAGAGATGCCGTCTCTGCTCCTCAGACATCACCAGCTGATAGCTGTCGGTTACCATAGCATCCATGTCCATCAGCCAATCCCAGAGCTCCTGATACTCCGCTTCAAATTCCTGCAAACTGAGGATGGTGAGAGATTATTAAGTTGAATTACTGCTGTAATTAAACGGCTTTATTCTATTATTCGTCGTATGTTTGCTGCAGGGCCTTTTGTATGTGTTGCTGCTGTTTTTATCATACTAGGCTAATCTAGTTTTTGCTGATAAAACATGGATCCGAGAAAATTTGGGAGGTATGATGAGGGGTTTCCGTATCGGGTCACGTTTGCAGGAGACATTAGCACGTCATTTCTTTAGCTTTGTTACTTTGAGAATAATAAAGACAAAAACGTCATAATGTTTATATTCTCTGGTGTCTGACAAGACAAATTATATTTAGTGGTTGAAAGGCCTCAGACTGGCTAATTAAGGTGGACGGCTACAGGCACACTGATAAAAAAAGTTCCATATTGTAAATTATGGGGTGTAATACTGCGGTGCGCCCGCAACATTTCATTTCTCTTTAGCAGCCAAATGACAAGCAAACACAGCTTTGCCATCAGTTGGTAGTATTTCCGTGCACAGATGCTAAACTGTGTAGCTAAATCTTCAATAAAGTAGATATATTGTCATAAGATAAACATTTGACGTATAATGCTTTGTTATGACCCAGCTGGTTGGGCTGCAACATAAAAAAGGAGTCCAAACAAACAACTCAAGAAAGTCTGGGTTTTATTATCAAAAATAAAAATCCAGCATTGAGAAGCATGAAGCCTCAGTTCTAGCACCAACCGCAGCTAGCTAGGCGTTTTCCCCTGAAAACACAACTGCAGCTCAAAAACATGCACGTGAGGCTGATTTCAAGTTGTCCTTGTTTTTGTGCAGCTGACAGGAGAACTCTCATATCCCAGCTCAACCCATGTGTTTGGGTGCAACAGCCCTCCGGTGTCTGGCACTCGGTTCCTCCAAACTCTACTGGCTGGTAATCATGTTGCCGTGTCGCGGTTCGTCTGCTAACACTTTCAGATGGTCGCCATCAAAAGCGCATCAACTGAATCCCGTAAAGCAGGTTTTCTCAACCCAGCACTGCGGGGGAACAAGCGGAGCAGCGTTGTTAGAGTCTCAGGGATGTTAGGTTATGACCAGTAGCGGAGCCAGAGGGGGGTGAGGGGGCGGGCGCCCCGGGGCCAACAAGCTCATAGGGCCCAATGATAGGGCCCCGTTTTGTGTGATACGTTCATATATAATTGTAAATTGTAGGCTATAATTACGATAAAATGTGCATTGTGCGGCCAGTGTAGGCTAATTCTTACTTTACAACTGTCCTGAACGCATCAGGGCTGTGAGCCAACGCTGATTGGCTGTAAAGCCTGAATTATGGTTCTGCGTTAAATGGACGCAGCGCATACGCCGTAGGGTACGGCGTAGCCTACGGCAAGGTTACGCGGTGACGTGCACTGTACGTGCGCATCGCCGCGTACCCTATGCCGTAGGCTCTGGCAAATTTGCGGCCATGAAGGAGACGAGCTAAACTTTAAAAGAGGACTAACTAAGCATGTAAGTTTTGAATGTTATCCCGTTTTCCACGTTACCTGGATTATTTTGGGTTATGGAAGATTCAACTATCATTGGTGAGTCAGTGTAACCTTCATAAATAATGTCTTCATCAGAATGTTGTGGTAGCTTTGACCACCTGCCTATTTGAATGAGCTTTGTGTTGTTGTCAACTAGACTAGAGTCTATTCTCTGTTCTAGAGCTCAGAAATGATGTTATAGACCGCTGTGTCTATCTATCTAAATAGATTGTGTCATTTTAGACCAGTTATGTTGTTTTTTTTGTATTTTTTGTATTTTTTTTTGTATTTTTTTGTATTTAATTGTGTGTGTGTGTGTGTGTGTGTGTGTGTGTTCTCCTGAACAAGTTTGTGACTTTACTCTAACTCTACTCTACGCTGCTTTCTGCAGCATAGGCCTATAGGCTTGGCTCAATAAAGGGGAGAATAAATGTTGTTAGATGGGTAGGATAGAATAGAATAGAATAGTAGACTTTATTAATCTCCCAAAGGAGAAATTCAGTCGTGCAGCAGCCAAAACACACACACGCGTTATACAAAAAATGTAAAATAGAAATTACCATAAATAATAAAAAAGAGCAATATAAAAAGTAGGAAGTAGAAGTAGAAAAAGACTATGTACAAGAGAGAAAAAAAGTAGTAAACAGAAAATAAACGGATAATATTTACAAGATATTTAAAAATAGATGGATGATGTTGTTGAACGTTAAAATGACTATCATAAGGGCCCATGGAGAATGCTCCGCCCCCTCTGTACTGAGACCCACGCTCCGCCACTGGCTATGAACTAGGGTTGACAACCATCCCTTGAAAAACGGAATCGCCCCGTATTTATAAACTAATGTGCGCGTCCCGTATGGAGCTGAAAAGGGACACACTTTGTCCCGTATTACTGTGAGAGTCAAAAAATGGTAAAAAAAAAAAAAAAGACTGGTTGCCATAAAACCCCAGTGAAGAAGAAGAAGCAGCATGGCAGTGATACAGACGCCGACACCACCTTACCCCTCCGAGAAAAATAATAGAAAAGGATGCAAAAGTACAGAGGGGAGTATTTTATTCTGTTTTACTACAAGTTCAGCCTACAGTCATGGCCTTTGAGACACAAATATGTTTACAAGTTTTCTACAGACTTTCTGTTTGCACTTTTGTTATTGCACTAAAAATGTGCACTATAACAGGATGGATGTTCTGCTTTCTTTCTATTGTTTGATATTAATTTATACAATTTTAAGTTACGCAGGACAGGTTTCTGTTTAAGAAAAATACTTATTTTATTCAGGTCATTTTTTTATTTGTTATTAAAGTGAATTGCTGGATAATAATTTGTTTTCCATGTGTTCATGGCATTCAAAAATATGCATTTAATTCAATTCAGGTTCAAGTCAAATAGTCAAAATATCGTTTCACTCACAAAAAAAAGGGGCTAAAAAAATTCACCACGCCAGGAAAGGTGAAGGTAACCGGGCCGGCCGGCCCTGAGGATGAGGTGTTCCTTATTTATTTCTCAGGGATTTGGCAACCCTAGCTGTGACTCGTCTGCAGCGAGCCACAACTTCTTAAACACTTTCCCTTTCTGTCTTTTGTTCATGGGACACGTCTTTTCTTTGTTCCATCTCCTGCAACTGCTTTCACTCTCATTCCCATCTGCTTTGATTACTACTTCATCCCACATCCTTTTCTATCCCACAATTCCTCCTCACCTCTCCCTTTTATGTCTCCCGTTTCTCCTCATTTTTCCAATCTGCCCCAACATCCAGCTCAGATTTTCTTTCCATTTAATCTTCTCAATCTCAGTTCCAACTTCTCTGTTTCCCGTAACATTTCCCTCCCTGCATTGTTCCTCCCACATCATCTGTCCTCTTCCTCCCCCCAGACCCTCGGCTTCACCCTCCCCTTCTCATCCCACTCCTCCCACACTCACCTCATCTTCCTCAATACAGAATCACATCAAATATTGATGCTCCTGGAACCGGGCTGGTGCTCAAACACACACATTACTGTCAACCATTTTGTTAAGGTGTGTGTGTGTGTGTTTATTATTTATATATTCACTGGCTTCCTCAGTGGGGATCACCAACATGTTTCTCAACATTAGCAGGGAAATTATTTGGAATTCTCTTGTCGCCATCGACAACTCTCTGACAGCTCTGTCAGACCCAAAGCGTTTTGCTCTGATATTCTCTCTCGCACGCTCACGTGCACGCACGCCCACATGCACGCACATGCAGATATGCTCTCTGAGGAAACACAACAACACAAGAATTGTATGAAAAACAATAACAAAGAAAAAACTATATAGCCTATAATATAATTAGTTAGTAGTTAATTAGTTAGTTAGTAATAAAAAATGGTTTAAATGTGGATTAAGATGACTTTATTACAACTAATTCACAGCAAAAGTACAACCAGTGACATGTATAAAAATAAACTAACTAGCTTACTGTACAGGACTGTCTCAGAAAATTAGAATATTGTGATAAAGTTCTTTATTTTCTGTAATGCAATTAAAAGAACAAAAATGTCATACATTCTGGATTCATTACAAATCAACTGAAATATTGCAAGCCTTTTATTATTTTAATATTGCTGATTATGGTTTACAGTTTAAGATTAAGATTCCCAGAATATTCTAATTTTTTGAGATAGGATATTTGAGTTTTCTTAAGCTGTAAACCATGATCAGCAATATTAAAATAATAAAAGGCTTAAAATATTTCAGTTGATTTGTAATGAATCCAGAATGTATGACATTTTTGTTTTTGTAATTGCATTACAGAAAATCACAATATTTGACAGTCCTGTAGCCTATAGTTGAAATAAATTGTTTAAATGTGGATTAAGATGACTTTATTACAACTAATTCACTGCAAAAGTACAACCAGTGACATGTATAAAAATAAACTAACTAGCTTACTGTATGTTCCTTTATCCAGCGAGTGTTAAAGATGTAAAATTCTAAAATTAAGTTTAAAATAAAACTAAACATTTGTAAAAAAAAAAAAAACAGTTATTATCTTTGGTAAAACTGTTTAAAATCACTAACTTTTGACCTGCTTATACACCTTTTCTGCGTTCTTTTTTTAAACCGATGTCCTTGCTTCAAGATGTTTCTACAATACAAAAGACGCCATATTTGGGTTGTAAAGAGCTCTGAGGAGCTTTCATGTGCTCCGGTCTGGTTAACTGGTGATCTTACATGAATCAAGAACAAGAATCAAAGCAGGAAATCCTTCTTTACTTCCTGGTGGAGCTTGACTTCATGTGGAGAGCAGAATGGCCTAAGACAGATGAAACACATGCAAAACTTGAACAGATTGCTTCCTCTTGTGCCTCGTGGTTTTTCCACTCCCCTCCCTTCCTCCCCTCAGTTTTCATTTGGTTCTCACACTAATGTTAACAAAACGCTTTGTAAAACAGGATCTCTCGGGGGATTGAAACAAGAAAACAGACAGATCTGTGCGGAAGGAGGAGCGCGGTGGCACCGTGGGCCTCTGTTCACCAGCCCCATGTTTGAAGTGTCAGCTTCACTCGCTGTCATACGGCTGATGGAGTGTGTGGGAGTGTTTCGGCGAGCTACTCTGACATTGAGTCACCTGAGGAAATTTGAATCATAAAACATTATTCATGTCTTCGTTGGCATAAAAAAATAAAATGAAGCAGAAAAAACCTATGTCTACACTAGATCCACGTGTCACGAGTGGGAGACGTGTTAAGTTTGCTGGAAAAGTCATTAAAATGGCCTTTAAAAGGCGGGGGACCCGACCCTGGACAAACATCGTACTGCATCAATGGCTCCAGAAGCTGGATGAGTTTCTGACACCGACACACTTTATGTTACTCACTTAACCCTGGTACTGTGTTTGGGTCAAAATCACCTCATTCTCCTGTTCCTTCTTTCCTCCTGCTCTCTCCTTCCTTCCTTCCTTCCTTCCTTCCTTCCTTCCTTCCTTCCTTCCTTCCTTCCTTCCTTCCTTCCTTCCTTCCTTCCTTCCTTCCTTCCTCCTGCTCTCTCCTTCCTTCCTTCCTTCCTTCCTTCCTTCCTTCCTTCCTTCCAATTGCTCTCTCCTTCCTTCTTCCCTTCCTCTTTTCTCCCTTCCTTCCTTCCTTCCTTCCTTCCTTCCTTCCTTCCTTCCTTCCTTCCTTCCTCCTGCTCTCTCCTTCCTTCCTTCCTTCCTTCCTTCCTTCCTTCCTTCCTTCCTTCCTTCCTTCCTTCCTTCCTTCCTTCCTTCCTTCCTTCCTTCCTTCCTTCCTTCCTTCCTTCCTCCTGCTCTCTCCTTCCTTCCTTCCTTCCTTCCTTCCTTCCTTCCTTCCTTCCAATTGCTCTCTCCTTCCTTCTTCCCTTCCTCTTTTCTCCCTTCCTTCCTTCCTTCCTTCCTTCCTTCCTTCCTTCCTTCCTTCCTTCCTTCCTTCCTTCCTTCCTCCTGCTCTCTCCTTCCTTCCTTCCTTCCTTCCTTCCTTCCTTCCTTCCTTCCTTCCTTCCTTCCTTCCTTCCTTCCTTCCTTCCTTCCTTCCTCCTGCTCTCTCCTTCCTTCCTTCCTTCCTTCCTTCCTTCCTTCCTTCCAATTGCTCTCTCCTTCCTTCTTCCCTTCCTCTTTTCTCCCTTCCTTCCTTCCTTCCTTCCTTCCTTCCTTCCTTCCTTCCTTCCTTCCTTCCTCCTGCTCTCTCCTTCCTTCCTTCCTTCCTTCCTTCCTTCCTTCCTTCCAATTGCTCTCTCCTTCCTTCTTCCCTTCCTCTTTTCTCCCTTTCTTCCTTCCTTCCTTCCTTCCTTCCTTACTTCCTTACTTCCTTCTTTCCTTGTTTTTTTCCCTTCCTTCTCTCTTCTTTCGTTCCTTCCTTCCTTCCCCCTTCCATCCTTCTTTCTTTTCTCCATTCCTTCCTTCCTTCCTCCCTTCCATCCTTCTTTCTTTTCTCCATTCCTTCCTTCCTTCTTTCCTTGTTTTTCCCTTCCTTCTCCCTTCCATTCTTCTCCCTTCCTTCCTTCCTTCCTTCCTTCCTTCCTTCCTTCCTTCCTTCCTTCCTTCCTTCCTTCCTTCCTTCCTTCCTTCCTTCCTTCCTTCCTCCCTCCCTTCCTTCCTTCCTTCCTTCCTTCCTTCCTTCTTTTCTCCCTTCCTTCCTTCCTTCTTTCCTTGTTTTTTCCCTTCCTTCTCCCTTCCTACCTTCTCCCTCCCTTCCTTCCTTCCTTCCTTCCTTCCTTCCTTCCTTCCTTCCTTCCTTCCTTCCTTCCTTCCTTCCTTCCTTCCTTCCTTCCTTCCTTCCTTCCTTCCTTCCTTCCTTTCATTCACATCATCACACTACAGGCCCCCGATTGGTCGGGGGGTTGGAGTCAGACGTCTGAGTCAGGAGGAGGAAATCAGCGCGAGAGCGGCTCACAGCTTCTTCATTTTATTCCACCAGCAACGGCAGCAAAAGTCTGTTTGATGATCCAACTCTGAGGGTCAGATGTTCATAAACCTGGTGCTGAGGAGAGGATTAAAAAGATCTAGACGGAGATAAGGAACGACCAGATCTACCAGGAGCTCTGTCTCTTCATAGCTGCTCACGGCTCCAGCTGACTTTTCAGCAGCACCGAGACAAACTAAAAAAAAAAGCGTTGCTGCTTGAAGCTTCTCTCACTCTCATTTTTTAACTTGATATGGAACACGAGTCACAGACCCAGCAGCACATCTATCATCTCCTCCAGGTTCTACATCTCTAGTGTTGTTGTCTTCTTCCTTTAGATACACAATCAAATACGTCACAGCAGCTTCTCCAACCTCCTACTTCTGATCTGGGTGTTGAAAAGAAACGAGGGCGAGTGGAGTCGGGCTGAGTAGGTTCTAGTGGAAAAGAGCCACATGTCTCCAGCATGTCTCAGGATGCACAAGCCAGGGGAAACCTTACCAGACGCCTGCGCTGCCTTAACCCTTGTGCTGTCTTCAGGTCAAGGAAGGAAGAAGAGAAGAAGGGAGGAAAGAAGGAAAGAAGGGAGAAAGGAAGGAAGGAAGGAAGGAAGGAAGGAAGGAAGGAAGGAAGGAAGGAAGGAAGGAAGGAAGGAAGGAAGGAAGGAAGGAAGGAAGGAAGGAAGGAAGGAAGGAAGGAAGGAAGGAAGGAAGGAAGGAAGGGAAAAAGAAGGAAGGAATCAAAGGGATGAAAGAAGGAAGGAAGGGAGAAAAGAAGGAAGGAAGGAAAGAAGGGAGAAAAGAAGGAAGGAAGGAAAGAAGGGAGGAAAGAAGGAAAGAAGGGAAAAAGAAGGAAGGAATCAAAGGGATGAAAGAAGGAAGGAAGGGAGAAAAGAAGGAAGGAATGAAGTAAGGAAGGAAGGAAGGAAGGAAGGAAGGAAGGAAGGAAGGAAGGAAGGAAGGAAGGAAGGAAGGAAGGAAGGAAGGAAGGAAGGAAGGAAGGAAGGAAGGAAGGAAGGAAGGGAAAAAAGAAGGAAGGAAGGGAGGGAGGAAAGAAAGAAGGAAAGGAGTAAAGAAGGAAGGAAGGGAGAAAAGAAGGAAGGAAGGAAGGAAGGAAGGAAGGAAGGAAGGAAGGAAGGAAGGAAGGAAGGAAGGAAGGAAGGAAGGAAGGAAGGAAGGAAGGAAGGAAGGAAGGAAGGAAGGAAGGAAGGAAGGAAGGAAGGAAGGAAGGAAGGAAGGAGAGAGCAGGAGGAAAGAAGGAACAGGAGAGTTAGGTGATTTTGACCCAAAGACAGTACCAGGGTTACCAGTACCAGTACTGGTTCCTCCTGATGTGGTTACCAGTACCAGTACCAGTACCGGTACCGGTACCAGTACCAGTACCAGTACCAGGGTTACCAGTACCAGTACCAGTACCAGGGTTACCAGTACCAGTACCAGTACCAGTACCAGTACTGGTTCCTCCTGATGGAGCAGCAGTTACTGCTCAGGTCTGCAGGATGAGGAGCCTCTCACACTGTAGGAAAAGGGAGTCCAGACTCTGTAGCTCCATCTTCTGCTTCATACTTCCCTCACAAGACAAGGCATTGAGTTACATTAACTTCTCACGTTGAAGCAACACTTCACCTTTGACCCGCAGAGGGCATTCTATGACTACTTGCGTTTCCATCAACCCTAGATTTGTGCAAATCCAATATATATCGAAAAGGAAAACCTGGAAATGGCTCTAATTCAAAATACTACCAAATATCGCAAAATCCTGTTTACGCTTTGTGTTTTTTCTGACGATAATCCAGTTTATCATCATGGAAATGCTGGATGTGACGTAGCAAGTCCATCTAAAGTCATCAAAATCTAGTTTCCAGCTGTTTTTGGTGGGAACTCTGGAAAAAGTGACAGATGAAAAGGAGAGGAAGCAGGTGAAGGAATATTTTTAAAGGGGGGGCTGAGAGAGAAAGAAAAGAGAAAGCAATTGGAAAAGATGTGAAGTATTGAAAGGCAGAAATGTCATAAAAGGATAAACAACGGAAGGATTGCAAGTTAAAAGGAAAAAAGTGGCACATCAGGAAAAAGACAAAGTTGTGAAAAGGTCGGAATAAAAGTTTAAGGAGAAAAGGAATGAAGAGAAAGAAGTAGCAAAAGGTAAGAAGAGAGGGTGGAGGATAGTAGGTGTAGATGGAATCAAGGAGGGAAGAAAGAGGAGGAAAATAAAGCGCTAGAATGAAAGGTTGAATGAGTCATATTGGCAGCCGTCACCTTTCAGGGAGAGTGTGTTAGATTTATGAGGTGCTTCTGTGACACTTGTCTTATCTAATGGATTCATCCCAGAGAGACATTAACACTAGCTGTTGATGAACAGCAGCGTAGCGGCCACCGCCGTCCTTCACTCGCTCATTTATCCTTTCCTTTGTTCTGCAGAAACATTAACACAAACTTTCAAGGAAATACTAGATCTTGGCAATTAGGTATTTCATGTCATTCCTGGTTCATATAATCACACACACGCATTCATCCATCCTCTAATTCCACTATTTACAAAACACTCCCTTAAATGTTCCATTCAGTCATAAGGAATACAAATGAAAGTGATGGTAATATTAAATTAAAAAGATGTAATGTTGATATTGAAAGGCTTTTTGAGACTAAATTCCTTGGGGTTCTCCTTGACCAAAAGTTAACATGGAAACAACACATTGAATACATTAAAGGGAAAATTTCAAAATCACTCGCAATCCTGTATAAATCCAGAAATGTACTGAATTCCAAGGCCTTGCATTGATCTACCACTCATTGATTGTTCCCTAGTTGTCTTACTGTGTGGAATTGTGGGGATCCCCCTTTAAAACCACCTTAAATCAATAATAAAACTTAAAAAACGAGCCATACGTATCATCAATAAGGTTGATAACTATACGCTCACACAGAGACACTTTTTCTAAATTCTCATGTTATGAAATGTTATGATTTTATTTATTATAAAATCATGCAAATTATGTTCAGAGCAAAATCAAAAATGCTCCCTGATTCAATACAGAGGTTCTTTACGATTCAGGAGACTCCGTATAATCTTAGAGGTGTCTGCAATTTCACAGTACAAAAAGCTAAAAAAGGTCTGAAAAGGAGACGTGTCTCCATTACTGGAGTTACATTCTGGAATGATGCAAACATACATTTAAAAACATGTCATTCTCTTTTGGTTTTTAAGAAAATGGTTTGTAAAGCTATTTTTGAAGCTTATAAGTAAGATTGACTATCTGATAATGTTTCGTTGCTTTTCTATTCTCTTTTTGGTTTTCTGCAGGTCGGTAGCCACAAAAAGAAAGTTGATAATGTAGGATAGGCTTTTATAAGCAGTTTGCTTCAGCCTTTTCAGTCATTGTTCAACACATGATTATTGGTTTTGTGTGAAATGTTAATGCTGTGCACAATGATTTTTGGTGTTGTGTTGTTTTTGTGTTGTGTTGTGTTGTCATGACTGAATAAACTTTATTCATTCATTCAAGTCAGCGACACACCAATTGCTGTGTAGGAATCATTTGGTATCAAGTTCATAATTCCTAAGATTAGTTTGACGAGGTCCAAACTCTGAGCCTGCTAGCATATTGTCTAGCTATGTAGTTACTCTTGATGGGTTTACCTTGGCCCTTAGTACTAGTACTAGTACTCTATTACTAGTTAGTTTTTTTCCAGTATCTGTCCTTCAAATTTCCATATTAAATAGGTGTCTTGGAACGCTTTTTTCACCTTCATAAAATTGTAAAAAATTAAGAACATCGTGTCTCAGACTGATGCTTAAAACTGATCCATGCATTTGTTACTTCAGGATCGGACTATTGTCATTCTTTATTATCGGGTTGTCCAAAAAATTCACTAAGAACATGCAGCTGATTGAAAATGCTGCAGCCAGGGTTCTGATGAAAAACAGCAGCAGAGATCAAATGTCCCCAGTTTTAGCTTTCCAACCGCTGGTTACCTATAAAATTCTCACATATACAAATGTTTAAACCAGTACTGGAACATCCCTCATGGCGCTTTTCCACTAGTACCTACTCAGCCCGACTCCACTCGCCTCGGTTTGGTTCTTTTCCACTACGGGTCTAACGTGCCGAGTAGATACTTTTCTGTATCTATTCTGCCGAGATTCTAAGCTGCTGAGTCGGCTGTATCTGACATCATCACACTACAGGCCACTGATTGGTCGGGGGGTTGGAGTCAGACGTCATTTCATTTTATTCAACCAGCAATGGCAGCAGAAGTCTGTTTCATGATCCAACTCTGAGGGTCAGATGTTCATAAACCTGGTGCTGAGGAGAGAATTAAAAAGGGATCTAGACGGAGATAAGGAACGACCAGATCTACCAGGAGCTCTGTCTCTTCATAGCTGCTCACGGATCCAGCTGACTTTTCAACAGCACAGAGACAAACTAACAAAAAAAAAAAATTAAAGCTGCAAGCATGCTTAATGAGTATGACTGGTTTAAACACGTCTTGGATGGTAAATTCTAGTAGTTTAAGTCTCACCTCAGACTCAGATTCCTTAGAATGTCAATATTTTCTCTGATATCACTAAATAATTTGGTCTTCAGTTGTGTTACAACTGTCCTAAAAGCAGGAATCTCAACAAGGGTTATCATGGAAACCATCATACACGCCACTGGACAGATGTCCATACACCAATGACTACTTTTACATGCAGTCAAAATTGGAGTTAAGGTCAATATTCCGGTTACTGAAACATTGGGAATAATCTGTTTCCATGCGTGAGCTAACAGGGTTATCCCTGTAAACATGGTGATTAATTATTTGGGATATCTGGATCAAACCAGCGACGCATGGAGAACATCATGACATAATTCTACACAATTCTCCCGTCATTTCTACTTCTTCTTCTTGTATCCAAATCCAAAACAACAACAATCAAAAATCTCCTCCATTATGTTGAATTGGGGGGAGGTAGATGGGTCAGACCCGCTGGTACCGCTTTGTTTCTCGGCCCTGTAGTTCTCCTTTTCCAGCGTCTTCCAGCGGAGCTTGATCTGGTCTGGCGTTCGTACAAATGCTGCTTTGCGCAACTTTTCTCTCACCTTCTTGTAAATCTTCTATCCCGGTACTTTCTACCGTCTACAAATGCAGAAATGTTCATATCCTTCATTACATTTATGAAGTGATTAGTCTCCTCCTGGTCTTGGTTTCTCCGTGTTTATAAGAACTTCCTGGACTCAAAAGACCAGGATTCCTTGTGAACAGAGCATGTGCAGAAAACAAATTCCTGTTCCGTTTGATGGGGATATTCCGTTTGGCGTTTCCATGACCCAATATTCAGTTTAAAAAGGAGTAACCCAGGGCTCATATTCGGGTTTTTAAAAACCGGAATATGAGCAAATTCTGGTTATTCAAAGGGGTTATAGGTGTTTACATGGCCGTACGCAACCGGGTTATTGCTAATAATCCGGTTAGAAAAGGGTTATTGACTACATGTAAATGTAGCCTAACATATAATGAACCTGTTAACCGGGGAACCTGGGGAACCTGGGGAACCTGTTAACCTGGGAACCTGGGGAACCTGGGGAACCTGGGGAACCTGTTAACCTGGGAACCTGGGGAACCTGGGGAACCTGGGGAACCTGGGGAACCGGGGGAACCTCAACAGAAATTCTGAAACATTCTGCAGCAACTTCAGAGAACCGAAAAACAATAACAGAAATAAAGTCAGTGTTTCATTTTTATTAGTGTGTGCTTATCCTTTGACTGTTTAAACAACTAGTTTCTGCAACAACTTATTAATTCAAGACTGAAGATTGTATTGGTTTGACAATGTGTTTGATTTCCGTGCGGGCATTTTCAAAATGACGACACACCACATTCCCCTGTAAGTCCCCATGAAGACTCACAATTACCACAACGTCTACACAGCACAACATACTTGGAATTCACAGAAAGCTTGAATACACACAGCTTGTATGTTTTCATTTAGTATGTATGTGTGCATTTATGTCAGCGCGCTCTGCCTGTGAGTGATAACCGCGCAGGGAGGGAGAGGGAGCTGCTCAAAGCAGGGGATGAAACACTGAAAGAAGTGTGACCAAAGACGAGCTGAGCCTGTCCACACCAGATTACTGCTGCTAATGCACACGCCTGTGTCACATAATACTGGGATTCTTTACCTGTGCTTCTCACCAGATTACTGCTGCTAATGCACACGCCTGTGTCACATAATACTGGGATTCTTCACCTGTGCTTCTCCTGCCATAATACACAACATTTGATGCTGTTTTAATCCCTACATTACATTTAATCACCATTATTTAGCATGTCCTTAACCCTGGTGCTGTCTCTGGGTCAAGGAAGGAGGAAGGGAAGAAGGGAGGAAGGGAGGAAAGAAGGAAGAATTAAAAGAAGGAAGGAAGGAAGGAAGGAAGGAAGGAAGGAAGGAAGGAAGGAAGGAAGGAAGGAAGGAAGGAAGGAAGGAAGGAAGGAAGGAAGGAAGGAAGGAAGGAAGGAAGGAAGGAAGGAAGGAAGGAAGGAAGGAAGGAAGGAAGGAAGGAAGGAAGGAAGGAAGGAAGGAAGGAAGGAAGGAAGGAAGGAAAAAAGGGAACCCTGAAAATAGCTAAAGTTATGCCGTTGTACAAAACTGGAGACAAACACCACTTCACAAATTACAGACCTGTCCGTCTTCTCCCACAATTCTCAAAAAATTTAGAAAAACTATTTAATAAGAGATTAGACAATTTCATAGATAAACACAATTTATTCTCTGACAGTATGGATTCCGAAAAAACCCAGACAACAGCACAAGCTTTAACTGAACTCACTGAAGTAACCACAAATCCCATAGATGAAAAGAAATACGCAGTTGGTTTATTCATTGATCTAAAAAGAAGCTTTCGATACAATAAATCATGAAATATTATTCAATAAATTGGAACTATATGGGATAAGGGGGTGTGCATTACAGTGGGTTAGAACAGTGTCTCCCAACCTGGGGTCCGGGCCCCCCCTGGGGGGGCGCCAGAGATCTCTGGGGGGGCGTTAAACTTTGTCTGCTTTTAGGATATGCAGTTGTAAAATTTATATTAGCGCATGTTAAAGAAGCTTGAGGCTGTTTTTTTTTATTTGCAAAATGTGCTGCAATTCGGCCCCGAATTTCCCGCGCTGGGCTGCAGATGTGACGTCACATGACGCTGCATGCACGTTCTCCCCGTTCTCCCGTGCCGGCTTCACTGTTGGCTGCAGTACCCCCGACGGCCGTCGTGGTGAAGGGTGGCGCTAGAGAGTCTCATTTCTTAAAAGCAGCCGCAAGCTCCTTTAAATAAATAAAAAATCATAATAACACACCTAATGGAATACTGTAATCCAAGTCTGTATAAACCCACGTAGTATTTTAAAATGACCAAAATATATTTCTAAGTTATTTGGCAGAATAAAAACGTAATAAATTATTATTATATCATTATTCAACATTTAATCATACTACTACTCTGACAGGTTGTTAAAGGAAAAATGTTAAAAAATTTAGCTCTCATATTAAAAGAGACATTTTTCAGAAATTATTTTATGTCCTTGCAATTATTTTTTGTGTGTATTTTATACATGGGTGACACAAAATGAAGGTGAGAAAGACAAAGTCATCTGTATACAGGGTAAACCAAAGAGAAATGTATCACAAAAACATAATTAATGTTCATTTTTTTCAATTAAAGATTTGAAACGAATCACTTTACTCTTTTACTGCTAGTACGTACGGGTCGGGGGGCCCGGCTGGTCTTAGACACAAGTAGGGGGGGAAACAAGGAAAAAAGGTTGGGAACCGCTGGGTTAGAAGCTACTTAAAAAACAGGAAATAATTTGTGAAGATGGGAGAAAATCAGTCCCAATGTTTGGACATTGAGTGTGGAGTTCCCCAGGGGTCAGTGTTGGCTCCTAAACTGTTTATCATCTATATCAATGACATATGTAAAGTATCACAAATACTGAAATTCATACTATTTGCCGATGACACAAACATATTTTATTCTGGTGAGAATTTACAGCAACTTTTGGAAAATATTACTTCAGAATTTGGCAAAATTAAAAAATGGTTTGGCCATGATAAGTTATCATTAAACAAAAATGATGGTATTTGGAAACAATAAAAACAATCAAGCACAGGTACAGATTGAGGGTGTAAACATTGAAAGAGTACATGAAACTACATTTCTTGGGGTAATTATAGACGACAAGATTTGCTGGAGATCTCATATTAAACATCCACAACAAAGTATCTAGAGGCATCTGAGTTCTGGCCAGAGCAAAGCAATTCCTGGATAATAAATCACTCCACATTCTGTTCTGTTCCCTGGTTTTGCCTTATCTAAGTTACTGTTTAGAGGTTTGGGGAAATATGTATAAAAGTTCACTGCAACCACCATTCATACTGCAGAAAAGAGCCATAAGGATCATTCTTAATGCTGGTTTTCACACCAATTCCTTATTCTTCAATTCTAAAATAATCACATTTTTTGACATAGTGGAATTCCAAACCGCACAATTCATGTATAAAGCTAGGAACAACTTATTACCATCTCACTTGCAGGAGATGTTTTATGACAGAGAGGGGAGGTATAATTTAAGGGGTTCTCTACATTTTAAGACTCGTAGAACACGAACGACAATGAAAAGATTTTCTATATCAGTCAGTGGAGTTAAACTATGGAACAGAATGGATTCAGAATTAAAACAATGTCCAAACATTAACCAGTTTAAAAACAAATATAAAAACATGATTTTCACGAGGTACAAGGAGGAAGGAGTTTAGCGGCTTTTAGGGCCTGATATATATATGACACTATTGGTGAACGGGTAGATCTGTGTATATTTATGTACAGTATATATATGTGTGTGTGTGTGTGTGTGTGATTGTGTGTGTAAGTAGATATATACATAGATATAGAGCAGATGCAGTTGATAGAGACAGTATAGTGTAAATAAGTATATTTATATAAATATTTATATGGGCATGTGTGTACAAATATATAGAAATATTCAACTATGTGTATGTATGTATGCATGTATAAGTATGTGTGTGAGTATAATTACAGTATATAATCTATACAAATTAGTATATATACAAATAATAATAATTAAAGCTGCAAGCAGCGATGAACGGGCCCTCGTGTGCAATTTCCACCAATAAAGGTCAAGGACTAAAAACCGAGTCCGATGACCCCACCTACGAGTCTTTATGTCAAACCATTCAAAAGTTATTACAGAAAGTAGGAACTATCAAATATGGACCAATCAGATAAAGGGGGGGTGCGCTTTTTCGCGTCTATTGTCGCCACGGTAATGCTTTTGACTGAGGAAAGTAATGAGCATCGTCGCAGGATTGAGACGCACATTTTGATGTATAACACACCTGGGTGCACGTTACGGTTCGGGCGAAGAAGCGGATGAAGAAATGGCATAAATTGCACCAAAATTACACGATTAATTCAAAATGGCCGACTTCCTGTTGGGTTTGGGCCATGGCGCCAAGAGACTTTTCTTTAAGTTGTGACATGATACAGGTGTGTAGCGATTTTCGTGCATTTACGCCAAACGTATTGTGGGGCTTGAGGCACAAAGTTTTCTAGGGGGCGCTGTTGAGCCATTAGGCCACGCCCATTAATGCAAACCATTAAATATCAAATTTATCGCCAGGCTTGGCTTGCGTGCAAAATTTGGTGACTTTTGGGGCACGTTTAGGGGGAAAAAAGGTCCTCATTTTGTTGGAAGAAAAACGAGGATAAAAAAAACGAGAAAAACGAGAAAAATTCCTACAGATCAAATCAAATGAAAACACACGCTGTGTTTACCTCTTGTCCTTGGCCGTATGGCTGTTGTTCTTCCTCCGTGGGGAGGAAGGGCCGTCCAGGCTCCTCAGTTTAATTGCCATCCTCTCCAGGGCGGCTCGTTGGACTTCACACTGGCTGGAGATCTGCTCTTCCTAAAAGACATAGAACATTCATTTATGACAAATCGTAGATTAATATCAGAGAAAGTATGTCGTATGATCCTGGCCAAGCCTGACGGCCAGACTGAGATCTTTTCATGCAAGCTCATATTCCATTTGAGACTTTCTGGGATATTCTGTTTGATGACATCATAAATAGATATTCTATTTATGATGACACGTTCTTTCTAGGGTTGTCCCGATCAGGATTTTTTAGCTCCCGATCCGATCCCGATCACGGGAGTTTGAGTATCTGCCGATCCCGATTTTTCGCTATCCGGTCACTTTTTTTGGCTCCCGATACATTTCTGATACTTTTTCCCGATCAGAAAAAGAGGACTAAAACTTAAATTATCCCAAGTTTCTTTTATTGTCCATTGGAAACAACATGGACATATATTTCAACAAAGCTTATCAGCACTGGGGCCACAAAATGTAAAAACATGAAATTTTAAACTAAAACAAAAAGTGCAGAATAGTGCAACAACAAAAATAAACAAGCAGCGATGAACGGGCCTCCACCCTTGTGCACTTTCAGGCTGCAGTGGAAGCGGTTGCACTTGCATGTACATGTATTCAGGCCTGGACATTTAGCGGATGAAACCACCCACGACTCTCTATACCAAACCATTCAAAAGTTATGGCAGAAATAAGGGACCATCAAATATTGACCAATCAGATGAAGGGGCGGGGCTTATTCAGGCCAATGAAAGGTCAAGGACTCAATACTGAGTCCGATGACCCCACCCACATGTCTTTATCACAAACCATTCAAAAGTTATGGCAGAAAGTAGGAACTATCAGATATCGACCAATCAGAAGAAGGGGTGGGGGCTAATTTGCACCAATTATGTTCAAGTACTCAAAACTGAGTCCGATGACACCACCCACGAGTCTTTATATCAAACTATTCAAAAGTTATGGCAGAAAGTAGGAACTATCAAATATGGACCAATCAGATGAAGGGTGGGTGCGCTTTTTGGCACCCAAAGTAATGCGCGTAGTCGCAAGATGGAGACGCACATTTTGATGTACAACACACCTGGGTCCACGTTACGGTTTGGGCCGTATTAACTGCCGAAGGAATGGCATAAATTGCGCCAAAATGACACGATTAATTCAAAATGGCCGACTTCCTGTTCGGTTTCAGCCATGGCGCCAAGAGACTTTTCTTTAAGTTGTGCCATGATTGAAGCACAAAGACAAAAACAAAGTTTTCTAGGGGGCTCTGTTGAGACATTAGGCCACGCCCATTAGTGCAAACCATTAAATATCAAATTTTTCGCCAGGCCTGGCTTGGTGCAAAATTTGGTGACTTTTGGGGCACGTTTAGGGGGAAAAAAGGCCCTCATTTCGTCAGAAGAAAATAGGTGCCTTCGCACTGTCAGTGCTCGGGCCTCAATACATTTAACTTCAACAGAGATAGTTGAATGACATCCAGTCAAACTCACAAACACAAGAAAATGTAAATACTTTTTGGCTTAACCTTACTGCAACATTCTGAATGGCATGAAATGAATAACAGCAGCTTAATGCAACATGAACAGATAGAACATTTCACAATTCAAACTTGTAAACCATGTTAGTTTCGCTTATTTGTCACTTCCGGCCGCCGGCCGATTTAATATATATTAAAAACATTAATAACTAGCTATGTCCCGATACTTTTTTGGCCGATACCGATGTTTTGAAAATGCCGTGATCGGGCACTAGTTCTTTCCCTCAATATGTTCATATATTTGCCAGAGGAGAGATTAAGTTAAAAAAGGAGAGAATTATGATGAAATGAATAGGAACTGAACAAATCTAATACTTAAATTAAAATAGAATGGATTTTGCTCTAATGGCAATACAAAGTGTGTATGTGGCGTCGTACTACGACTACGTCTAGTTGACTGTTCAGACCCATTCCTACTTGGAGTCCTGAATAATCAAATATAAATTAAACACATTCCTGAAAAAAGCATTTTGATGTGAAATAAGACATAAAACTACAATGTGAGGCTCCTTCACTCTGAATCACCAAGACCGAGATTTTAAATTTACACACGTTACAGTTAATTAGAACTTAAACACTAGCTTAATTTCAAGAGTTAACGGAAAACAAACTGCATATAAATGATCAAATAGTTATTTTAGACTGATATGAGTAACATTCTTGGATCGGTATGCTGTACGTTGAGTGTTATTTATAAGAAACCGGGGAACGTTGTGGCTTTTAGATCAGCGTAATTGCACCTTATTTGAACCCTAATTGAACCCTAATCTAGCCCCAGCCTACAAAAGATAAACGCTTGTTTTTAGTTGGAAATGAGTTCATGCTGTCAGACTTTATACATCAGTTCTGAGGGGAAAACGCTCAGCACTTGACATTTCTTTTGATAGTTCTTGCATGGGAAAAAAGTTTTAAAAAATCATAACGTCGTCATAAAAAAAGGCTTAAAAAAATAAATGTTCCTATTAAACATTAACGGAAACATTAATGAGCTGAGAAACCTGGGGTTTGGGATTTTATTTTGACACATGCTGCAGACACAGCTCACTCCCCTCGGCAGCAGAATCTACAACTGCTTTAGTTTGACTCATTAATAAAACCTACTTACCTTTACTGGAAAAACGGCACAGAAATAGTTTAAGCACTGCTAATAAGAGCCCAGAGCTGACTGAGCATTAGAATAAAGCATCGTAGAGGTTTACTCTTTTCTTTGTGACGATGCATTGTGGGGAAAAAGGTTATGACACAGTCTTTTTTGTTCAGTGTAGTAAGATCTGAACCATAGAAAGTCATAAAAGGAACTTCTCGTGAACACACATTTTAGAATAACTCACATGAATATTGTTCAGCATCTCAATAGTAGGACTTAAGTTAGGACAAACCATTCTAGGAGTTGTGATTTCTGGAAACATTACAGTACATAATATTATGGGATAACTGAAACAACAAGCATGGAGGAGCAGGAACTTGATGTTAAATAAGCTCGGTTTACGTGATGATCCTGGAGATGCTTTAACGGTGAGCAGGAAAGTAGCATTTTCCGCTCTGCAGACCACTGTTGGCGATTTTCCACTAGTACCTACTCAGCACAGACTCGACTAAAATACTCGCCCCGGTTTTGCGATTCTCTTCTAGGAGTCGGATGTATCTGACATCATCACACTACAGGCCACCGATTGGTCGGGGGGTTGGAGTCAGACGTCTGAGTCAGGAGGAGGAAATCAGAGAAAGAGACTGACGGATTCTTCTTCATTTTATTCAACCAGCAATGGCAGCAGAAGTCTGTTTCATGATCCAACTCTGAGGGTCAGATGTTCATAAACCTGGTGCTGAGGAGTGTCGTGGAGTGGAAACTTACGGTGGCCGAGACCCGCCATTGCGGAAAATTAAAGAAACGCTACAAATATAAAGAAACGCCGCTGCAAATAAAAAAAAAAACGACGCAAATAAAAAAGCCACAATGGAAGTGAATTCTCAGGGACTATTTTTGCTGATGCACCGGTGTTTTTTACGTGAGAGGAGAAGAAGAAGACGAAGAAGTAAGTGAAAGGAAGAAATAAGAAGAGCGAGGAATAAGACGAACAACGAATGAGAAAATAAGTGAAAAGGTAAGTGTTCAACGTCGCTACGTGTAATTTTTAATGTGCAACACCGGTGCATCGGCAAAAAGAGTCCCCGGTAATTCACTTCCGTTGTGGCTTTTTTATTTCCGTCGTTTTTTTATTTTATTTGTAGCGTTTCTTTTATTTGCAGCAGCGTTTCTTTTTGTTTGCAGCGTTTATTTTATTTGCTAAGCGTTTATTTTATTTGCAGCGGTGTTTGTTTCTGTTTGCAGCGTTACTTTAATTTTCAGCAATGGCGGGTCTCGGCCCCCGTAGAAACTTCATGTCAATAACCAGAACGTGTGTCTTTAAAACGGAACATTTATTCTCCTCAAACAAGCTGCAGCTTACAAACAGGGGAGAAAACAACGGAACTTGCCTCGGCATCTTCAGCACGCAGTTAATCTAAAGCTAGCGATGAACACACGCTTGATCATTTCCTGTAGACTTCAAAATAAAAGCATTTCCCATTGAAACCGGAAATAGGGTATTTTCAGTACAATCTCATACTAACATAAGAATATTGACCATTTAACGTTTATCAGGACATGTTCACTTTACTGTAAATAGTTTAACTGTAAATAAATGTAAATGAACTGTAAATACTGTAAATAATGTAAATAGTGCATCTTACACATTTTAACTTACAGCTTTAAGTAAACATGAATTATCTGTTTCAATCCCTTTTAATAAAACAAGAGAGAATTAAAAAGGGATCTAGACGGTGATAAGGAACGACCAGATATACCAGGAGCTCTGTCTCTTCATAGCTGCTCACGGCTCCAGCTGACTTTTCAGCAGCACTGAGACAAACTAACAAAATGAAAAAGCGTCGCCGCTTGAAACTTCTTTCACTCTCATTTTTTAACTTGACACAAGCCACAGATCCAGCAGCACATCTATCATCTCCTCCAGGTTCTACATCTTTAGTGTTTTCTTCTTCCTTTAGATACACAATCAAATACGTCACAGCAGCTTCTCCAACCTCCTACTTCTGATCTGGGTGTTGAAAAGAAACGAGGACAGGTGGAGTGGAGTTGGGCTGAGTAGGTACTAGTGGAAAAGCTCCATTTGAGCGCTTTGATGTCAGTATGATTCATGAATTATTCCAAATTGGGAAAAATCATTGGAAAGAATGTTGAGAGTGATGGACAGGAAGTCACTAAACAAACTCAACCCTTCTACGAGTCTCTAATTCGGCGGTACGGGAGAACGTCAGGACGTCGTTCCTGCCCAAACCGCTCACGCCCAGGAGAGCACACCATCATCCGCTACATCTGTATATGCTCTTACAATTAAAATAAAAATAGTGTCAGTTTACTTACTTCCTGTAAATACCGTCTACACTTCCTGTTAATTACCGCTTACCCTGCAT
The DNA here is from genome assembly GCF_033807715.1 of Cololabis saira. Taxonomy (NCBI): domain Eukaryota; kingdom Metazoa; phylum Chordata; class Actinopteri; order Beloniformes; family Belonidae; genus Cololabis; species Cololabis saira. The sequence goes on from NC_084602.1 coordinate 2,428,211, forward strand.
TCACACTGAAAGCATCACAGGCGTCATAGGCAGCCGGCTGCCATTCATTTTCTATGAGAACGCGCGTCGAGAAGCAGCGGGGGTGGCAGGAGCAGAGCGTCAATTTGAAGTTGAAAAATCTGAACTTTATGCAAATGAGCAGCAGCGACGCCTAGGCAGCGTCCAATCACAGACCGGGATTCCTGAAGCAAGAAGCTTCAATGCAGACACTTATTTTATCAGGAATTAATATATTTCATCCAGCAAACTGACATTTTTGCTGATTTGACTGCCGTTTTTACCTGAACTGCTCACGTGAAACAGTAACTGATGGTTGAGCTGGATGGTCTCAACGATTTTATTTGCTACATTGATCCAACGCAAAATAATTAAAAACCGTGCTAATTAATCACAAAACACAGGTTAATCATCATGACCAAATCCGCTCCGACCCGGTGTGTCAGTGTTCAGCGCAGACAGACTGCAGCTTCTGAATTATGGTTCCGCGTTAAATCGACGGCGTAGCCGACGGCGTAGGGTTGCAGTACGGTGTGCGTCGCCGCAAACCCTACGCTGTCGGTTCTGCGTTGGTGTGACGCGGAACCATAAATCAGCCTAGGTGGATTTATGATTCACCGGGAGCAAGGGCTCTGGTGGTTGATCCAGGACCAAACTTGTTAAGGAGCGTCAAACTCACTCTTATCTACGCGGAAATAACGCTAAAATATAAAGAAGGCGTCCCAAAGTGTGATCTATGGTGAAATAGGAAACTGAAGATGTGTCGACTATATACACTGTTCCCTCCAGTTCTGCAGCGAGGCTTTAGCCCCGCCCACTGCAGCTTTAGCCCCACCCACTGCAGATTTAGCTCCGCCCACTGCAGCCATCGACAGTACATGCAGCTTCAGTGTGAACGCACCAAGCAGCGAGATGCTGGTGTCAGGAGATTTCTGACGCTTTCAGTGTGAACGCAGGGTTAGTGCCAACTGGGCTCTAGAAAAACTCTTGTACTACAACCTCATTATTTGACTGACTGGGACACATTCTGGTCCAACATCCAGATTTGCATGTTCATGATTACAGATGTCGTGATACACTCGGACTCCACACATACTGTAGGCGTAAACACAAACAAACACACACATTTGGCATGGATTGTTTTTCTCTGGCACTAATTATCTCTCAAATGCACACTTCCACTTTCACGTTTGCAGAAACATTCCCGTGCATGCACAGAAAGTGACCACGGAGTGCTCCCGACTGATACGCACACATCGCAGCGGGTGGCGAGCAGTATCCAGACGCAATCACATACAGGCACTCAGCACTCAGCACTGCGCTCACATGTAATTGCATACAAACTATACGGAGATGAGGCTTCAAATGAACCAATGAAGGCAGGGTGAGTGTTTACAAATGGCAGTGTACACAAACACACACACTAGAAACGGCTTCTCTTTCCTCATTCAGAAACAATTTGAATAAAGTATTTTCACGTCGAGCTGTGTTCATCGCCCAATCTACTTAGCAGCCTCCAAAGAAGGATCTGGAAAGGTCATCCAATCTGCGGGAGGGAGAGCTGCTCAATCAGAGAGCTAATAAACAAGCCGGCGATACACAATCAGCAGCACTGTCTGCGTGGGTGTGAAGGTGTGTTACGCTGTTATACGCGTGGCTGTAACAGAAATGAAAGTCACTGGAAGCTCTCAGAGAGCCAGAAAAATAATCTAAATGTCATTCCATTTTGCTTCATTACTGGCAGCTACTTTGTTCTTACTTGAATGTGAAGTGTTGGCTGCCTGGTTAGTCCATCAGCGAGTCTGTGCATCAGTCAAGTTGTTCATTAGATGCTTAGATTGTTCTTTTCTGTGCAAATATGTTCGTTTACACAGTTTCTCTCTTATTAACTGTTATTCTGGGCACATGGCTATGCTGAAACATCTCAAAGGCTTTCACCCTGTCGTCAGGCTCTTGTTATTTTTCAACGTTGGAAAGTATTAATTCCACTTAAAAAATCAAAGTCACATGAAATGTACACCTTCAGATTATAACAAGTTTGCTTAATTTAACAGAAGCACAATCAATCAATCAATCCAAAGATTCTGATATTATTTAAATCTCTCTGCAGATGATTGATTCTTAAAAAATATCTATATTTATACCTCAGTATGTATTTATGTGTCAAGATAAATAACAGATGTACAGAACTGTGGTTATGTAGATGGTGACTCTTAGAAGTTCAACATTTTCTAGTTTTTTTTCTAGACTTTTATATTATATACTGTATTTTTCTTTACATCTAGTTGATTGTTTTTTTTTATCTGTTTATACTATGAAATATATACTGTATGCAATCATTTCCATGCAGGTTTGTACTTGTATGGAGGATTTCTACTAGCGATGCCGGCACCTGTGACATGTTTTTTGAACCATTTATTTATAATGAGTATCCATAAAAACAGAAAAATGTTTGCATATGCAAGCAGCACACAGAGCTTTCCAAAGACTATTTTACTATCAGAAAAATAATGCCCTTTTCTGATTCTTGGCTGGTGTTTGGAATGCTCCATGTGCCGTGGTGTTGCAGCGTGGAGCAGCGTGGTTTCTGTCATGGCCGTGGAACAGTGGACCAGTGGACCAGTTCTTCCCCCTCAGTAATGCCCTGGAGGGGGCAGGACAGTTTACCAAACCAGTCTACATGTGCTTTGTAGACTTGGAAAAGGCATTCCACTGTGTCCCTTGAAAGTCACTGATAATTTGATTGACCCATTGCAGTTTGCGTACAGGTCCAAAAGGGGGTCCAGGACGCCACCATAACTTTGCTAAACTACATCTTTAAGCACCTAGAGAGTTCCAATAATCATGCCAGACTGATGTTTGTCGATTTCTCATCCGCCTTCAATTCAATCAAGCCTCATCTATTAAAGTTATAGTATGCAATGTTTGAGAGCTAGCAAGATTTGAAAGTGGCACCTCCTCTAAGCCCCGCCCCCTCCTCCCCCTCCCAGTTTAAATCATGTAAAAACTCTAACCAATCTGTTTCATTCGGTCCGAATGAAACGGATTGGTCCAGGACCAGAAGCTTGGCAGGGGGGGAAAGAACCAATCAGATGCCTTCATGCCGCCTACACCATAGGGTACACCGTAGCCTACGCCGTAGGGTACGCCGTAGGGTACGCCGTAGGGTACGCCGTAGGGTACGCCGTAGCCTACGCCGTAGGGTATGCCGTAGGGTACGCCGTAGCCTACGCCGTAGGGTACGTCGTAGCCTACGCCGTAGCCGTGGCTCTAGAGCCTGCAGCGCATCGCCAGCCGCTCTCCGCTCTCTGCTCTCCACTCTCGCCGGGATGGAGACGCCGGTGGGCAGGACGCACGTTTGGGTGGGCACAGCCCTCCCCTGCCACCCCCTAAAACCGGCCTCGCTTACAGGTGAATGAGACATGGTGTAGTTTTGTTGAAAATGTGCTGTCCAAAATGTCCTGGAAATCTGGACTCCTGCAAATGCGCGTTCCCCAAAGTTTGTGGGGGCGTGGCTTTGGACGGAGCGCTGACGGGAGGGGTAGGAGGGGGCGGGGCTTAGAGGAGGGGCCACTTTCAAATCTTGCTAGCTCTCCAAAATCATGGATAATACCTTTAATCCAGAGACTGATAAACAACTTTGGTCTGAAAGACAGTATTGTTGGCTGGATCTTAGACTTTCTGACTTGCAGAACGCAAAGAGTCAGAGTAAATGGGCAGCTCTCTGACTTATCTGTAACATCTACTGACTCACCTTTCTCCTCTGTTATACATACTGGATACAAATGACTGCTGTAGCACTTTAGAAAACTGTCATATACTGAAGTTTGCAGATGACACTGTTCTAGTGAGCCTGCTGAAAAGTACTGAGACTTCACATGGTCCTGTGTTTGAATACTTTTTAAAATGGTGTGAGGAATCTTTTTTATCTTTGAATATCTTAAAGACAAAGGATATGTGTATGGATTTCAGACGTGTGCAGCCCTCTCCTGTTAGTAAAGTGATTGAGGGTGAAGAAGTTGAAATTGTTGAGTTCTATAAATATTTAGGCACTATTATTGACAACAAACTGCCATTTGGAAAAAATTCAGACTCAATATATAAGAAAAGCCAGCAGCGCCTTTTTTGTCCTCGAAAACTCTAAATTCCGGTTCGATTTTTCCCTGATGACTATGTTTTATCGTTCTTTCATCAAATCTGTTATCACTTTTTCTTTGATTTGTTGGTTTCAATCTTTGAAGGTCAAAGACAGAAACTTGCTCAATAAGGTTGTCAGTCTAAGCAGTAAAATCATTGGGTCGGCTCAACAAACTTTACAAGAACTTTAGAACAAACAGCTGATCAAGAACTCCATGTTGTCTGATTCTCACATCCCTGAATAAACAGTTTCAGTTTCTACCATCACTTACTGCTTAGACTAACAGATAAAACACTCCTTTGTTCCTCCGCTATTGTTCTTTTAAATGCCGGAAGGAAAAGGTAGTGGGTGAAAAAGCCTTCCCTCTTAAGCTTAGGTCTATACTATGATGTGTAACTTATTGTAACTTATTGTGTATATTTTATGTATATATAACATTGTGTGCTTCTCCTGTCGCGAAACTAATCGTCCCCTTGGGGACAAATAAAGTAATTGTAAAGTAAAGATGATTGGGCCGGAGCTTCGGGAGCTACGTGCTGGCCTGCGGTCCCCACCCCTGGTCATCCCGTTGCTGCTTCCACCTGCCTGCTGTGCTGTTGATGTCCCTGACCCACCAGTCTGGCCTTCGGCAGGAGGGTCCCCCCTTATGATCCAGGTCCTGGTCCAGGTTTCTTCCTCCTAAAGGGGAGTTTTTCTTGCCACTGTTTGGCTTAAGACTTTTCTCCCACTAGGGGAGTTTTTACCTGCCATTGTTTATGTAATAATTGCTCGGGGGTTTATGTTTATGTTCTGGGTCTCTGGAAAGCTTCTGGAGACAACTTTTTTTGTATTAGACGCTATATAAATAAAATTGATTGATTGATTGGTTGGTTGGTTGGTTGGTTGGTTGGTTGGTTGGTTGATTGATTGATTGATTGATTGATTGATTGATTGATTGATTGATTGATTGATTGATTGATTGATTGATTGATTGATTGATTGGTTGGTTGGTTGGTTGGTTGGTTGGTTGGTTGGTTGGTTGGTTGGTTGGTTGGTTGGTTGGTTGGTTGGTTGGTTGGTTGGTTGGTTGATTGATTGATTGATTGATTGATTGATTGATTGATTGATTGATTGATTGATTGATTGATTGATTGATTGATTGATTGACTCCTGCAGGGGGTTCTCTGGGAGTCTGGGGTGCTGGAATGCCTAACACAGGCGGTCTGGTCCCTCTACATCCAGTGTCAGAGCTTAGTCGGTGTTGTCAGCTCTAAGTGGGACTTATTTTCCATGGACATTGGGCTGCCCTTTGTCACCGATTCTGTTTATTACTTTCATAGAGAGAATTTCTTGGCGCAGCCGAGGAGCAGAGGGGTCCGGTTTGGTGGGTCCCTGCTTTTTGCAGATGATGTGGTTCTGTTGGCTTCATCGGGCCAAGGTCTTCAACTCTCGCTTGAATGGTTTGCAGCTGAATGTGAAGCAGCTGGGACGAGAATCCGTATGCATGTTGTACAGATCAGCTCAGCTTGCTCATAGAACCTTGTGCTGTTGCTGACCAATACTGACCAATGTAGACATTTTGAGAATCTGGAATTTTACCTGAGTTTTAAAGGTTCACCACTAAAATAAAATTGTGTGTTTTCACTTTAAAATGGCATTAACAATTGTGTAACAGCAAAAATGCTGGTGCTTCATGGGATGTCCACTTTATAAGCATATATGTATACATTTGAAAATCTATTAGTTGATTTTTGTGCTTACATTCTCGTCTTCAATGCTGCTAATAGAAATCTCTAAGAATTTGCCGCATTTGATGAACAAATCTCCTGACGCGCACACACAGATGCAAGAAGTCTTTAATAAAATCTGCATGTGAGTGAAAAAGAGTGTACGTTCTGCTGTAATGTGCAAAGTCATTTTTGTTTATACTGTATGTTAGGGCCAATTTAGCCAACATCCATAGAAGCCATTACAGACTCATTCCTTCGAGGTCTGTACCCAAATGAGTGTGTATAGTTGAGCGTGCTTCTTGTAATTGCTCATGTGTCAAAAATGTGGTTTTGCTCAAAGTTTTATGCGGCTGAGAAAGTTCCATCTTTTAGCTGCATGTGTTAAGCTTTCCTGTTTGTGTATATCTGCGTATGTGTAATAAATTACTTTGTATGTGTTTCTGTCTCCTGGGGTTTTCCTGGGGCTATAACTGCCAATCACACAGTGGGCCTAGGAAGAGAGCTAACCACCAGCAGCAAAACAACACCACTACAAAACGTAAAACATACAGTCTCCAGTCTACAGCATGGCTAAAAAAAAAATTACCAAAAATCAACATGATCGATTGGTCGCGAAAATACGGTAAAAAAGATGAGAGGCCTGTCATTTTCATCACAGGTTCACTTCAACTATGAGAGACATAATGGGGGGAAATAATTCAGGAATAATGTAGGATTTTTACAGAATCAATTGGTAAATTCCTGTGTAAAATAAGTATTTGGTCAACTACCAACAAGCAAGATTTCTGTCTTTCACAGACCTGTAACTTCTTCTTTAAGAGGCTCCTCTGTCCTCCACTCGTTACCTGTATTAATGCAGCTGTTTCAACTGGTTATCAGTATAAAAGACACCTGTTTTAACTGGTTATCAGTATAAAAGACACCTGTTTTAACTGGTTATCAGTATAAAAGACACCTGTTTTAACTGGTTATCAGTATAAAAGACACCTGTTTTAACTGGTTATCAGTATAAAAGACACCTGTTTTAACTGGTTATCAGTATAAAAGACACCTGTCCACAACCTCAAACAGTCACACTCCAAACTCCACTATGGCCAAGACCAAAGAGCTGTCAAAGGACGTGAGAAACTAAATTGTAGACCTGCACCAGCTGGGAAGACTGAATCTGCAATAGGAAGCAGCTTGGTGGGAAGAAATCAACTGTGGGAGCAATTATTAGAAAATGGAAGACATACAAGACACTGATAATCTCCCTCCATCTGGGGCTCCACCAAGATCTCACCCCGGGGGGTAAAAATGATCACAAGAACGGTGAGTAAAGATCCCAGAACCACACAGGGACCTAGTGAAGGACCTGCAGAGAGCTGGGACCAGAGTAACAAAGGAACCATCGACAGCTACAGCCCCAAAACATCACTGCTCTAGAGGAGATCTGCAAGGAGGAATGGACCAAAATACCAGCAACGGTGTGTGAAAACCTTGTGAAGACTTACAGAAAACATTTAATCTCTGTCATTGCCAACAAAGGGTATATAACAAAGTATTGACATTAACCTTTGTTATTTACCAAATACTTATTTTCCACTATAATTTGCAAATGCATTCTTTAAAAATCACACAATGGGATTTTCTGGACTTGGATTTTACAGTACCTGTGATGAAAATGACAGGCCTCTCTCATCTTTTTAAATGGGAGAACTTGCAAAACTGGTGTCTGACTAAATACTTTTTTGCACCACTGTATCTCATGTCCTGGGAATTGGCAGTGACACCAAAGGAGCCAAGCACCAACTACTGGTCGACAGGGCAGTTGCCAAGGAATTGCTCTGTCCCCACTGCTTTCTCCATAGCTCTGAACTTGCTCAGCCAGATCATCACAAAAAGTGCTTGTTGATACCGGTTCATAAGTGGAGCTATGATCAGCCACCTCTTCTACATAGATGACACCAAGCTGTACGCCAGGAGTGAGCAAGACATCGACTCACTGGTCCACCTCACCAAGATATAGAGCAGAGATACCGGAATGTCATTCAGGCTGGATAAATGTGCTCAAATGGTGTCCAAGAGGGGTAAGATGATCACTACTGAGGGGGCTGAGCTACCAGAGGGCAACAGATCGGATGTTTAGGACAGCTACAAATACCTGGGGATTCCACAGGCAAATGGCAACCATGAGGAGGCTGCAAGGAAGTCGGCCAGGGCCAGGTACATGGAAAGAGTCAGGCAGATCTTGAGGAGACAACTGAATGTAAAGAACAAACTCTGCAGTGTGGGAGTGAGAGAGGCAGGGTAACGGCCCGGCAGGCGGGGGAGAGATTTGTCTGTCAAGATTCCTCTCCCTGGCCCTGCCCCTTCTCAACCTTTCCCCGACCCTGCACCTAACCTGGGGCTTGCTGATTGGGCCGGAGCTTCGGGAGCTGCGTGCTAGCCTGCGGTCCCCACCCCCGGTCATCCTGCTGCTGCTTCCACCTGCTTGCGGTCCCCACCCCTGGTCATCCCGTTGCTGCTTCCACCTGCCTGCGGTCCCTACGCCCGGTCATCCCGCTGCTGCTTCCACCTGCCTGCGGTCCCCACCCCCGGTCATCCCGCTGCTGCTTCCACCTGCTTGCCGTGCTGTTGACGTCCCCGACCCCCAAGTCTGGCCCTCGGCAGGAGGGTCCCCCCTTATGAGCCTGATCCTGCTCAAGGTTTCTTCCTCCTAAAGGGGAGTTTTTCTTGCCACTGTTTGGCTTAAGGCTTTTCTCCCACTATGGAAGTTTTTACCTGCCATTGTTTATGTAATAATTGCTCGGGGGTTTATGTTCTGGGTCTCTGGAAAGCGTCTGGAGACAACTTTTGTTGTATTAGACGCTATATAAATAAAATTGAATTGAAAATTAAAAACATTTAACATAGTTACAGAATTAAAAGATAAAAAACAAACAAACAAATATTACATATAGACATAATTAATTAAAACACTTGCATACAGACAGAATTCCACTGTTTTCATCAGAGATTTAAATTCAGTCACAGGTATGAGGTTTCGTAAATGCAGTTCGGATTGAAGTTTATTCCAAGCATCTGGTGCCGAAATGCTTGGAATGGAAGAGATGGAAGCCACTGATGGCTGGAAAAGGCTGGACTGAAGGACAGCATGGAGACATTAATCATGGCAGCACAAGAACAGGTCTTCAGCACAAGAGCGATAGCAACTAGGTTTATCACAGCAGACAAGACCCCAGCTGCAGACTGCCAGCTAGCATCTTGCATCCCGCTGTTATGTGCTGGATTCATTCTTGGGCAACTTTGCACTAAGCATACATGGAACGGCACAATCAGGTGGCAGTTATAGTGTACAGGATCTGCACTGAAGATGGGTTGGAAGTCCCAAAGTCAAGGCGGGCAGTACTGGAGTTGAGGGGGGATGAGGGAGGATGGAATCCCCCCCTGAAATAAAAACGGTCCAAATCATCCCCCCCTGAAATAAAAACGGTCCAAATCATCCCCCCCTGTAAAACTGCCATCCCCCCTTTCCATCCCTTATGTCATTTCATCAATGAATGTGGTTTTACTGCTATTTCAACATTTAGAGTCATCACCAGGAAAATAACACCAGAAAAATAACACCAGAAAAATGTGACAATTTTCACCCGTTTCAGGTAAATTTTCACTTGAAATAAGTAGGAAAATCTGCCAGTGAGACAAGATATTACCACCTAAAAAAACATTGCTAGAATTAAGGGGATTCTGTCTAAACAAAACATGGAAAAACTTATTCATACATTCATTTTCAGTAGGTTGGATTATTGCAATGGCATCTTTACAGGCCTTAACAAGAAATCTATCAGGCAGCTGCAGCTGATCCAGAACGCTGGAGAGTCCTTACAAACACCAGGAAACTGGACCATATTACACCAGGAAACTGGACCCCATTACACCAGGAAACTGGACCATATTACACCAGGAAACTGGAACATATTACACCAGGAAACTGGACCACATTACACCAGGAAACTGGACCACATTACACCAGGAAACTGGACCATATTACACCAGGAAACTGGACCATATTACACCAGGAAACTGGACCATATTACACCAGGAAACTGGACCATATTACACCAGGAAACTGGAACATATTACACCAGGAAACTGGAACATATTACACCAGGAAACTGGACCACATTACACCAGGAAACTGGACCATATTACACCAGGAAACTGGACCATATTACACCAGGAAACTGGACCATATTACACCAGGAAACTGGACCATATTACACCAGGAAACTGGACCATATTACACCAGGAAACTGGACCATATTACACCAGGAAACTGGACCATATTACACCAGGAAACTGGACCACATTACACCAGGAAACTGGACCATATTACACCAGGAAACTGGACCATATTACACCAGGAAACTGGACCATATTACACCAGGAAACTGGACCACATTACACCAGGAAACTGGAACACATTACACCAGGAAACTGGACCGTATTACACCAGGAAACTGGACCATATTACACCAGGAAACTGGACCATATTACACCAGGAAACTGGACCACATTACACCAGGAAACTGGACCATATTACACCAGGAAACTGGACCACATTACACCAGGAAACTGGACCACATTACACCAGGAAACTGGACCATATTACACCAGGAAACTGGACCATATTTCACCAGGAAACTGGACCACATTACACCAGGAAACTGGACCATATTTCACCAGGAAACTGGACCACATTACACCAGGAAACTGGACCATATTACACCAGGAAACTGGACCATATTACACCAGGAAACTGGACCATATTACACCAGGAAACTGGACCATATTACACCAGGAAACTGGACCATATTACACCAGGAAACTGGACCACATTACACCAGGAAACTGGACCATATTACACCAGGAAACTGGACCACATTACACCAGGAAACTGGACCATATTACACCAGGAAACTGGACCATATTACACCAGGAAACTGGACCATATTACACCAGGAAACTGGACCATATTACACCAGGAAACTGGACCATATTACACCAGGAAACTGGACCACATTACACCAGGAAACTGGACCATATTACACCAGGAAACTGGACCATATTACACCAGGAAACTGGACCATATTACACCAGGAAACTGGACCATATTACACCAGGAAACTGGACCACATTACACCAGGAAACTGGAACACATTACACCAGGAAACTGGACCGTATTACACCAGGAAACTGGACCATATTACACCAGGAAACTGGACCATATTACACCAGGAAACTGGACCACATTACACCAGGAAACTGGACCATATTACACCAGGAAACTGGACCACATTACACCAGGAAACTGGACCACATTACACCAGGAAACTGGACCACATTACACCAGGAAACTGGACCATATTACACCAGGAAACTGGACCATATTACACCAGGAAACTGGACCACATTACACCAGGAAACTGGACCATATTACAGCAGGAAACTGGACCATATTACACCAGGAAACTGGACCATATTACACCAGGAAACTGGACCATATTACACCAGGAAACTGGACCATATTACACCAGGAAACTGGACCATATTTCACCAGGAAACTGGACCACATTACACCAGGAAACTGGACCACATTACACCAGGAAACTGGACCATATTACACCAGGAAACTGGACCATATTACACCAGGAAACTGGACCATATTACACCAGGAAACTGGACCACATTACACCAGGAAACTGGACCATATTACACCAGGAAACTGGACCATATTACACTAGGAAACTGGACCATGTTACACCAGGAAACTGGACCATATTACACCAGGAAACTGGACCATATTACACCAGGAAACTGGACCATGTTACACCAGGAAACTGGACCATATTACACCAGGAAACTGGACCACATTACACCAGGAAACTGGACCATATTACACCAGGAAACTGGACCATATTACACCGGTCATGAAATCACTACACTGGCTTCCAGTGAGTCAAAGGATAGAGTTTAAAATATTCCTGCTGGTCTACAAAGACCTGAATGGTCTTGGACCAGAATCCATGCTGGATCTGTTAGTTCCTATGAAGCTCCCAGACCCCTGAGGTTCATCTGGATCTGTTAGTTCCTATGAAGCTCCCAGACCCCTGAGGTTCATCTGGATCTGTTAGTTCCTATGAAGCTCCCAGACCCCTGAGGTTCATCTGGATCTGTTAGTTCCTATGAAGCTCCCAGACCCCTGAGGTTCATCTGGATCTGTTAGTTCCTATGAAGCTCCCAGACCCCTGAGCTTCATCTGGATCTGTTAGTTCCTATGAAGCTCCCAGACCCCTGAGGTTCATCTGGATCTGTTAGTTCCTATGAAGCTCCCGGACCCCTGAGGTTCATCTGGATCTGTTAGTTCCTATGAAGCTCCCAGACCCCTGAGGTTCATCTGGATCTGGTTTGTTGTGGTTCCAGAACCAGAACCAGCAAGGTTCATCAGCGTTCAGTTATTCTGCTCCTCACCGGTGGAACAAACTTCCTGTAGACCTGAGGTCTGCTCCAACTGTAGATCCTTTAAATCAGGCCTAAAAACATTACTGTTTACTGAAGCGTATTCTTAAATTAAATACTTACCTGCTGGACTGTACTGCCCTTACTTTTTTAACAACTTGTGCTTTTAATTATTTTACCTCTTTTCTTATCATTTTATTTCATTTTATTTCTTATTTACTGTTTAATTGTGTCTTGCTGCTTTTAATGTTGATGTAAAGCACTTTGAATTACCTTGTGTTGAATTGTGCTATATAAATAAACTTGCCTTGCCTATGTATGTGTGTTTGCATGCAAGAAGCTAAATGCAGCCATCTCATATCCATTATTGATCCTCATCTTGTATCATTACCCACTGCTTTGCTCCATCAAGACAAAAACACTCGTTTATCGGAATTTCACACAGACACACACACACACACACACACACACACACACACACACACACACACACACACACACACACGGCTCAAAAGGTCTTTATTTATTTGCAAGTTAACTGTCCTGCACACTATGAACTAAATATAACCATAATGAAATAATCTTACTTCCACAATTTATCAGTTTTATTGCATTTTACAGATAATTTTTTCTTCTACATGTCCATGTCTTTGTGGTTGATTAATCAGGCCAATTATTGATCTTTAAATGATGATAATTGGCATCGCCCAGTGCCAAAGAATATTTAGCTGCTACACAGGCAGCTCCATCCTGTTGACGGATGACACTGCCCCTTGGATTTATCTGAGATTTATCTGAATTTATCTGTATCAACAAAAAAAAGCATGCCATTGTACTGCAAGATAGTCCTCGATTAATAGGAGTGAATGATGGTAAAAAGTTAAGTCACTAATTACACCTACAGAACATAGGCACAGGAATACCCCGTTCCATTTTCAGACACTGAAATCTTTTTCCAGGGGAAACTATTCTGAACATAAATCTATCCATCCATGTTCTATACCCCTTTAATCTAATGCAGGGTCCCGGGGGTCTGCTGGAGACAGCGGTAGACCCTGGACAGGGAGCCGGTCCATCGCAGGGCCGCATATAGAGGGTCTGCATTAATGTCACTCCCCCACTGGACCAGCCCCCTTACTGTTTGGGGGCATCCCCTGAACAGACAGATGTTAGTTTGGTGCAAATCGGACCTGTACTTTTCGATGGGCGGGGCTTTGAAACTTCACCTTTTCCAACATTTGAACGGATGCCGTTGCCACAACATTTGACCAAACCAAGTAAAACTTGACCTGTGGCCTCCATATGGGACCTAGATTGGGCTTGCCAAGTCTCAACTCTGTGAACCCTCTGCAACGCCAACTATATTACTATATACTATATCTGTGGAAGTCGTACAGCCACGGGACCAAAGAATCCTAGCAAAGGGCCTTCTGCATTGCAACATAGTCAAAAATCAGCCTCCCAGCTCAAAGCGTTAGTGAATTATTCAAAAAAACACACAAAAAAGGCCCGAATGGGTCCCCCGCATGGGTCTGGACCTCGGCACAGTGGATTAGAGTCACCTCCTGATACAGAGTCTAGAATTTCAGCCTCCTAGCTCAAAGCGTTAGTGAACTATGCAAAAAAAGACACGAAATAGGCCCCGCAGGCCCTAAAAGCAACACACGCGGTGACCTTTGACACTTCCGAAGGTCACACAGATCTGAAACTCGGCACAGTGGATGAGAGTCACCTCCTGATACAGAGTCTAGAATTTCAGCCTCCTAGCTCAAAGCATTAGTGAACTGTGCAAAAATAGACACGAAATAGGCCTCATAGGCAAACCTATAACAATACATAACAAACCTCCTGTGCCTACTGAGCATTAATAACATGTCATAATCGAAGGAGAACTAATTAAAACGGATGTCCTTAACAAGAACCTATTGTATTATTGAATTATCAAGGAAACTTTCGTGTTTTTGTGTTTACAAACGTTAAAGATATTAAAAGAAAACCATAACACAATGAGGAAAATACTGTGGCGAACAAGTCGTGCCCAGAGCGTGTCTTGAACCACAGTCTCCCAGACCACAGTCAACTGCACTAACAAGTCGGCCAAATGCTGATGTGTTGCCCAGGCGGGCAAGGCCTTATCTTATCTGTTGTCGTTACACTATGTTCCAAAAAGTATTGTTTATAATGGACAAGATCCGGCATTTTACGTTGAATTAATTCTATTGTTCAGGTTTTAAAATTCTAGCTAAATACATAAAAAAGGGAGGTGAGGTGTGAGCTTCATAACAAAACTTCTGTGCCTACAGAGCATTAATAACATGGGGTTAGCCATAGAAAGGGGCGATAATTAGGTGTGAGCTCCATAGCAAGAGTTAATATCATGGGGTTAGCCATAGAAAGGGGCGATAACAGCCTCCTGCGCCTACTAGTAGCTAGAGTAGGGCCCTACTGGCCCATATCTATGGGATGATTGTTATCGTTTTGTCCTTCATTCAATGGTATGACAGCAGTCAAATCGGGTGACGGATCCCATTGACTTCGCATAGTACTATATCCGTGGTGCTCCCATTAAAACCTCAATAAAACACTGCTAAAACAGCGTTAAAAACATGCTTTTACAAACTGACAGTAACAAACAGTACCTTGCGCGACAAAAACTCATAATTTAGCCACTATAACAAAGAATAATATATAAATAATAATAATGTAATAATCCGTGTATATATCACGACAACGGATCCCATTGACTTTGCATGGTACAAAATCCGTGGTGCTCACACGGAATTATACCATTTTCCGTGTTGGTACCACGGAAAATAGTGGTGAGAGGTCGTGGGCATTTCACGGATTTTTGTGAGATCAGGTTGTGAAAATGATACGATGGTAAAAATGTAAGATATTCTTAGATATTCTCTGGTCTAGCCCAGGTTTGCTTTTAGTAAACTGTGGTAAAAAAACAAGAAATATGAAATGTATTTAGACACCCACAACAATACAGGGAAACACAATCCAATTCCTCTATATGGCTATTTTTTATGAAACTATTTCATAAAGATAGACTAGGCTTAAATTACATTAATGTACATTAACTTAATGATAATTTTATTTGTCGGCCTAAAACACATTTTAGCCATTTCTTTCTTTTTCTTTTTCATTTTTTTCTAAATCTTGGAACGTTAACTGTGATGCCCTCTGTTTGCTTGTTTGTTATTGTCTGTGTGTTTGTTGTTGTTTGTTTATTTGTTTTTCTGTTTTTTTAATTAATTGATTAATTGATTTGCAGAGTCAGTGTTGAAACGAGGCAACCTCTCACGCTTTCTCATTATGACTTATATTATGTCATTTATGTCTGTTAATGATTTGCTTATTAGCTTTTGTGTTAATTTGAATCGCCACTACTGCTAATTAGCTGTTGATATGATTAACATCTGCCCCTCGTGCCCCCCCGCCTGTAGAATATCTTCACCTCAACTAGATTTCTGTTGGAGCTTCAAAATATAATCCCTTTATTTAAATGGGACCTATTATGGCATCTAATACCTATTTTAAACAGGCGTTGAATGTCTTAAAGACAAGCTTTTGATTGTTTTTGCTAAATACATTAGAAATTCAGTCATGCCATGTCTTTATCTTCCCCTTTTCTAACCTCATTATCTATGCAGGATTCTGAGTGGGTGGGGCTATGATAATGAGACACTGTGCTGATTGGCTGCCTGACGCGATGATGCGAATGACGCGATACAGCGGTACGGAAAAATGGCGGAAGCTCCGGCCAGCGGAGTTAGTTGTGAGCGTGGTTTCACACATCACTCCCGTTGTTACGTCCCCCAAGTGCCACCCCAGATGATTGACAGATCAGAGCACCACGCACGTCTTGTCGAAAGTTGCGTTTTCAAATCAGTGACTCCTGACTGCTATGTTCCTCCTGTACAGTAGTTGGCGCTATGCACCATGAAGAGTTGTAATCCACCTCATTAGGAGAAGAAGAAGAATCGCCACAGAGGAAGGAGGAATTAGTGTCAGGCGTTATCTTTGCTGGAATGCCCGGAGCTAAATTTGAACGGCTAAGAGATCGAAAAAATAAAAAGAGGAAGATGAGGAGAAGGATACAGATCCTTGATGGAGAGTGAAGTCCTCAGTCACTTTTTTAAATCACTTTTGTGTTCAGATAGGAGATTGTTTTGCTACAAGCCACGGGTACCAAGCTAACGCTAACGTTACATCTCATGGCGTCTACAGACCAGTGTCAGTTTCCAACGGCCGCTCCACATTAACGTCTACATTTGTGTGTGTGTGTGTGTGTGTGTGTGTGTGTGTGTGTGTGTGTGTGAGTGTGTGTGTGAGTGTGAGTGTGTGTGTGTGTGTGTGTGTGTGTGTGTGTGTGTGTGTGTGTGTGTGAGTGTGTGTGTGTGTGAGTGTGAGTGTGAGTGTGAGTGTGTGTGTGTGTGTGTGTGTGTGTGTGTGTGTGTGTGTGTGTGTGTGTGAGTGAGTGAGTAACTGAAAGGTGTAGGTGTGTGCATTTACCATTTTTGTTAAAGAAAATGGTTGCAAAGTTGTTTTTTTACATTTTGTACAGTGTGAATAAACTGACATTTATATGTACACAAATCTCATTTCCTGTGATTAATTTGTACATTTCAACATTTAGAGACCCCGATTGCAATTGATTTTTCGAGAAACGAATTCATTGTCATAGTCAGTGGACCCCCTGAAACAGCCCTGGCCCCCTCTGCCCCCCCCGAAACAGCCCTGGCCCCCTCTGCCCCCCCCTGAAACAGCCCTGGCCCCCTCTGGCCCCCCTGAAACAGCCCTGGCCCCCTCTGGCCCCCCTGAAACAGCCCTGGCCCCCTCTGGCCCCCCCAAGGTTAAAAGTCTAGCTCCGGCACTGCCCCAAGATGAACTGGACGAAGATGCCGGGACGAAGTCTGGGCTTCCCTGCTACCACCCATTCCCCATGAGCAGTAGGAGATGGATGGATGGACGGACACATTTCAGATTTCATGAGACACATTATCTTAATCTTAATTTTTCTTTCCACCCGAAGTGAAAATTCCAGTTCTTAGCAGCATCCCCAAAAATCAACATGCTGCTTTCAGGTTGTTTTTTCCTTCCTGCATCACTCTGTCATCTTCGGTCCATCCCTCTGTCAGGTTGAGTGACCTTGTATTTCATTTACTGATAATTATATGGATTTATTCCAGCAAGAGGCTGTAATTAGAATGCAAGAAATATTGATTGCCTCTATCATTTCCCTCTCTCCTTTTCTTCACTCCTTCACACATCCCTCCTTTACTCAGTCCATCCATACATCCATCCCTTCACCAGCTCCCAAACAGTTTGGGTTTTTATTTATTTAGTCATTTTTGTGGGGGAGCAAAAGACACAGAATAAAGGGGGAGAGGGAGGTAATTAAGAAAAGGCTGAGGAGACTTTCTGTACTCCTTTTGTTGGTGTGAATATAAACACAAATGATCCTGTTCTAAAGGACAAACCCGTCTTGATGTGATGAAGAGAATACGAAAGCACCACATCATGTTAAGAGACTTGTAATCACTGAGGGCTTTAACTTCAATATTTTAACCTGAATCCAAAATAAATACTTTTTTGTAGATTTGAACAAAGAAATAAATTAGGGCTGGGACTTTATCCCGTTAATTACGATTAATTAATTAATTACAGAAAAATAACGCAAAAAAAAAATGTATTTAATCGCAATTTACTTTTGCACTCCAATCAGTGCGGAACATTTCTCATTGCACGAGTTCCCGGTATAAGTTCCCCGTAATACTGATGCACAAACTCAACACGAGAAACAACAATGGAAACCCAAACCAGTGGGAAGTCGTTGCTGGATCGGTGGGCGGAAATTTTAGTTTTAAAAACTACAGAGTGGAAACCTGGATAAAAGCACAGTTATGTGCAAGTTGTGCAAGAAAGAATTTGCCTATCAGCGACAACGGCAGAATAGGAGGTTGTCATCAGTTGATGGATCTTTTTTGTTTCTGTTGTTTTTCAAAACCATTTATGGTAGAAAGGGCACTTTATGTTTAACTGTTGGCCTGTTATTTTATGCCAAGGATATTTTAACTATTTTGCAATGTTCAGTTTCCACTTTTCTGGACTGTATTTGAAAGTGTTGTTTTTTAATTTCACTAAACAAAAACAAATGTGTTTAAGACATAGAAAGTTTACAAAAAGTCCTGAAAAAGCTTTAATATAGCTAACTTGAATTTAAATTTGTGCCTTGTGGATGATGCAATCATATTCCTATGATTCATATTGTACTTTAAGTTAACACTCAACACAATTCTGTTGTTTAAGCTCATTTATGTGTCAATTCAATGATTCAGTCATATACCAAAATCCATTCAAATTGAAAAATGTTGCTTCTCGTGTCAAATATTGATATGCGATTAATTGCGATTAATTAATTACAAAGCCTCTAATTAATTAGATACATTTTTTTAATTGAATCCCACCACTAAAATAAATGCAAGAATCATATGTTTGTTATAATAAAGCAGTCCTGTAATCAGTCATTACGTTTACATGCAGTCAAAATTGGGGTTATTGCTAATATTCCGGTTACTGAAACATTCAGAATATTCCGTTTCCATGGTAATTAATCATTCAGGATATCTGGATCAAACCAGCGACGCACGGAGAACATCATGACACAATTCCCGTCATTTCCACTTCTTCTTCCTGTATCCAAATTCAAAACAAATGCTGCTTCACGCAACTTTTCTCTCACCTTCTTGTAAATCTTCTATCCCGGTACTTTCTACCGTCTACAAATGCGGAAATGTTCATATCCTTCATTACATTTATGAAGTGATTAGTCTCCTCCTGGTCTTGGTTTCTCCGTGTTTAGAAGAACTTCCTGGACTCAAAAGACCAGGATTCCTTGTGAACAGAGCATGTGCAGAAAACAAATTCCTGTTCCGTTTGATGGGCATATTCCGTTTGGCGTTTACATGACCCAATATTCAGGTTTTAAAAGGAGTAACCCAGGGCTCATATTGGGGTTTTTAAAAACCTGAATATGAGCAAATTCGGGTTATTAAGGGGTTATTGGTGTTTACATGGCCGTGCAAATTCGGGTTATTGCTAATATTCAGGTTTTAAAAGGGTTATTGATGCATGGAAACGTAGTCAGTAACTAAGAATGAAGGTACTCCCATTTAACTGAGCCCTGTGCTGGACCGGGGACCCGTCTGGGAGACATCTGACAGGCTTCACCACTCCGGACCCCTGTGACCCTGAACGGGATCTTATAATGAAAAGATTTTTTTTCCCTTCTTTTTTTCCTCCCCAATGTCAGATTTCCCCCCTGGTTGAGCCTGACTGGTTCCAGTAGTTCCAGGCATCTCTGCAAATATTCTAAACAGAGCTAGCAGATCAATGACGAGGGCTGGAGATTAGTCAGGGGGAAATACACACACATCCAGCGAGATGATGAGAATAATGTTGTAACAGATTTACCCTTAAAGATTTATAGAATATATGTCCAAAGATTTAGACTAAATGATCTTGCTGACGTAGCAGCTTCGTTTCAGGCAGTTGTCTGGGATTTATCGTACATGTGGATATAACGAATCAAAAATCAGAGTTCACTGGGCTCTGTTCACATGTTTAGCTCGTGTCTGCAGTGAATTATGTCAAATTCACACCTGGGATTGAAATGCACCCCCAAAATTCACGATGACTGTCATCAAGCAAGTCCTCTCCAGCGTGTGGAGCATGTATGTTGGTGAACGTGCACACTTCCCACAGTCAGCTACAAGCTGAGTAGGACAAAATAGGGCTGTCAAACCATTAATTTTTTTAATCGTGATTAATCGCATGTTGTCCATAGTTAACTCGCGATTAATCGCATATTAATCGCACATTTGTTCACACATTCTTTGCTGTTCTAAATTACCTTAAGGTATTGTTTAAAATGTTTTTAATACTGTTAACAACATGAGAAAGGGCAAATATGCTGCTTTATGCCAATGTCACTGTTTTTAAGTATTGTAACTTATTTACTGGCACTGTTTTGTGAGCTATCTTCTATTTCTGTTGTTGTTGATGTTGTTTTGTCTGTAACTTTTAAAGTTGCCATTTTTGGCCAGGTCTCCCTTGAAAAAGATCCTAGATCTCAAGGGACTAACCTGGTAAAATAAAGGTAAAGTTAAAAAAAAAAAAAAATGTTTATTCAACTTTCCACAGAAAAAAGCTTTTGACTGGAATGTAACATTCCTTCATAAATACAAACATAATGTATTCACCAACTTTACACGTGTAAAGACTAACTTAAGATTGCTTGTTTTTTTAAGCAGCTCAATGTAAAACAATGAACCAGCGTTGTCTGTTTTTGCCGAGGGCGCGGCGCTCTCTGCACCGGCCGTGTGTTTGGCTGCAATTGGTATTTGAGACTCCACGTACTTCGATGGTAATTCATTTCAAATCGACAGTACATGCAAATAACTTTAGTCTTGTCCATCGAACCATCTGCATCTTTTTGAAAGTGAACTAGCCGTTCAAAAGTCTCTTTTCATTCTCCATCTTTCCTCGCTTTTCAAAAAAGTTCACGCAGTAATCCACCATACTTTTCCTCAAGCTACGGTGCCGTCCACCGCCAGAAATTATACAATGCGCTTTTTTTTTTTAAATCCTGCACATTAATCGTGTGTTAAAAAAATTGTTGGCGTTAAGAGGACGTTAAGTTAACGCGTTAACGCGTTAACTTTGACAGCTCTAGTAAAAAGGTCTCATTTCTATAAAAACACCGACGCCCCTCAGCATCCTGAAGAGATGTACACTGAAGCTGATGAGAAAAAACTTACTGCACCAAATACAGCGATGCAGGTTCCTGACGTGCTGCCAAGAAGTTACTTAAAGGAGCTTGAGGCCGGATTGTGGCAGGATTTATGAAAAAAATCCGTATACATTTTAAGTTTTCTAGTAATAATGTCAGATGAAGCGTTCCAAACCAAAAAGAATGTTTCCTCTAGTGTATCTCTCCGTTGCCTTGAACAGGTTGTGTGCTGCAAAATGTGCTGCAATTCGGTCCCGAATTTCCCGCGCTGGGCTGCGGATGTGACGTCACATGACGCTGCATGCACGTTCTCCCCGTTCTCCCGTGCCGGCTTCACTGTTGGCTGCAGTACCCCCGACGGCCGTCGTGGTGAAGGGTGGCGCTAGAGAGTCTCATTTCTTAAAAGGAGCCTCAAGCTCCTTTAAAGGAGCATGAGGACCCATGGACCACTGGTTCTCGGTATCTGTACCAAATATTAATGTCCATGGACCACTGGTTCTTGGTAACTGTACCAAATATTAATGTCCATGGACCACTGGTTCTTGGGGTAACTGTACGGGTCACTGTCAAGTCCAACTGCCTTTAATTTAAGCCGATAATCAGCTGTTATCTCGTTTTCTCCACTAGTTGCAGCTGTTTTTGCGAGTGTGAGTAAGGGGGGGGTCCAGTGGGGAAGTGACGTCAATGCAGACACTCTATTGCCGAGGAGATGGGAAAAGAGTTGTGGTACCAGGGGAAAAGCGGTGATGATGTTTCTGTTTCCCTGCATCAACCACACCCACTTTACATTTCTGACCAATCACACAACAATTGCTGGAGACCACATGAGAAAAAAGTTCTGCCCAAACGATGTGCCGAGACAAAGTTCAGAGAACTCCCTAACAAGAGTTTTGGAGGGGGGGGCAGATTCCTCTGTCCTTGCGGAGGAGGCATCAACCCTTCAGTGATCAGATCTGAATATTCTCGGAGCGTCTTTAAAGGTTCACACCTGTATTTAGCACTGTCCACTTGTGAGTAGACAACCCAGGAGACGTTTTAGGTAGCTGTGAAAACACTGCAACGATCTTTAATTTGCATCTTGATAATTAATTTCAGCTGGTCGGTAATACAAGTTCACTGTGGGAGTGGAAAGAATCAATTATCTACATATAAGGCAGGGAGGTTAAAAGAAAACAGAGCAAACTAAAATTATGCTTCAGCTTTTTACTGAGTCTTGCAGGGGGACTGCCAATTTTTACATGATAAAATGTTTATCAATGTACAATGTCCTTCTACATAAAATAAAGTGAAAAAGAAAAAACAAAAAACAAATCAGGAGGTTTTTAGGTTGAAAAAACTAATGATTAAAGTGAGAAAAGAGCTTGATTTTTAGTAGAATGTCTGCCTTGATAATACTTTTTAATCTTTTTAGGGCCTTAGCACTGACTGTGCAAGGCCCTATTGTATCTGTAGGAATTTTTCTTTCTTTTTTTTAATTTTTATTTTTCCGACGAAATGAGGGGCTTTTTTCCCCCTAAACGTGCCCCAAAAGTCACCAAATTTTGCACCAAGCCAGGCCTGGCGAAAAATGTGATATTTCATAGTTTGCATTAATGGGCGTGGACTAATGGCTCAACAGCGCCCCCTAGAAAACTTTCTGCCTCAAGCCCCACAATACGGTTTGACGTACATGCACCAAAATCGGTACACACCTGTATCATGTCGCAACTTAAAGAAAAGTCTCTTGGCGCCATGGCCGAAACCCAACACAAAGTCAGCCATTTTCAATTAATCGTGTCATTTTGGCGAAATTTATGCCATTTCTTCAGCCGCTTCTTCGCCCGAACCGTAACGTGCACCCAGGTGTGTTATACATCAAAATGTGCGTCTCCATCCTGCGACAACGTGCATTACTTTTCTCAGTCAAAAGCGTTGCCGTGGCGACGCTAGATGCCAAAAGCACCCCCCACTTCATATTTTATAGTTCCTACTTTCAGCCATAATTTTGAATGGTTTGACATAAAGACTCTTGGGTGGTGTCATCGGACTCGGTTTTGAGTATTTGACCTTCATCGGCCTGAATTAGCCCCGCCCCTTTTTCTGATTGGTCGATATTTGCTAGATCCTATTTTCTGCCATAACTTTTGAATGGTATGACATACAGAGTCATGGGTGGTGTCATCAGACTCGGTTTTGACTCCTTCACCTTAATTGGTGCAAATTAGCCCCTTCTTCTGATTGAAGAAGGGGCGGTAAAAGAAGCTAAAGAAGGTTAAAGAAGCTTTTCATTTATGGTTATAAAGAAAGAAAAGAGAACAAAAAGAAGTGGCAGCTCCTCAGCAAAGTTGGACATTTACGTGTCCAGAGGGGACAGAGTTTTATCAAATGTCCAGTGACATGCAAACTTTTAAAAATGCTTGGTGCCATGATGATATTTTATGCACTCTTGAAGACAACCACATTTACATTTCACTCAGTTCTTAAAAATTCAATTATTGAAAAGTTGTGAAAAAATAAATGTGTTTAAATGTGTTGTTTTTAAAATAGTGCTTTAACTGAAAACTACATGTGTAAAATAAAGTTGAGTAAAAAAATAAAAAAAAATACTTCTTTGATGTTTGGTTATTTAATTATTAAGTTAATTATTTTGGTGCCAATCCATTTTGAGCTTCCCCACATATTTAATTAAAATATCATTTTAAAACATAATTAAGTTCTTAATCCAACTTCAATTGAGTCTCTGACAAAGAGAAAAGGACTGCTCTCTCTCTTTTTCTTCTTCTTTACTACTTGATCAGCAAATTGAAAGTTGCCTGCAGGTTTTACACAGAAGCACAAACACACTGTCACACACACACACACACACACACACAAACACACACACACACACTGGTGAAGTCAGCAGTGTTTCATTAGCTGCTGGTACATTAAAAAGTGTCCTCAGTAGGAACACATGCAGTCCAACTATGATGCACCTCTGTGTGTGTGTGTGTGTGTGTGTGTGTGTGTGTGTGTGTGTGTGTGTGTGTGTGTGTGTGTGTGTGTGTGTGTGTGTGTGTGTGTGTGTGTGTGTGTGTGTGTGTGTGTGTGTGTGAGCACAGCATGCAGCCAAGCCGCTGGTGATGGTTGAGCTAATTATGCATGAAATCAAATATGATTTAAAAAACAACTTCACAAGAAATTCACCATGTAACTTGCACGCACACACACACACACACACACACACACACACACACACACACACACACACACACACACACACTGACCTAGCAAGAGAGAGAGTAGATGATGTAGTTAAGTGTGTGTTTTGAGTATTTAGGAGGACAGAGTAGAGAGGACGACCAAAGACGGCCGTGTTGGATTCATTTCTCCTCCAGCCTCCTGACTGGTTGAAACTACCTATTTTAGACAATATATATAGTCTTTTTTTTTAAAAGACATTAAAGCCCAAGCCCTGACTGACAGCTGTTGGGATGTGTGCGGTGCTGTGACACCCCAGACCCACATCACAGTAGATGAACTCTACATTATACTCCATTTACTTCAAATGATAGGGGAGTGACACGGAGCTGTAACAGCCCTTTTAAAGGAGGCACACCCCACGGGCGAGAGGCGGGGCTCACGCCTCTGTAATCAACAGAGGTACAAATACTTAAAGGGCAAATAAACTTAATGTAACTGAACTATTTCTGTTTAAAAAGAGAGACCTCCCTGATACCTGCATCTGCTCAGCTGATTAAAGCTGCAGCTCTTCCAGGATCAGACTAGAACTAGAACCAAGACTGCTAGCTCATTTGCAGGAAATAAGCTTTATTTATTATACATATTGTGACCTATGAGATGTAATTTGATTGTTTTCTCCAGATTTCACCTTTTATGATCCTCTTTATATAGATTTATAGTAATTTTTAGGGCCCGAGCACTGACAGTGCGAAGGCCCTATTGTATCTGCAGGATTTTTTTTTTCTCGTTTTTTTTTTTTCACGACTAAATGAAGGCCTTTTTTCCCCCTAAACGTGCCCCTAAAGTATACAAATTTTGCATGCAAGCCAGGCCTGGCCAAAAATTTGATATTTAATGGTTTGCATTAACGGGCGTGGCCTAATGGCTCAACAGCGCCCCCTAGAAAACTTTGTTCCTCAAGCCCCACAATACGGTTTGACGTACATGCACGAAAATCACTACACACCTGTATCATGTCACAACTTAAAGAAAAGTCTCTTGGCGCCATGGCCGAAACGAACAGGAAGTCGGCCATTTTGAATTAATCGTGTAATTTTGCGCAATTTATGTCATTTCTTCGGCAGTTAATACGGCCTGAACCATAACGTGCACCCAGGTGTGTTATACGTCAAAATGTGTGCAGCACGTCCCCGTGAGTGGAGACACGGGACGAGCAGAGACACGGGGACGAGCAGAGACACGGGGACGAGCAGAGACACGGGGACGAGCAGAGACACGGGGACGAGCAGAGACACGGGGACGAGCAGAGACACGGGGACGAGCAGAGACACGGGGACGAGCAGAGACACGGGGACGAGCAGAGACACGGGGACGAGCAGAGACACGGGGACGAGCAGAGACACGGGGACGAGCAGAGACACGGGGACGAGCAGAGACACGGGGACGAGCAGAGACACGGGGACGAGCAGGGACACGGGGACGAGCAGAGACACGGGGACGAGCAGAGACACGGGGACGAGCAGAGACACGGGGACGAGCAGAGACACGGGGACGAGCAGAGACACGGGGACGAGCAGAGACACGGGGACGAGCAGAGACACGGGGACGAGCAGGGACACGGGGACGAGCAGAGACACGGGGACGAGCAGAGACACGGGGACGAGCAGAGACACGGGGACGAGCAGAGACACGGGGACGAGCAGAGACCCGGGGACGAGCAGAGACACGGGGACGAGCAGAGACACGGGGACGAGCAGAGACACGGGGACGAGCAGAGACACGGGGACGAGCAGAGACACGGGGACGAGCAGAGACACGGGGACGAGCAGGAACACGGGGACGAGCAGAGACACGACCACCAGGATGTTTTGGGGCTACAGCAGATGGAAAGTGGGGATGAAAGGTGAAGCCACAAAAACACACCAGGCTGACAGCAGAATGCTTTACGGCCGGTGACATCTGCCACAGCGCGCTTCCATCGCCCCCAGGGGTCTTTTGTATATTTATATTATATATACGCCATGGTAACAATGCCACACAGCGGCTTTAAATAAATAAATAAGCCTCCAAATGAGCAGGGAGGGGCGTTGAGCTGTTTCTCAGCTGGGGTTGCACATTAGAACGGGCTCTCCAGCCCAGATGGAGGGATCCTGAATGCTCAGTGAAATCTCAAGGCTGAAATTAAAATGACACCTGATAGGTGTCACGCCAAGATGACTGGCAGAAGAAAAGGTTGTCCCCGTGACCCTGATGGAGAACCTTCGTGGAGGGATAAATCACAATCCTGCCCCGTCTGGGCAGGTCTGTGAAATCAAGGTAAACCATACAATTAGAGCAGTTTTCTAGGTTTTCACCAATGGACTTTTAGATTCAATCTGACATCTATGTCTACAGGGGTGAAAGGACAACAAAAATAGAGACGTCAAAGGCTGAGATACAAAAGAGAACAATGACAACTGCAATGACGTAGGAATAGGGATGGGAATTTATACCATTTTTACGCTTCCAATTTCATTTTCGATTCTGCTTGTAGCACCCTGTAATGTAATAATTTCCTGAAAATACCTTATAACGTTATTGGGAATTTATTACATGGTACTCAAAGTCTGCAATTTAACCCAATAGTCATTCTGATGTTTCAAATCCAGCGTATATAACATTCTTAGATACTTAAAACACAAAATGTAGAACTCTGGACTGAAAATGAACATATATATTACATTATTTGTCAAGTATTACATTATCAGTTTTTGAAAAAAAAAAAGACCCACCTGGAAATGTAATAAATTCCCAATAATGTATTAAGGTATTACATTATTGGTAAAAATGTTATTACAATATCAGTCAGGATATTTTATTACATTATTGGTGAAGTTATTACATTATTGGACTTTATTACATTTTCGATTGAGTTAAGTGCAAATTTTATTACATTTTCAGGCGTTATCACATTTTCAGGAAATTATTACATTATAGGAAATTATTACATTATAGGAGCTACACTGCTTAACGATTTTTGTTGATTCTCATTTGTTAAAGGACAACAATGAGTCAAATAGCATGCTAATGTTACTGCTGCTGGGTTGAGAATTACTCACGTTGGTCTGGAGTGGATCCAAACCGCCACCTCCATTCCAGATGAGCATCGCCCGATTCTGGTTCTGCGTTAAACCTACACCGTAAGGTGCGTGGCTACGTGAGAGTCTCTCCGTAGCTACACCGTAGCCTGCTAGCACCTCCCAAAACATGGAACTACGCGTTGAGGCGACAGAGACCCAACGCAGACTGAGAGGGCTGTGATTGGTTTGCTTGGTAGCAACGCATTTCCTGTTCCGGGGTTCTGCCAATTTCTGCTGCTTTGCCAAAAAATGCTACCTAAGGGTTTTCTACCTTTGCAGAGCTACATTTTTACTGTGTTTTACTCCCTAAACCACTTCCTTGTCTCTTGCCCGGCCGTCATTGTAAATAAGAATGTTCTTAATGACCTGCCTGGTTAAATAAAGGCCAATGACTGAATGAATATCAAATAAAGCGATAGAATTGTTTTTATTCTCTCTTTATCGTATAATGTTCACAAAGTGTAATGTAATTCATGTCATGGGTAGTGTATTTTGAAGGATCAAATACTCAACATCCCATATTATCAATTTTACATTGTGCAAGAAATCATGGGCGTGCCAATCAAACTTTGAAAATCCACTGTGCACATGCGCAAAACCACAAAGTAGCATTTCTCGGCAGGGAGCAAGGATTGGCAGAACACCGGTTCTCTCTCGGTCGCCATTGTTCACTGTGACCGGAAAAGCCAGAAGCTAAACAAAGAATCAACTAGAGACGACGATAACAATAAAATTGTTGTTATTCAGCCACATTGGAGGGTTTTCCAGCATGAATCTCCTTTTCTTTTCTCGGGAAAAAAACGCACCCCCCTAGTGCTCTGGGGGGGTACTGCACCACAGAGAAATGGAGTGACGGAGAAGTCCCAAGGGTTCACGACGGCGTCACGGTGACGGCGTAGGCTCTGCGTTGGTTTAACGCAGAAACTGAAATCAGACTTCAGGCGGTATGAAAACTTCAAATGTTAATGACAGAATAGATTTCCAGGTATTCTGTCTTTGATTGCATTCAAGGTGTCAGACGTTATCCTGCACACAAAACAACAGCGGCGTCGGTCTGAAGAATGAATAAAAAGAGAACTCTGTTGTCTTTTCCAGAAAAGACGATACCACAATTTACCATAATCATTAGAAAAGATCTTTGCTCTCACCAGTTTTTGTTTTGAATGAAACCGTTCAAAACAGAAATAATGTGTCACTAAACACTGATGGACAGTGACTCAGTCCTTGCTCCAGACACGTCACATGCTTTCACTTTGTTAGGAATCCCGGGTGTCACATAAAAGCCCCCTGGATAACCTTTAATGCCCCACTGTGTTTCCAAGCCAATGCTTTAATAATCCAAACAATGATCTGACGTCTAAACCAAGCAGTCAACGAGACAGAACTCTCTCCAAGATGAGAAGATGTGTTGCTCATTTAAAAGCTGCAGCGTTACTGCCTTTTGCATATTTCAGAGATGCTTTTAACTTTTAGACGTCCATGGAATGAAAACAGATGAATGCATCACAGACAGAGGAGGGATGATTATACCTGAATCTCCTTTTATCTCCTCCACTAACCGTCTGTCGATGATGGCAGGAGCAGGAAGGAGAAGCAAGGGCACTATTTGATGTGTAATATTTACAGTCCTCATCTCTACTCCTGCTCGGCCTGGTATGTATCTCTCGTGTTCTAATCTTTGTCTACAGGTCATTTGGTTACTTTATAGTCAAGTGATTTATCCAAATTTTTCCAAGACTATCTTGTGGTATTTTTTATTGTCATCTTTACGGCTATCATTCTTTTCGTTTCTCTGTCTCTGACACACACACACACACACACACACACACACACTTTCTCTCCCCGCGTCTCTAGCTCTGCAGCAGCATCATCCAACTCTTTGGTCCAAGCGGAATAATTGTCAATGAATATTTAACAAGGTTTCTGATGGAGGGATAGACATCATATTCTTTCTCAGTCTCTCTCTCCCTCCCTCTTTCTCTCTCTCACACACACACACACACACACACACACACACACACACACACACACACACACACACACACACACACACACACACACACACACACACACTCACACACACTGTGATCCAGGCAGAGGTTAGCGATACAGCGTGGTCAGTGGTGCGTACAGCTGCCAGTGGATTAGCAGAGGGAATATGATGAAGTGCTGAATAAATACTAAATAAACACCCTCCGCTTTTGCTCCTCAGACAGTAACACAGCTTGGTGCCTGCTACTGTTTCCTGGTTGCCATTTTATGTCCCTCTCCACCCCCCCCTGCACCAAGTGGACTCGTGTTACCAGAGGAGGTCATGGAATTGTAATTAGCCACCGGCGGCATTTGTGATTTTTAGTGCGGCTTTAGTGGATCTGGATCTGCAGAGAGTTTCAAATATTCAGAGTATGAGCAGCCAAACCTGCAGGGGGCAGTGTAACGAGAAGATAAAGTCATGCTAGCCAATCAGAATCCTGGAAAAAAACAACAACAAATGACACGAGTAACTACAGTGGCCAAACAAATTGTAAACACAGGTCACACACATGACGCTGGTGACGTTTCTGTCTCATAATGTGACGTCCTGAAGCCTAAATGTCCGTTTCTCTCTGTTTACAAGCAAACGTGAAGACGGAGTTTTTTTGCAAATCTCCACTTTGGCCGGAGTTTTCAGAAATAATGGTTTTTGGAAACTTTGAGCTTCGTTTTCGTGTAAACGAACGGCCAGAACACATGAAAACACCACCGTGGAAACGGGGCCTCAGTCTCGAGTTGTTCTGAGTTTATCTGTTACTGTGTTTCCATGCATCAATAACCCTTTTAAAACCCCAATATTGGCAATAACCCGAATTTGCACGGCCATGTAAACACCAATAACCCCTTTGAATAACCCGAATTTGCTCATATTCATGTTTTTAAAAACCCCAATATGAGCCCTGGGTTACTCCTTTTAAAACCCGAATATTGGGTCATGTAAACACCAAACGGAATATCCCTCACGGTCTGAGGTTGAGTGGGTGTGTCTGGCTCCTCCCCACCTACCTGGCAACACCTGCAATCACTCTGGTGCAATCATGCCCACAGCATTTAAACCTCAGTCACTCTTCAGTCCATGCCAGATTGTCTTGTGTTCTCCAAGCCTTCAGCCGTCTTTCAAGCCAAGTGAGTTTTCCAAGTTTTTGACCCTTTGACCTCTTGATCTTTTTCTGCCCCCAGACCACGTTTTTGCCTAAGCCCTTGCCGGTACCTCTGCCTTCGCTGACAGCGTTTTTGGACTTTGACCTTTGCCTGCCCCTCGTCGGATTTTTGCCTGATCCTTGCCTGCTCTGATTATTCTAAATAAATCTTTTGAACCTTTTCCCTTTGTGTCTGCATTTGTGTCCATCCCTTGTGTGCCTGACAATCCCCATCAAAAGGAACAGGAATTCGTTTTCTGCACATGCTCTGTTCACAAGGAATCCTGGTCTTTTGAGTCCAGGAAGTTCTTATAAACACGGAGAAACCAAGACCAGGAGGAGACTAATCACTTCATAAATGTAATGAAGGATATGAACATTTCTGCATTTGTAGACGCTAGAAAGTACGGTAGAGAGAGTTTGTTTTGGATTTGGATACAGGAAGAAGAAGCAGAAATGACGGCAATTGCGTCATAATGTTTTCCGTGCATCACTGGTTTGATCCAGATATCCTGAATGATTAATTACCATGTAAACGGAATACTCTGAATGTTTCAGTAACCGGAATATTAGCAATAACCCGAATTTTGACTGCATGTAAACGTAGTCTGTGAGTAACAACAAATGCCTGTCCCCTAGTATTTACCGTGTACCAGACAGAGAGCTGTCCTGGGCGTGTGCAGCCTCATGAAACATGACGTCTGCAGCTAAAGGCTTAAACATTTCACATTTGCTTTGTTTCCAGATCAGTGTGATGGGAGAACACCGAGCCGGAGCCGTAACGTCCCGGCACCGTGACTTAATAACGGCGCCGGGACATAACCGGTACTTTAACATCTCCAAACACCTTCCCTGTATTTTTTCTTTCCTCTGTCTTCCTCTCATTGTAATCAGCAACCCTTACAGCCAATCTGCTGGCTATAAAAGTGTCTGCAGCCTGATGATGTACAGCTCGCAGAATTACCTTATCTGCGTCTGATTTACTGTGCCTCACAGGTAGACAGACAAAACAGCCCCCACACCTCTTTCTCATCCATCCTTTCAGCCCATTCCCTCACACATCCACTCCTCCTCTTCCATTCTTCAACCTTGCTTTTATCACTCTTATATCACTTCCTTCTTATTTCCTCTGATCCTTTCTATTTTCATCTCCCTTTCCACATTTCTTTCATTTATCTCTTGCATATCAACCATTAGTGTTTTCTGTCCATCTCCTCTCACTGAGACGTATTACTCTGTCCTGGCGTGATGTTTAAACATGATTCTAACGCTGTATCCATCCCTATCCTCCCTGCTTCCACACTTACACTTTGCAGTGTTCCTTCTTACTTGGATTTTTAAGTGTTTTTTATATTATATTTTACATTCATGTTAATGTTACTGAGCCTTTTCTTTTCATCACCCAATTCATCCGTTGTTCGAAATGGGTTCCCAAACTTATTTTCATTCAACACTGCTCACTCATTTCCCCCCTCAGTCCCTCCATCCTCCCTCATTTCCTTTCCTTACTAGCCAAACATCTTCACTTCTGATCCTCAGCTTTAATCCTGTTTACATTCCAGATATTCTGGCAGCCGCCCTCTTCTAATCCAGACTTCATTCATCCGGTTTTTTTATTCTCCACTCCTTTCCTACCGCTTCCTCTTTCCTCACTTTCAGAACATTTCATTTGCTCTCTAGACCTTCAACTCTCATCCCTTGTTTTAACTCTTGTACTGTCTTTGGGTCAAAATGACCTCATTCTCCTGTCCCTTCTTTCCTCCTGCTCTCTCCTTCCTTTTTCCCTTCCTCTTTTCTCCCTTCCTTCCTTCACTCCCTTCCTTCTTTTTTCCTGCTCTCTCCTTCCTTCTGCCCTTCCTCTTTTCTCCCTTCCTTCCTTCCTTCCTTCCTTCTTTCCTCCCTTCCTCCTTTTCTCCCTTCCTTCTTTTCTCCCTTCCTTTTCTCCCATCTTCCTTTCCTTATTTCCTTCCTTCCTTCCTTCCTTCCTTCCTTCCTTCCTTCCTTCCTTCCTTCCTTCCTTCCTTCCTTCCTTCCTTCCTTCCTTCCTTCCTTCCTTCTTTTCTCCCTTCCGTCCTTCTTTCCTTGTTTTCTCCCTTCCATCCTCCCTTCCTTCTTTTCTCTCTTCCTTCCTACTTTCTTTCCTTCTTTTCATTCTTTCTTCCTTCCTTCTTTCCTCCCTTCTTCTCTTCCTCCCTCCTTGACCTGAAGACAGCACAAGGGTTAGCTAAAAGCAGACAGAATAATCTCCCTGGCCGACAGAGGAGAGGACGGCAGAACGATGGAGTTGGGAGTTGTAATAAGGACCAGCAGGAACACGCATGTGCACCATCGTATGCCTTCAGTAATTACAGCCTTCAGTGGTTTTAACTGTCTTTTATTTAAAAGAAGACCAAGATTCTTTGATCAGAAACTACAAGACAGAGGGCATGTCTGTGTGTTTGAACAGAAAGTGCGTGCGCCTTGATATACGAATACAAATGAGCGAATTGATATCAAAATTGGGTTTTGATTGTGTGGCTCTAAGAGCAGAGATGGGGAAGGGGGATGTAATTAAGTCAGTGGGAAGGGAGTAAATGTGATTTTTGACACGGTCTTAAACATTATTGCATTTGTAGTAGAAGTAATTTCTTTTAGACCCTGAAAAAAGGGTTGAATACACAGAGAGCTGTAATTTAATTTTTATGTGGATTCCCTCAGAAAGTCTGCACTTTCACCCTGTCCCTGCTATGGAAGTATAGCTACAATACGTTTTGGTACAGAGCTAAAGAGCCAAAACTTCCCTGCCCTTACATAAGTGTGATATATTTGTATGGGGGTGTTTGTGTCCCTGCGTACTTGGGAGAGAGATATATTCAGGTAAAAAAGTGATGTTACCTCCTGTATGTGGCTCCTCAGACATGTTGAGTTGAACCGTTTAATGCCTGTGTGTGTGTGTGTGTGTGTGTGTGTGTGTGTGTGTGTGTGTGTGTGTGTGTGTGTGTCTGTGTAAGAGAGAGGGAGAGAGAGAAACAGAGGGAGAGCGAGTCCATCTGTTAATGAATATTTTGGTGTCTATTTTTCATGCACAGGCATTCATTTACATTTCTGTGTACATTCTCGTGTCTCTGAAATGTGGTTGCGAAAACAGTTTTTCAATCAGAGCAAAATGCTTTCGCCAGTTTTCCTTCAAGAAAAAAATCATCTGTTCCAGACCTTTCTGGACACGACACAGCAGCGAGAGAGCAGCATTACATCATCATCCAGTCTCATTGGTTGGTTTCAGAGCGTCTCTCCCTGTCCTCATTTAAATACGTGTTATATTTCTCTGACAACAAAAACAACACAGAAACATTTAGACAAACATGATGCTTTTGGCAGCTTTCCAAAAAACAAGAAGTGAAAATGGAAACACAAGCTTCCTGGAGTGGCAGTGGTTGTCTCTTTCCCCAGCGTAGTTCCACCAACGGCACTTCCAGATTTAGAGATTAGGTCGATCGGTCGGTCGCTTGAGTCGGTTGGTCGATCAGTCAGTCAATCAGTCAGTTGGTCAGTCGGCCGGTCGGTCGATTGGTTGAGTCCGTTGGTCAGTTGGCCGGTCGTTCGGTCAATTGGTCAGTCAATCAGTCAGTTGGTCAGTTGGCCCGCCGGTCGTTCAATTGGTTGAGTCAATTGGCCGGCCGGTCGGCCCATTGGTCAGTTAATCAGTCAGTTAGTCGGTCAGTCCAGCCGGTTGGTCAGTGCCTGAACGAGAGAGAAATCCTTCATACTGAGTGCGTGAGAAGAAGTGAAATGAAATCCATTAAAGTGTGTCCATCTAGGGGGAAGTGCAGCTAGCACAGCTAGAAGGTCATGGGTTCAATTCCCGCCGGGGACGCTGTGGGTGCTGAAGTGCGTGTTAGTTTCCCCATGACTTCAGCACCCACACCCTGGGTGGGGTTGGTGAAAGGGCCTTTCTGTGTGGAGTTTGCATGTTCTCTCCGTGTTCCCTTGGGTAGCTAATGGGAGCTACCCTCACAAAAACACAGTCCTGGGCTATACTGCCCCCTCTGGCCAACCGGGGAACAGATGGGGTGGGGAGGATCTGGTCGGAATAACGTGATCCTTCCACGCGCTACGTCCGGCCAGAGAAGCCCCACCCTGTCTGGTGAAAAGAAGCTGCTGCTCCTCAGGATAAGGAGGAGACCTGAGCTCAGTGCAGGAACTCCCTGGGTTGGTAGAGGGAGCAATGCCCTGGACTGTCACGTAGGTAGAGCACTGGTAAAAATGGGAAAAAAATCGGGCATAAAAATAAACCATCAGTTTTGTTGGGCATTATTAGGGCCCGAGCACTTACAGTGCGAAGGCCCTATTGTATCTGTAGGAATTTTTCTCATTTTTTTTTTTTTTTCGATGAAATGAGGGCCTTTTTTCCCCTTAAACGTGCCCCAAAAGTCACCAAATTTTGCATTCAAGCCAAGCCTGGCGAAAAATTTGATATTTAATGGTTTGCATTAATGGGTGTGGCCTAATGGCTCAACAGCGCCCCCTAGAAAACTTTGTGCCTCAAGCCCCACAATACGGTTTGACGTACATGCACGAAAATTGGTACACACCTGTATCATGTCGCAACTTAAAGAAAAGTCTCTTGTCGCCATGGCCGAAACCCAACAGGAAGTCGGCCATTTTGAATTAATTGTGTAATTCTGGCGCAATTTATGCCATTTCTTCGGCAGTTAATACGGCCCGAACCCTAATGTGCACCCAGGTGTGTTATACATCAAAATGTGCGTCTCCATCCTGCGACAATCTGCGTCCATATTTGATAGTTCCTACTTTCTGCCATAACTTTTGAATGGTTTGACATAGAGCGTCGTGGGTGGTGTCATCGGACTCGGTTTTGAGTCCTAGTCAGTAGAAACGTATAACTTGTACATTTTTTTGTTTGTAACAAGATGTTTTCCTCTTCTCTGCAGATTTCTGTTTTATGCTGATAAACAGTAAACTTTTTGGCAGCTGCACTACCAGCTGCGCCACCGTGCCCCTCGTTCCGCCATGTTGACATGGATGTCAGAGGCTTTGGTCCACCCCCGAAACGGCGGCTGTTCAATCAGTACTCCCTACTGCTTCCCCTCAACTTTTCATGAAACTCCACCACTTCCTCTCGTAATCACGACCATCATATCCATGTTTAACAAGTTAATGCTGCAGAAACCGTCTGCAGCTTAAAAAAAAGGAAGAAGAAAAAACTCACCTTGTAAATTCACTTTTACATGACAGTAATTAAATATTTCAGGAATATCAAAAAGGGAAAATTAAAAGAGAAAAAGCTCTGAGCCACCACTATCAATTTATTCTCACTCTCAGAGCGCGTTAGAAACTCAGAATGCCAATGGCAAAAACACAGAAAAAGCTGAGTTTTTTTTTATTCACTTTATAAATTACATTTTCGGGTGCTTTGGCATGTTAATACCTGCTGCCACGGAGTGCACACAGCGTTAATTATTTCTTATTGGGATCGGCAGCTATTATTTGCATATTTCATTTAGCTGTTATAGATGTTGCAGGTGCAAAGTAGGAGAGACGCTGTGTGTGTGTGTGTGTGTGTGTGTGTGTGTGTGTGTGTGTGTGTGTGTGTGTGTGTGTGTGTGTGTGTGTGTGTGTGTGCGTGTGTGTGTGCGTGTGTGTGTGTGTGAGTGTGTCTGAGACACACTTCAATTTTTCTCCACAACTTTTGGATGAAAAAAAAAGCTGATCTCACTTCCCAAACGCGTTTGGAGAAGCATTAATTCAGGCTGATTTTAGCAGCAGCTGATTATTGATTATAATTAAGAGTTTTAACAGATGAAAAAGGTCAGAAGACAGTTTTAAAAGCTTTAACGTTTTCAACTTTTACTCAAGCACCAATTACAAAGTTATTCATACTGAAGTGAATTCCTGAGCGGATCAACCGTGAACAACAGTGACAGAAAGTTTGGTTTAGTGAGAGCTGAAATGGGAAGCTGAGGTTCCATCTTCACCACATGCTAACACGCAGGTCGTCATCAACATTCAACACTGATTTGTTCTTCATTTACAGTCACAACAACCACCATGGCCTCAAACTGGTAGCACAGTTGGAATTCCTTGTGTCTTTATTGAACACCGCTATTAACAAAACCAAGTGTTACAAGACAACGGAGGCGACAAAGTTAGCAGTGTGCACACTTGGAGCTCATTCAGTCACATAAACTTATGGCGCTTTAATACTATTACCTACTCAGCCCGACTCGCCTCGCCCCGGTTTTGCGCTTCTCCACTAGGGGTCTAATGTGCAGAGTAGATACTTTTCTGTATCTATTCTGCAGAGGTTCTAAGCGGCTGAGTCGGCTGTATCTGACATCATCACACTACAGGCTACCGATTGGTCGGGGGGTTGGAGTCAGACGTCTGAGTCAGGAGGAGGGAATCAGAGAAAGAGACTCTGACGGATTCTGGTTCATTTTATTCAACAGGCAATGGCAGCAGAAGTCTGTTTCATGATCCAACTCTGAGTTGCAGATGTTCATAAACCTGGTGCTGAGGAGAGAATTAAAAAGGGATCTAGACGGAGATAAGGAACGACCAGATCTACCAGGAGCTCTTTCACTTCATAGCTGCTCACGGCTCCAGCTGACTTTTCAGCAGCACAGAGACAAACAAAAAAAAATTTAAAAGCATCGCCGTTGAAGCTTCTCTCACTCTCATTCTTTAACTTGATATCAAACACAAGCCACAGACCCAGCAGCACATCTATCATCTCCTCCAGGTTCTACATCTTTAGTGTTGTTGTCTTCTTCGTTTAGATCACACAATCAAATACGTCACAGCAGCTTCTCTCCAACCTCCTAACGAGGGCGAGGCGAGTGGAGGCGAGTCGAGTCGTGCTGAGTAGGTACTAGTATAAATCCATTAGACGTACTACTGAGCGCTACTTTAACTGAAGAATCTGAAATACAGTGCAGTCCTTGTAGTGCCCAGGTGTCCGTCAGTCCACCGTTCGTCCATGGGTGTAGACGTAGAGACTGCCCAGGTGTCCGTCAGTCCACCGTTAGACCATCGGTGTGGACGTAGAGACTGCCCAGGTGTCCGTCAGTCCACCGTTCGTCCATGGGTGTAGACGTAGAGACTGCCCAGGTGTCCGTCAGTCCACCGTTAGACCATCGGTGTGGACGTAGAGACTGCCCAGGTGTCCGTCAGTCCACTGTGAGACCATCGGTGTGGACGTAGAGACTGCCCAGGTGTCCGTCAGTCCACCGTTCGTCCATGGGTGTAGACGTAGAGACTGCCCAGGTGTCCGTCAGTCCACCGTTAGACCATCGGTGTAGACGTAGAGACTGCCCAGGTGTCCGTCAGTCCACTGTGAGACCATGGGTGTAGACGTAGAGACTGCCCAGGTGTCCGTCAGTCCACCGTTCGTCCATGGGTGTAGACGTAGAGACTGCTCGATACTGAAGCTGCTCCAGAACTGGCCATGGTGACCAACTGCAATGACTTCATAGCACGACGCAGAATCGTAAGCAAAAACACAAAATTGCACCAGTAACAGCTAACGACTCAAGCACAAACATCACTGGAAGCCACAAAAATCTGTGTCCATGGGTGTTCATGGGAAAGTATCCTCCTGCCTCAGACCTGAGGACACCGCCGTCAAAGATGAGCAGAGCAGATATCAACGTCCAGGTTACACCACTGACTAGTGGCATCTTTACCTGAAAACTCACTTGTTTGTACCTCCACTGAGATCCAGGGACGTCCTCACTTCCAGGGACGTCTTCACTTCCAGGGACATCTTCACTTCCAGGGACGTCCCCACTTCCAGGGACATCCTCACTTCCAGGGACGTCCTCACTTCCAGGGACGTCTTCACTTCCAGGGAAGTATTCACTTCCAGGGACTTCTTCACTTCCAGGGATTCACAACTTCCATCTGGGTTAAGGAGACTGACACCACCTCCACCTTTAAAACTAAACTTAAAACCTTTCTGTTTAGTAAAGCCTATAGTTAGTGTTTAGTAAACCTCTAGCTTGTGTTAGTAAATCTCTAGGTAGTGTAAACTCTAGTGTGTTAGAGTCGCTCCTGTAGTTTCTTGTGCTCGCCCCCCCTTTTCTTCTCTTTTTTCTCTTTTGTACATGGTGCAGCATCCTCTGCTGGTGGCGAAGAGCATCTCTGAATGTACAACACCGGAGCGTGGGAGTGAGAGGGGCAGGGTAACGGCCCGGTCAGGCGGGGGAGAGATTTGTCCGTCAAGACTCTTCTCCCTGCCCCTTCTCAACCTTTCCCCGACCCTGCACCTAACCTGGGGCTTGCTGATTGGGCCGGAGCTTCGGGAGCTGCGTGCTGGCCTGCGGTCCCCACCCCTGGTCATCCTGTTGCTGCTTCCACCTGCCTGCGGTCCCCACCCCCCCGTCATCCCGTTGCTGCTTCCACCTGCCTGCTGACATCCCCGACCCCCAGTCTGGCCCTCGGCAGGAGGGTCCCCCCTTATGATCCAGATCTTGGTCCAGGTTTCTACCCCCTTATGATCCAGGTCTTGGTCCAGGTTTCTACCCTCCTAAAGGGGAGTTTTTACCTGCCATTGTTTATGTAATAATTGCTCGGGGGTTTATGTTCATGTTCTGGGTCTCTGGAAAGCATCTGGAGACACAACTTTTGTTGTATTAGATGCTATATAAATAAAATTGAAATTGAAATTGACACCTTCACTTCCAGGGACGTCCTCACTTCCAGGGACGTCCTCACTTCCAGGGACACCTTCACTTCCAGGGACGTCTTCACTTCCATGGACGTCTACGCTTCCAGGGACGTCCTCACTTCCAGGGACGTCCTCACTTCCAGGGACACCTTCACTTCCAGGGACGTCCTCACTTCCAGGGACACCTTCACTTCCAGGGACGTCTTCACTTCCAGGGACGTCTTCACTTCCAGGGACGTCTTCACTTCCAGGAACGTCTTCACTTCCAGGGACGTCCTCACTTCCAGGGACGTCTTCACTTCCAGGGACGTCTACGCTTCCAGGGATGTCTTCAACTCTAGGGACGCATTCACTTCCAGGGATGTCTTTACTTCCAGGGACGTCTTCACTTCCAGGGACGTCTTCACTTCCAGGGACACCTTTGCTTCCAGGGACACCTTTGCTTCCAGGGACACCTTTGCTTCTAGGGACGTCTTCACTTCCAGGGACGTCTTCACTTCCAGGGACACCTTAACTTCCTTGGACTTAGTGAAGCAGATCATCAAATGATTAATGTCTAAAGTAGCAGGAAGCTTGAGGACATCAACGGTGCGTAATTCTGTCCATCTAAGTGTTGACTTGTTTATTACAAACACCTGACTCCGAGTGAGGTCTGATTAAACAATATAATTACCCCATGAAATTATTGATATAAAATATCCTTCATTTTATTTGGCTTCAACATGGTGAATGTGTTCAAAGTGATTTTCTCTTCACAACCTCACACATCTGCAGTTACTGCAGCCGTGTGTGCAGAAAACCCTCCAGCTGCAAACATTCAGGTTTATCGCTTCCAAATAAACTGGAAATGCAGCTCTGCAGATCTGAAACGAGGAGACTCTAACTCTGTTATTTTTTTCTTCTTACATGAACTATCACGGGTGTCTGAGTAGTTGAAATCCAAAACTTCCCAACTTTAATCTTAATTTATGTAAAGTGCTGTGTGGTGCAGTTCTGGGTGTGGGATGAACCGTCTGATTGGCTCTATCAGGTATCAGGCAGACGTCCAACGCTAAGTAATTTCATTTAAAAAGCTTGTAATAACCTGGAGTCAATATTTAAATGACTCAGAGGGGGAGAAGAGCCACTCTGCATGTGCAGGATCCTCCAGTCTCCACTCTCAGCATCACCCTGAGTCACTTGCACTCCTCTCTTTCTCATCTGCTCCATTTGCTCACCTCCTCTTCTTAACAGTTTGGATTTCACTTTCTCCTTCTCTCCATCTGTCTTTCCTTCCTTTCGCTCCACTTCAAAGTATTGGGTGCCACG
The DNA here is from genome assembly GCF_033807715.1 of Cololabis saira. Classification (NCBI taxonomy): domain Eukaryota; kingdom Metazoa; phylum Chordata; class Actinopteri; order Beloniformes; family Belonidae; genus Cololabis; species Cololabis saira. Next base: position 2,468,786 of record NC_084602.1, read on the forward strand.
TTCTGATCTTAGAATGACAATAAAAGTTGTAATTCTACTTACATTGATTTTCAGAAGAGGATGTATGTGTGACGTGTGCATACGAACGAGGAAGGGACAGAAGGATCTGAAGTCATTTTCATACTAAAACTTTGTTTTTGGGGATGTTGGTGTTCATTTTGCACAACTGTTGCCATGGGAAGGCTACCAGTGAGACAAAGTCTGAGACAGACGGACGGACATCCATCCATCCATCCATCCTTCCTTCCATCCATCCATCCATCCATCCATCCATCCATCCATCCATCCAACGATCCCCAGTACCATCTTCATGATCACAGCCTAGAAGGGGACTGGAGCTGAGCACCCACAACTCACAGTCCACAACTCAAAACTCCATCCCAAGTCCAACACCGTGGGACGTCCACAGAGTGGAAGCAGGGAGCTCGGGGATTAAAGAGTGTCCATGGCACCATCCAGGATGAAACAACAGAGGTCCAGAAATACACCCAGAAGATGGTCCTCGACGATGAACTGCTCAGGGAACGACTCAGGCAGCAGAAACCCAGCAAGGAGCAGAAAAAGATGGAGGAGAACTCATCGTGGGACGAGAATCCGATGCACGGCGAGCATCACTGACAGATTGAAGAAGTGTCTGACACTGAGAAATCCTACCAGGGGCTTGGAAAGGCTGGTGGAGGCATGGAGGCATTAATCACGGCAGCATAAGAACAGGCCTTGAGCACAAGATTGATGGAGGCCAAGGTCTACCACACCAGACCCCTAGTTCCAACTGTGGAAAGATGACCCACAAACTATCCACATAATAATGGGATGTAAGACGCTGGCAGGTAAGGTACAGTATGTACTGAATACCAAAAGCAAGTAGCTGAAGTAGTGTACAGGAACATCTGTCTTGAGTATGGGTTGGAAGTCCCAAGGTCAATAGGGGACATATCTCCAAGAGGGGGCCAAGATCCCGTGGGACTTCCAAGTTCAGACCGATAAGCTGGTGGTGGCTATCCAACCAGACTTTGTGGTGGTCAAAAAACTCCAAAAGAGAGCGGTAGATGTGGGGGTAGATGCAGTGGTAGATGCAGTGGTAGATGCAGCGATCCCCAAGCGGCAGCAATGACACGACGAACAGTGGTGCCAACGGTAGTCAGAGGACTGTGACCCCCAGAAGGACTGTCAAACTTCTTATGCAGCTTTGTCCAATGGACATTGTTCATTGGTGAGTCAAGCCAGTTCACGACTGGGCAGGTGCTCTCTGGTGTGAGGGTGATTAGGTGGACTGGCTCAGGTGCTTGTGTTGCATACGCACAATGTTGCCATGTGCTCAGTAGAGCAGAGATCTGTGAGAGCAAATGTCTCGTTTTTGTTTTCTAAGAGAGGTATTCGAAAAGGGGGGGAAATATGGTCCAAATGTAATAAATGTGCTTGCAAAACATTTCAGTTTGCAGGCTAAGGATTTGGGTACAGATGTAACACCAGGACTGACTTCACCTTACAGTACCCTCCATCTTTCTTCTCTTCTCTCCCCCCCTTGGTTCTCCCAGTCCCTTTGCTCCTCTCCTCCTTCCCTTTATCCTTCTCTGTGTGGTCTTTAGGGTGAAGCGGAAGCCTGGGGCCAACAAGCTGTCTCCACCAGCCACACTGATAAGACGGGCACACGCACACACACACACACACACACACACACACACACACACACACACACACACACACACACACACACACACACACACACACAGGCATTAAACGGTTCAACTCAACATGTCTGAGGAGCCACATACAGGAGGTAACATCACTTTTTTACCTGAATATATCTCTCTCCCAAGTACGCAGGGACACAAACACCCCCATACAAATATATCACACTTATGTAAGGGCAGGGAAGTTTTGGCTCTTTAGCTCTGTACCAAAACGTATTGTAGCTATACTTCCATAGCAGGGACAGGGTGAAAGTGCAGACTTTCTGAGGGAATCCACATAAAAATTAAATTACAGCTCTCTGTGTATTCAACCCTTTTTTCAGGGTCTAAAAGAAATTACTTCTACTACAAATGCAATAATGTTTAAGACCGTGTCAAAAATCATTTTGAGGGAATCTGTCCGAGGTGTCAAACATGGAGCGTGGATCATCCGTCTGATGCTTTCCTGGGTGTTTATTGCATCAGTCTTAGGTTGTCCGTTCATGGTCAAGTTGAGATCGGGGGATAAAACCCATGTCGTGGTGATTATTCTTGTTCTTAACCTACTGGGCTGTGCAGCATGTGTGGGTCATTGTTTTATCTGACATATATGCCATTCAAAGCCAAGCAAATTAATGTGTGGTTGCAAATGATAAATAGTGATGATGAGACCGTTCAGTCCTGCAGGCAAGGCCGCAGGACTGAACGGACATACGAACACAGCACATCGCACGTCAATGCTGCTGACACCAGTCCACTGAGGACGGCACACGTGACCACGGACAGGGAATGAAGCAGACCCTTTTGATAGTGCAACATGTAGCTGGCCAAAAAAGAAGGTGAACCCGCTGTTGAAGCATGGACCTGATCATGTTCTTACCACGACACTACTGGCAAACACGCTTTCAGGCCAAAACGGCCCACACCATGTGCAAAGTGAGAGCAGGCCTGTCCTGGACCTCGTCTGCCTCTTCTGTCTTCTAACAAACCATAACATTACCGCATGCCTTACATGACCGTTCTGTCAAATTACCTTGTGTGTTTTGCAAATCACTTTATGCTTTGACTGATACGCATTTTCCAAACAAACATGCTCTGTTTTGTTTTTCTTGTTTAGCTTTTATACATGTTGATCATTATTTCATGTCCAGTGTAAGACAAAGTACTAACCTTTGTTTTATTTTTTATCCAAAATGTCTGTAAGTGTGAGTTGTGTTCTTTAGTCTTGATACTCAAAACATTCTCTATTAAAAAACTGACAAGCACAACATTTAATTCTGAAAAAATCCCACAAATGCTTCACAAGACATTATTTTATATTGCAGCGATCCTGGAAAATAAATTAATGAATTAACTAAGAAAGTACAACCATTATTTTTAATTAGCCAACTACATGCCAAGTAAAGAAAAGAAATAGCTCTCGCTTCTAGAGCAACATAGAAACAACCAAAACATAAATATAATAACCAACTATTGTGTGTCAACGTTGCTGCAGCAATCTACTGGTGGTGCAGTGAGCCATCGCACCACTGATCCAGTTAGCCGTTGTACACCTGATCAAGTGAGCCATTCTACTGCTGATCAGTGCAAATTACGCCACATAATATCACCCTTTAAGCCCAGCATCCAGGAAGAAAAACCTTGCTTGTTCTTTGGCACAAAGCTGCCAGACTGACGGACAATAAAATAATTTTGATGAATGTCGACGCTACATTCTTCGGTCTGATACAAAGAATGTGGATTTGTCTGGAGCAGAATCCAGAATCCAGAATCTGTATCATGAAGCTAACTGAGACATGAGACTAACAGTGATGGCATGCATGTGAGTGGAGGGTGATTGGGGCCATGACATTTATAGCTGCCAACAGCTTCCTTTAGACACTACAGTGTTCAAGCCACATCACTCGCTATACAATTTAATAATACATTTGTCAAATTAATAGCTTGCGGTCCTTAAAATAAATCCCCAGTGGGATGCAATGGCTGTGCGCCAGATTGTGCAAGGTGGCACACGCAATGATGATGCGAGCCACCTTGTTGGGGGGGTAGAGCAGCATCCCCACCTCTCCTGTCCAGACAGCGCCACCGACATTTCAGCTGCCCGATCGCTCGCTGTACAACAGCTCTAGTGATGGTATGAGCGTGGTTGTAGGCGAGCTCTCGGGCAGTCTGGGGGTTGGTGAGGGGGGTCAACAACCACCCCAGTGGATAGCCGCTGTCACCTGACGGGTTTGTCAATGGACACATTAATGAACTGTGAAGTGGCTTTATTGTCGACATTGTAAACGATCACTTACCAAGGAGCCATCCATCCTGCACCCTGCCAGCTTGGAGCCTCATCCCCACCAGGCTGTTGGTGAGGATGAAGGAGTCGTGGGTCGAGCCAGGCCACCTTGCCACAACATTTGTGAAGCATCTGTGCGTCACATATGACATGCACGTTCATGGAATGAAAATTTTTGCGATTGACGTACACAAATTCATCCACAGATGGCGCCTTTATTGCAATGTGTGTGCAGTCAATCACACCGATTACATTAGGTAATCGCTGCAAATTGCGTTTTAATATTTGCAAGGTCAGTATACGGGAATCTGATGTACCTGGCGGACATGCGGATGATCCCGCCCCATACAGCTGGCATTACACGGCTCAGTGCAGACTGGCTTATTCCTGACCGGTCTGCCAACTCGCGCTGGTAAGACCCGGTAGGCAGGAAACCAAGTGTGGTCAGCACTTGCAGGGGGACAGGTAGTGCGTGGCTCCTCCTTGTGCCCCTCTCCAAACCCGGACCCAACTCAGCACAGAGTTCCAAGAGGATGGCTCTTGGAAATCTGAAACGGCTGAACAGCCAGTCATCATCGTGGGCCAGTGAATCAGCGTGGTCTCTGAAGATGCGCTCCCTCCTGATCCTGCCATTATTGAAGTCTTCAATAATTTTCAAATCAATTGTCGATCAAACGACCGTGAACGTAGAAAGTGGCGTACGCACGTTTTTTGTGCGCCGCACGTTTTGATCATGAGGCCCCAGAGCATTATATCCACTCCATGGCACTACCCACAATGCACTTTGTCATCAAGCACAATACTGGCAGTGAGAGGGAGAAAGTGTTTCTTTATATTTGTCACATCTCTGCATTTCTCCTCCACTTCCAGGATGGGCAGATGTCAAAATTCATTCACATGTGTAAAATTAAAATTTTCCAAACAACTCTGATGCATCAGCTTGGACGCAACTTGCCATTTCAGTGTGTACGTGCGTCTATGCACGTGGATCTGTGTTACCAGACTCAGTCCAAGCCACCATAAAGTGACAGACAAATCCCACTAAGCTGTTAAATATTACACTGCTTTCACACTCATATTAAACACCTTTCTACTGTACCTCCTTCCCGTTGTCTCTTCTTCCGTGTTCAGCGAGTCTATCAAAACACTCCACCCTGACCTCTTCAGTATGCAGCAAAACCCTCTTCACACATGCACCACAAATACGACGGCGCTGTGCTGAAGTCCCGTAGCACAACACTGTCACATGAGACCAGCACCAGCGAACCCACTAATCCAGGAGTGTGTGCGTGCGCTCGTGTGCATCCTAATCCCCGGTGGTGTCTGTCCTGTCCCACTGTTAGATTTGCTGTTATCACTGCATCTTCTTCCTGCCCCCTAAACCCCGCTACCCCAGCTCTGATATTACTTGACATTTATCTGAATCGTCTCTCTCCAGATGAAACGACTGCAAGAAAGCTACGGGAGGAAGGTATGAAGAAGAGCTGGATGATGGAGGGAGAGACTGGGGATCAACAAAGAAATGGAGGGTGAAGGAGAAAAGTACACGATAAAAAGATAACTATGTGAATGCTCAGGTCTACACGGGTTTTATGGTGACGTAGGAGGTGGATGGATGGATGGATGGATGGATGGATGGATGGATGGACGGACGGACGGACGGACGGACGGACGGACGGACGGACGGACGGACGGACGGACGGACGGACGGACGGACGGATGAAAACTATGGATTGATGGACACTTGCGCTGCTACTGCTGCTGTGATACGTCACTTCCTCCCAACGGCAGGAAGTGACGTGTGCACTCTTAATAGTACGTCCTAATTAATGCACACTACTGATATTTACTCAAGAGTGTGCCGAACTTTAGTATACTTTTTAGTACAGTGGTTCTCAAATGGGGGTACGCGTACCCCTGGGGGTACGTGAAGGCACTACAGGGGGTACGTGAGATTTTAAAATATACATATATTTTAAAAGTAGCATCCATGCAAAAATCCTTTAAAAATAAATATTTCATAAATTATTGAGGAAAATATAAGTTTAAATTCATAAAATGAATTTTATCTTCAGGAGTGGGCTATTCAACTTATTATCCTAAAACCCCAGAGTATCCCCCACACCAGGATGGTTCCACCTAACCTGTCAATCACCTGGCTTCACCTGTCAATCACTTGGACCAACGATGGAGTCGTGGTTGAAGCGTAGCAGCAATATTTTTATGTTTAATAAATCAGTTACTGATGGCACAGTGCTCTGTTTTAGGTCTTTTTTTTTTTTAACAACCAAAAGTGCTTTGCGCTGGTTAGGGGGTACTTGGCTGAAAAAACATTTCACAGGGCGTACATCACTGAAAAAAGGTTGAGGACCACTGTTGTAGTATATACTGTTTAGTATGGCATTTCGAACGCACCGTAATACATTTCTCCAGAATGAGTATGGATAGAACATACTATTGAGTACGTACTAATGTTTCGGACGCACTAAATCTCACATACTCATTTTGATACTCATTAGGGTGGAAGTGTGGGATTGCGGACGCAGCCTTTGTGTTTCAGTTCTGTCTTGACTTCCCTTGTTTCCATCTGCCCTGATTGTCTGCACCTGTGTCTCGTTAACCCCTCTGTATATCTGCTCTTGTCTTTCCCTTGCTCCCTGCTGGCTCGTACTGGTTTGTTCCTCCATGTTTCAGGTCTGTTTTTTTTTTTGATTTTGTAATGTTCTGTTTTTTTTGCAATCCTTTTCTTTGATTTAAGTACAATTAATCACTATTTTTGGAAATAGGGCTGGTGGGACAGCGGGTGGTGGAAAATGTCCCTTATTTTTAAATCCAAAACTTGACAGGTATGGCGGTGACTAGCCATGGAAGGAACACCTCGTCATCAAATCTTAGCCTGGTCCAAGGGAACATTAGTGTGTGATGTTCTTTTGTTTTGGCCAGGTAGCTCAGACATACGCACTCAAAAGGTCTAAACACATTCATTCCAACAATTAAAAAAAACCTTCATTCCAACAACAGCTGTGGTTCAAGATTTATTCTCATCACCATGTAAACTTCCAATTGAATGACTAAAACTAATGATTTTGGTTTGTGAATCTGGAATAACTAATAAATACATGTTTTAACATGTCACCATTACAGGACTGTCTCAGAAAATTAGATTATTGTGATAAAGTTCTTTATTTTATGTAATGCAATTAAAAAAACAAAAATGTCATACATTCTGGATTCATTACAAATCAACTGAAATATTGCAAGCCTTTTAATATTTTAATATTGCTGATTGTGGTTTACGATTTAAGATTAAGATTCCCAGAATATTCTAATTTTTTGAGATAGGATATTTGAGTTTTCTTAAGCTGTAAGCCATGATCAGCAATATTAAAATAATAAAAGGCTTGCAATATTTCAGTTGATTTGTAATGAATCCAGAATGTATGACATTTATGCGTTACAGAAAATAAAGGACTTTATCACAATATTCTTATTTTCTGAGACAGTCCTGTACATGTTTTAACATGTCACCATTATTTTAGCTCCAGATATCAACTATTAGCATCGTTTACACAAATTGGTCTATTCAAAGCTCAGCTGTATATTGTTGTAATCTGGCGGTGATCTCTCACTTGTGTGTTCACCGGCAGAGATGGAGTTGCACTTACGTTCAGGAAACTGCAAGCTAACTGCCCTAAAGACAGATGTGTCATTTGCCTCTGTTCTTTCTCTAAAAATGAAGATTAAAGGGATGAATTATTGATTTCACTTCTATGAACAGTGAAACTGCTTGTTATAAATATTGAATGAAACTTCATTATTTGATAAATTTATTCCAATTTTCCCTTTACGTTGCCCCATGGTCAAGGTTAAAGTCACTGACACCAATATACCTGCACCAGCTGCTCGTGACGGCGGCGCTAACACACACATCATACACCAACTCTGCCATCGCTTCCTCTGTAGTATACTTTTTAGAAATTATTTTTAGTAAGGTTTTTAAACACAGCGTGCACACATGCAAACCAACTAACACCTTAACACACACCAAACTGGTAGCGTTGGTCGACCTTGCCGTCCACTCCTCTGAGCACAGACACAGCTCCACCTCGGTGTCTGTGCAGGAATTAGGCCACGCGTCTGATTGGCATTAAGGAGCACGAGCAGATAATGAACACAGTGAAGCCACATCAAGTCAAGCTGTCTAATGGTTGTAAATGACGCATCACACTCCAACATATGGAAGTGACTTAACATTATAGGCGCTGAATGGAAAACACATAAAAACATCAAAATAGATGTTGGTGCCACTGTACAACAGAAAGGGCTCTACTGTTTTTATCACCGGATAAATAATTCTGTAGTCATTATTTTGATATTAATTAGCTCAGATTTCACCTTCCACATCTGTTTCATCTCTTAATTCAGCCTTTCTTCAGCATCATGCCTTCACTTGGGATTGTGACAATTGTCACTGACTGTGTTTCCATGCATCAATAACCCTTTTAAAACCCGAATATTGGCAATAACCTGAATTTGCACGGCCATGTAAACATCAATAACCCTTTTGAATAACCCGAATTTGCTCATTTTCAGGTTTTTAAAAACTCCAACATGAGCCCTGGGTTACTCCTTTTAAAAAATATTGGGTCATGTAAACACCAAACAGAATATCCCCATCAAACGGAACAGGAATTTGTTTTCTGCACATGTTCTGTTCACAAGGAATCCTGGTCTTTTGAGTCCAGGAAGTTCTTCTAAACACGGAGAAACAAGACCAGGAGGAGACTAATCACTTCATAAATGTAATGAAGGATATGAACATTTCTGCATTTGTAGACGGTAGAAAGTACCGGGATAGAAGATTTACAAGAAGGTGAGAGAAAAGTTGTGCGAAGCAGCATTTGTTTTGAATTTGGATACAGGAAGAAGAAGCAGAAATGACGGGAATTGGGTCATCACGTTCTCCGTGCGTCGCTGGTTTGATCCAGATATCCTGAATGATTAATTACCATGTAAACGGAATATTCTGAATGTTTCAGTAACTGGAATATTAGCAATAACCCGAATTTTGACTGCATGTAAACGTAGTCTTTGCTGTTTTCCTCTGGAGTTTGTGTCCATCTTTGGTTGTTCCTAATGGACCTGGAAGTCCCGCAGAATCTTTGCTCTACACCACTCTCGGGGGTATCACCCACCCACGGTCCGTACTCAGTACGGGTGTTCTTGGGCACTATTCCAGCTACTTGATTGTTCTATGTATGGCCTTCCTGCCAGAATCAAAATGAGGATTGATGAACTTTGGGATGAGTGTTCATTTTTGTGGCCTGTTGTTCAAACAGTGGAGCATCCTTTGCGGTTCTGGCCATACGCCGGTTGATGGCGTCCTTGTCTCCGAGGCCGAGCAGTTGGTGGATCTCCTCGTCTCCCCAGTTACTCATCTTGCATGGGTGGCATTTGATGAAGACAAGACGAGGAGCTCCTCAACCACAGAGCCATGGACGCCATGAATATTACAGAATGGAGGTCTGCAACTGAAAGTGACAGACGCCAGCTTTCCGAGGAGCGGAACTTGCAAGCTTGAGGGTCACAAGCAAGCTGAAGTTGTTTGCAGTCAACGCCACAGCAGCGCGGGGGGGGGTACCACCCACTCCAGCCACTCCACCCGCTCTACAATGCTGGATTAACTGCTAGTTACTAAGTGGTGATGGTTGTCCATTGGCTGAGCCGACAGTCATTCAAAGGGCGAAGCCTCATAATATAAGTCAATATAATATATAAATATGTGTTTATTTTCACCTGATATGGTTCAAAAAGGTTAACTTCCTTCAAAGCAAACTGTGGTCTTCAACATATTCAAATTTCATGAAGCTGTGATTTAAGGAAATTTTATGTCAAAATCCAGGCCAAATGGCCCCATTCATTCGGATGGGGTTTTTTACCATGGTGAAAAAAAAACCTATCCGTTAACGTAGCCTGAACCGGAACGTGTACCCACACATAGCATGCATCAACACATGTGGATCCATCGTGCCAATTTGGACGCATATTGGCGTAGATACATCATTCAAATGTTCCCAGACTCGCTTCGCTTCGGACCAAAAAATCTCTCAACCTCATTATGCCAATTATTACAGTTTTTGAGATATTAAACTTTCAATAAAAAAAAATATGTCCATTTGACTTTGGACGCTTGTTGCTAGGCAACAGGTTATCGTAGGGACATGATTCAAATGTTTCAAAACTCGCCTCGCTGTGGACTACAACATATTCAAATTTCATAAAGCTGTGATCTACATACATTTTAGGTCAAAATGCCTGCCAAATGGCCCCATCCACAAAGGTTTATAAACAACCTTTAACGGTTTATTAACAACCCTAAACTACTTCTTGGCCATTATTAATCACCCTAAACCACACAACCCCAAAGCAGGGGGTGCGGGGAGCACAGAAATGAATGAAATACAACCGTAAACACCTCAAACTGACATAGAACCACCCTAAACACAACCAATACAACCTTAAGCACAACCACTACACAACCACTACAGCCCCAAACCAAAGCAGCAAGAGGGGACGAATGGGCAGTAGGGCATGCCCATATCGAAATGTCCTGAAATTTTCTAGTTCATAACTATAATCGCACCGCTGTCATAAACTTGAATGTGTATCAGCTTGACTCGTAATGAACAAGGCCTCATTTTGCAGGAAGAAAACCTAAAACTGGCTCAAGTGTGGCTCCTGCACACAGACCTCATAGTTTTTGCTCTAAGTTAGTCACCTAATCAGAATATAAATGAACGGTGTAATTCCACAGATATATGTGAACAAGAACATATCATCTTAACATTGTTTGCATGCGTGTGCATCGTGATGCAGCAAAACTTGATCATTTAAATTCACACAGATAATGGGCAAGCGACTAATGGCCACACACACACATACAGACGTTTAAAAAAAGGTACACAAACATATAAAAACTCACGTTCACTACAAACAAACACACAGAGGTGGGAACTGGCTAATAGCTGTCACTGTTGACTGATCACAGTGATCAGGCTGCTGCAGTGCTAATTGCAACTGTACAATCTGAAAACAACCAGTCGGGTCTGCTGGAAGAGGAGAAGAGGAGGGGGAGGAGGTGGGAAGGATGGAAAGAAGAAGTAATAGCAGAGGAAAGAGAAAAATTAAAGTGATGAAATGAAATGAAGGAAAAATGGATAAAAAGGCAAGTCTGTAGAAAAGAAGAAAGGAATTGATGCAAGAGCCAAAGTGATGTTAACGTAAAAATAATAGAACAAAGGTGGGAGTAAAAAGGAAAAGTGGGTACAGATGTGTAGATACAAGTGTGAAAATAAAGCTGCAAGCAGCAATGAACGGGCCCTCGCACGTGTAATTTTCACCAATAAAAGTCAAGGACTCAAAACTAAGTCCGATGACACCAGCCACTACTCTTTAGCTCAAACCATTCAAAAGTTAAGGCCCGAAAATAGGAACTATCAAATATCGACCTATCAGAAGAAGGGGCGGGGCTAATTTGCACCAATTATGTTCAAGGACCCAATACCGAGTCCGATAACACCACCCACGACTTTCTATGTCAAGCCATTCAAAAGTTATGGCTGAAAGTAGGAACTATCAAATATGGACCAATCATCAGAAGGGGGGGCACGCTTTTTGGCGTCTATCGTCGCCACGGTAACGCTTTTAACTGAGAAAAGTAATGCGCGTCGTCGCAGGATGGAGATGCCCATTTTGATGTATAACACACCTGGGTGCACGTTACGGTTCGTGCCGTATTACCTGCCGTAGGAATGGCATAAATTGCGCCAAAATTACGCAATTAATTCAAAATGTTAAAAATGGCCGACTTCCTGTTGGGTTTCGGCCATGGCGCCAAGAGACTTTTCTTTAAGTTGCGACATGATACAGGTGTTTACCGATTTTCGTGCATGTACGTCAAACCGTATTGTGGGGCTTGAGGCACAAAGTTTTCTAGGGGGTGCTGTTGAGCCATTAAGCCACGCCCATCAATGCAAACCATTAAATATCAAATTTTTTGCCAGGCCTGGCTTGCGTGCAAAATTTGGTGACTTTTTGGGGCACGTTTAGGGGGAAAAAAGGCCCTCATTTCGTCGGAAGAAGGGGAAAAAAAAAACGAGAAAAATTCCTACAGATACAATAGGGCCTTTGCACTGTCCGTGCTCGAGCCCTAATAAATGTATAAAATAGTGAGCAGAGCAAACAAATTAACAACTTGGACACATCTTTGCACATTTTTGACCCCCCTTCTTTGGTATCCAAGTCCTAAATATAACTCAGATATCCAACTATTCAGACAACTCTGCTTTCATCTTATGAAAAAAGCTGACAGGTTGAGAAGAGTCAGAAATAACCACAGAAATACAAAGTAAGAACCAGAGGCCAGTGTCAGAACACAGCAGTTTGTCTTTGTCTTTTAGCAGCTATGCTAATAATGAACTACACTCCTGCACACAAGCTGAATATGTGCTATACAAACATGTCCTGCCATCTACTGCCGTCTGCATCCATAATATCTAAGACACACTGACTTTATGGCCTTGAAGTTTCTTGTTTCTCATATCTCGATTAGCTGTTAGTAAGCATTAACCAGCAAGGAAGAATAACCAAGATATTGACAGCAGGCGGCACGTCATAGAAACAGTACGTTTGTGTAACTGTGAGCGTATGTCCACAACAGATGAAGAGAGGGGTAATGGGGATGTACCAGGGGGGACATGAGTAACAGGGAACAAAAAGAAAGCAGATGAGATGACTCAAAGTAAGTAAAGGCCACTTCTCCTCGCTTACCTTCAGGCCTTCTGCCTGGCATGGAGGCTGCTGGTTTGCTGAAGCATCCAACAGGACTTTGAAGGACTTTTGTGATTGGTTGGTGTACAGGAGGCGGACTTGGATGCAGCGGAGTGCACGGAGCATCCACCCATGTTGGCGCCGGATCTGCCGCTGGAGCTGCTCCCACTGGCTGGAGACCATGTCGAGGATATCTTTAAGAGCTGTAGGTTTATATCAAAGGTGAAGAAAGGAAATCGTTTACCAACAATTTAGTCTATTCAAATGACCTTTTAGATACTACAGAAGGAAGCACATGGACTACCAAAGACAGCAATCAAGATACTTGATTCAAAAAAGCCTAATATCAAAGTTCTGATTTATTCCTTAAAGAGTTCATCTATGAAGCAGAGTTAGAACCACCTGACTGTAAACCTAATTTCAGTAAATCTGAGAAGAAACGTGCATCTCTTTTATAAAATGCACAGATCTCGATCAAACATTGTCACAGTACTCAGACTTGATTGTTGGTTTGTCTCACATGTTCCAAACAACACGGACAATTCAACATCAACCCAACCTTAGGAGCAGGCTGTTAAAAAGGAAAGGGTGCTAGAGGGTGTTTCACACTTCCCAGGCTTCCTGGAAGAATCTGTCAGATTCAGGAGGACCAGTGTGGTGGCAAAAATTGTTGTTCGTTCAAAAATGAATGTCAGGACACCTCAGCTGTCTTTCTGAAGTTTTAATGAAAAGAGGAAAAACATTCAATGAATGGAGGGTCACACAAATACCGATCTGATCAGGTGAACAGTCAGTCCGAAATGCCCTCCCGATGTTTTTGGGCCATGCTATCTCATTGTCTCAGTCAGGCTGGGAACAAAGACAAAACATACATATCACCCTGACAACCATGCTGTGTCAAAGGAGCATGACCTCGCCAAGGAATGTTCACTGAAACAGGATTTGTGAAAGCATAAAAGATCAGAATTTATATGTTATACCAAAATTTCCCATTACACCAGTTAGGTCTTTGACCTGGAACACTAAACCAGTTCTTTACATTGCAAGAACACTGCAGGGTGCTTGGGAATTCGGCCAAATGATCTTCAAGTGTTTTGTTGATTTGAAGAAGGGGCACAGCTGTGTCCTTCATGGTGTCCTCACCTAGTCATGGGAGATGATTCAATAACATTGAGTATGAGGAAGCCTGCTTCGCATTATCTAGCAATAGGTCCATCCCACTTCTGGGGGCTATCGGATGACCCTTGTAAAAGGTTCTGTTCATAATCTTTATGGATAGAAGCTAGTCGAGGAGGAGCTCAGAGTAGAGATGACTGCTACGCCACACTGAAAATAGCTAGAAGAGGTTTGGGCATCTGGTTAGGACGCCTGCCAGATTCCCATGGGAGATGTTTTGAGTATGGAAGCCTCAGGGCTGGGGTGATTTCATTTCTCCTCTTCATATCTTACTAGTAGAGCCGGAGGAGGTGGGTGGTGCAAGGAAGGTCTGGGAATCTCTGTCAAGGCTGTTGCTCCCAGAACACGGTTACAGTGGGCAGGACGGGACGTCCCGAGGGTCCGTGCCATGTGATTGTGCAACAGTGTGAGCAGTCACCAATAAGCACATCCATTTTTGTCTGTCTGTCTGTTTTGCTTTTAACATGAAACCAATCTGCCTTCTGAATTCATTGTAATTATTTTTCTTGTTTGAGGCCAAGTGCGACGCGGCAGGAATGAGAATCAGCACCTCCAAAACCGAGGCCATGGTTCTCCACCGGGAAAGGGTGGCGTGTCTTCTCCGGGTGGGTGGAGAAGTCCTGCCTCAGGTGGAGGAGTTCAAGTATCTCGGGATCTTGTTCACGAGTGAGGGAACGATGGAGCGGGAGATTGACAGACGGATCGGTGCAGACTCCTCACATGAGAACTTCTGCTGGCTTCCAAGGTTACACATGTGGCCTGAAAAAGTGCTTGAATGCTTTAAACAACGCGGATGCTGTCTTAGCTGCGCTTAGTTGAATGCTGACTTAAGTGCACTTGCTTTCTGAGTTATTACACTTCTGTGGTTGGATTGTATTTCACTTTGGATAAAAGTGTCTGCTAAATGTAAACGTAAAGTCATCGATGCAACTTTTTGCGCTTTTCCACTAGTACCTACTCAGCCTGACTGGACTCGACTCGCCTCGGTTTTGTGCATTCCCACTAGGGGTCTAACGTGCCGAGTAGATACTTTTCTGTATCTATTCTGCCGAGGTTCTAAGCTGCTGAGTCGGCTGTATCTGACATCATCACACTACAGGCCACCGATTGGTCGGGGGGTTGGAGTCAGACGTCTGAGTCAGGAGGAGGAAATCAGAGAAAGAGACTGACGGATTCATTTTATTCAACAGGCAACGGCAGCAAAAGTCTGTTTCATGATCCAACTCTGAGGGTCAGATGTTCATAAACCTGGTGCTGAGGAGAGAATTAAAAAAGGATCTAGACGGAGATAAGGAACGACCAGATCCACCAGGAGCTCTGTCTCTTCATAGCTGCTCACGGCTCCAGCTGACTTTTCAGCAGCGCCGACACAAACAAACAAAAAAAAAAGCGTTGCCGCTTGAAGCTTCTCTCACTCTCAGTTTTTAACTTGATATCAAACACAAGCCACAGACCCAGCAGCACATCTATCATCTCCTCCAGGTTTTACATCTTTAGTGTTGTTGTCTTCTTCGTTTAGATCACACAATCAAATACGTCACAGCAGCTTCTCCAACCTCCTACTTCTGATCTGGGTGTTTAAAAGAAACGAGGCAAGGCGAGTGGAGTCGGGCTGAGTAGGTACTAGTGGAAAAGCTCCATTTGAGACTGCCTCATCTTTGTTGACCCTCTCCGTGGAAGCTAACAGGATGCTCGTCATCTTTTAACTTTATTATGTTCATGTTCCTGTTCTGATCTGACACAATACATAAACCTCATCAGCAGCAGTGTTGGTCATCATCCAATCCCTCAACAAAAAATGGTTTTTAGAGTCACTGAGGTGTTTTCTGCTCGTCCACATTTCATTTTTTCCCTTTTTTCCCCCCTATCGCTTTTGGTTACATTTAAATGAGCTCTCCTTTCTGAAGGTCACTTTGTTAATCCAATATTTATAATGAATGGAGCCGGACTGCGGCTGGATTATGAACACCTGTGAAGAGCGTACCTGACTGGTGGGAGGTGATTATCCCGACCAGGGCTCTGCCTTCCTCCACGATGCTCTCCTTCAGCGTGCCGTGACTTTCCACGTTGAGCTTGAAACTCTGAAACACACAGGAACAAATCCCGTCATTGGTATCCCAATATCTCGGTGAATAAGTAAACAAACCAAGAAGTGCACGTCCCAGGAGGCCAGAAATGAAAATACATGAACAAAATTTGAACTTGTTATCTGAAAAGTGCCCCGAAACAGCGCAGGACATCAATATATATTAACTGGAGTTGAACATGTTTTTTTTTTGTTTTGTTTTGTTTGAATCTAATTTAATTCCAGAAATTAACTGAATTGGAATGAATAATGATGTTTATCCCAAGAGTGAAATAATATGTGCACAATAAATGGTTGAATTAACTAGCCTCACAGCTAGAAGGCTCCTGGTTCCGGCTCCTCCGGGGGGGAGGGGGGTTGGGGGTCTGCTCGCTCCCTTTTTACTGGGGACTTCAGACTGTTGGTAAGTTGGAAGCGTTGCAGGGAGAAACGTTTTTTAAATTTGCCGAGACTGTCGTGAATGTGTTTGATGTCAACAGCTCCGTAGAGGGTCTGCATGGACGTCACTTTCCTACTGGACCAGCCCCCTTACTCACACTGAGTGGTAAAAACAGCTGCAACTAGTCGGGGAAACTGTGGAGAAGACGGGATAACAGCTGATTATCAGCTTAAATTAAAGTCAGTTGGACTTGACAGTGACCCGTACAGTTACCCCAAGAACCAGTGGTCCATGGACATTAATATTTGGTACAGTTACCAAGAACCAGTGGTCCATGGACATTAATATTTGGTACAGTTACCAAGAACCAGTGGTCCATGGACATTAATATTTGGTACAGTTACCAAGAACCAGTGGTCCATGGACATTAATATTTGGTACAGTTACCAAGAACCAGTGGTCCATGGACATTAATATTTGGTACAGTTACCAAGAACCAGTGGTCCATGGACATTAATATTTGGTACAGATACCAAGAACCAGTGGTCCATGGACATTAATATTTGGTACAGATACCAAGAACCAGTGGTCCATGGACATTAATATTTTGTATAGTTACCAAGAACCAGTGGTCCATGGACATTAATATTTGGTACAGTTACCCCAAGAACCAGTGGTCCATGGACATTAAAATTTGGTACAGATACCCCAAGAACCAGTGGTCCATGGACATTAATATTTGGTACAGATACCAAGAACCAGTGGTCCATGGACATTAATATTTGGTACAGATACCAAGAACCAGTGGTCCATGGACATTAATATTTGGTACAGATACCAAGAACCAGTGGTCCATGGACATTAATATTTTGTATAGTTACCAAGAACCAGTGGTCCATGGACATTAATATTTGGTACAGTTACCAAGAACCAGTGGTCCATGGACATTAATATTTGGTACAGATACCAAGAACCAGTGGTCCATGGACATTAATATTTTGTACAGTTACCAAGAACCAGTGGTCCATGGACATTAATATTTTGTATAGTTACCAAGAACCAGTGGTCCATGGACATTAATATTTGGCCACAAATCCCTTTTCCTGATATTTATATGTACTTAATTTCTACGCCGGGGAAATACACGAAGCAAAGCTTGAAGGCTTACAAAAGTCTTGACGCTTGGTCCGACTTCAAGGCAGGATTTGTTGTAGAAATTAAAGTGACGAGGACACCGAACTTTATGATTTGACCGTTTAACGTTAGCTACCCAAAAATCCAACATTACCTGATACTAAATGGGAACCACAAATCCACGTTTCGGTGCCTGGAATCCAGTTGTTTCTGTGAATTGCAGTGATCCATTTGTCTTTCTTAAGATTATTTTTCGTCAGTCTGTAAAACGATAACTCTGATTTCTTGCTAAATCTATGAGTACAGTCGATCGCACAACAGCTCTTTCCCATTTTAGATGTTTTCCAGTTGCTCAAACTGAAAGTTTACGCTGACACTCAGTCTTTTTGCCACTCAGACTTTCTAACACTCAGTCTTTCTAACACTCAGTCTTTCTGACACTCAGTCTTTCTGACACTCAGTCTTTCTGACA
Source organism: Cololabis saira (assembly GCF_033807715.1). Classification (NCBI taxonomy): domain Eukaryota; kingdom Metazoa; phylum Chordata; class Actinopteri; order Beloniformes; family Belonidae; genus Cololabis; species Cololabis saira. The sequence goes on from NC_084602.1 coordinate 2,486,819, forward strand.
CTCAGTCTTTCTGACACTCAGTCTTTCTGACACTCAGTCTTTCTGACACTCAGTCTTTCTGACACTCAGTCTTTCTGCCACTCAGTCTTTCTGACACTCAGTCTTTCTGCCACTCAGTCTTTCTGACACTCAGTCTTTCTGACACTCAGTCTTTCTGACACTCGGTGGGAGAAACCCTCTGTGAAGTTGCATCTGTGACGTCATGCTCATTCCCTCTATTATTACCAAACTCAGCACGAGCAGGTAACAGGTGAAGTTTCTCTGTCCATAACATGGAATGAAACACACAGCCAACTATCTGCAGACACTTCTGCATCTCTGCTCTGCCTGCTCCGTCTAGACAAGTTCCTATGAAGCTTGAAATCTGTATGAATGCATTGGAGTTCAGCATTTGCTGCCATTTCTCAGTGAAATACATCAAACTGTGTTCCTGGTGTTGCTGCACTTCCCTCTCCATTTTATTTACCAGCAATCAAAAATGTCTTATAATTTGGGGACAGAAAACATTTAAATGTCATCCTCCTTTCTTTGTTTACTCCTGTTGTTCATCCTTTACGTCTCCTTTTCCACTCGGACACAGAGTGTTACCTGGACTTTGGAAATTCAATCATCTGCTCCCACATGTAAACAAAGCTTTCCAATCTGCATGGTTACTCATCGTAACAGATGTGAAAACGTGCTGCGAGTTTGAGCAGAAATCCTTTAAGAAGCACCGCATAATCAGACAAATGTTTAAAAAATAAATAAATGAATAAAAAATAAAATAAAAAAAGCTCAGTAAGAAAACTTTAAAGTTCCATGGAAAACATAACCGGAGCCGGTGCTGATCTTCAACTCCCCCGACAATTATGTACATATTCTGAATAAACTAAGGTAATTTTCTGACTGCTAAAGATTTTTGATCATCAGAGTTCATGTTATCTTTCTATCTGAGGCAAATGAGTTTGTGATCGTAATTCAGAAACAGCGATTATGGGATGGTTCAATTCGGCAGCTGATGTTTTCAAACTGCTGATCAACACAAGCAAACACAACCAAAACCAGCCCATTTAAATAAGAGCCAAAAACTCAGTCTGTAAAAGCTTCCATGTATTCCCAGACAAGAGGACGTAGGGATGGGTTATGGACCCGGAACACAGGCAGAGCTGGTTTCCAGCAGCTCCGGAGTCCCTAGGAGAGCTCCTCACCACATGTTAGTTCCTGCAATCACCACCCTGTACAATGTCCCAGCATGACTGTACACCTGATGGTAAACACTTAGGGAGCTTTCACACCTGTGGGCCGTTTGTTTTGTTCAGATTCAGGGGCTAAATCGATAGTTGTTTGGTTTTTCGTTTGTGGCGTTTGTGTTCACAAGGCAACCGTCTGTAGCGGTTCAAAGCTGTTAACAAATACCATGAACCAACTGTTCTCTGATTGGTCAGAAATGAACGCGGAAGGAGTTTCCTCTTCTGTACCCCGGGAAAAACATCAACTATTGAGCATCGTAAGCGAGTTATGAATGGAGTTGTGTGGGTTGCTGTGTGGATTCTGTTCTCACTGCAAACGAACCGCTCCAGGTCTGGAATGGAAGCGAGCCGAGAACCTAACCCTAACCTCTCCTAGGAGATCTCAGCTCGCTTGTTTTGTCCCGCATCTGAGCACGATTGCTGTGTTCATATCGGTGGGCCAAACCCACTGTGAAGTCGCATCTGTGACGTCATGCGCATTCCCTCTATAGTCCTATGAACCTCAGGACGACACAGGTGAAAATGTGGCTAAGCCTAACCCTAACACTATACCTAACATCATCATCCTCATCATCATCATCTCTCATCACCTATCCCTTTAAAGGGGACCTATTATGGCATCTAATACCTATTTTAAACAGGCCTTGAATGTCTTAAAAACAAGCTTTTGATTGTTTTTGCTAAATAAATTAGAAATTCAGCCTCTGAGCCATGTCATCAGCTTTCCATTCTCTAACCTCATTATCTATGCAGGATTCTGAGTGGGCGGGGCTATGATAATGAGGCTCTGTGCTGATTGGCTGCCTGAATGACGCGATACACCGCTACGAAAAAATGGAGGAAGCTCCGGCCGGTGGAGTTAGTTGTTGCTGTTCCGGCCAGAGTTAGTTGTGGGCGTGGTTTCACGCATCGCTCAGAATCTTATTGGCTCGTAGATCCACATCACACTGGACGGCTCATCTGGACGGCTGTACAGACACTGCAGAATCTGGTTGTTTCCTCCTTCTCTGAGTTGGCAGGCTGAGGGGAGACCACTTTATATATGTTAAAGCAAGAGAAAACCTGTTTTTCATAATAGGTTCCCTTTAAGCTGCCTTGGATTTTTTCCAGTCAGTTAAGGACAGTGTGCCGTGCCAATGGACACACTAACCTCTTCTAGCGTTCCAAGTAAACAGGACACCACATGGAGACTCACTCCCTCTGCAGACATGTTCCTCCTGCCAGTGCTGAGCAGTTCCAGTGCATTCATCCATGCAGCAACAATATTAGCCATGTAAACACCAACTTTCATCACATGCTTGCCTTCTTCTCTTCTGGGGTAAATGAAGGCACAATCAGCAGTGCTAACCTCAGTGGATCCATTTACAGTGATTTCTTGAAATGATCCCCATCCTGTAAATTTTACATTTTGAAAGAGAAACACCTATATAAAAATATGTCCGTGACACCATCAATGCAGCTAACTTACACTGTAACTGGAGAGCAGAGAGAGACAGAAACGTTATCCTCAACGTGTGACCAACGTTGGGGAGACGACTGGCTCTTCAAATAAAAGAGGGGAAAAGTCACAATTGCAGTAAACTAAAAGGGAAGCGCGCAGAGAAGGTGAGATGAAATGAAAAGAGAAGAGAGAATACACATGATACTGTATGAATGGATGATGAACGGATAGATGGAGGGATGGGTGGAGAGAGGCAGAAAAATAGCCTGAGGCCGTGTTGGCAAACAATCCAGTCAGGTCTCTCAGCACCATTACAGCCTTTTCTGATCTGTGTGTGTGTGTGTGTGTGTGTGTGTGTGTGTGTGTGTGTGTGTGTGTGTGTGTGTGTAGGCACGTGTGTGTGTGTGTGTGTGTGTGTGTGTGTGTGTGTGTGTGTGTGTGTGTGTGTGTGTGTAGGCACGTGTGTGTCAGTCTATTCTCAAGGTGCTCAGGACCTCAAGATTTAACCACCTCTGACAACCTACTGGAGTGCTTTGAGAAACTCTCTCTCACACACACACACACACACACACACACACACACACACACACACACACACCCAAGCTGCTCTCTACATCCGGGGTAGTGTATGTATGAGGAGGTATCCGGAGCCCAAACTAAAACCTTTGTTTTAACTGCATTTCATCACACGACAAAGTGACTGGAACCCGTTTCATCCAGCTCTACGTGTGTAAAGGTGAAGAACACAATTAGGACTTTACTCTTTATTCTTCTTTTTTAATGAATCAACAAGCATAAGAAAACAAAGACATCACAGCAGAAAAAGCCGGTGAAACTGACTGTTTTCAGCTGTGTTGCTCTACATTTAATCCCGTAAAGGCGACTGAGTGTTATTTTCCTTTGACTCGTCACATACCCACACAGCAATCACTCTACACTCCTATTTCAACTCTCCATCTTTAGCCCGGGACGTTCCTCTGTCTGCAGTGAAGGATAGACGGGCGATGGCTTCCGTCTACACATGACAAGGTCAGACCTTCAAACCACCAATATTTATGGAGCAGATACAAACAGTGAAGACGAATGAACAAGACGTATAGCTGGAGACAAGGTTGGAGACACTGGTGTCAGCTCACCAGTGCTGGAGGCACTGAATCATCTACGGCTGCTCCAGAGTAAATGTATGATGCTAAATGCCATTAACTGTGAAGTATTTGGGTTGAGTGGGAGAAGGGTGGGAAGAGGGATTTACTTTAACGTGTTGCTTGATTGTTTCTTATTTGACATTCTGAACGTGTAAACAGTTGGTGCAGTGTTCAGTGGTGTGAAAGGAATCAGGTGTGACGGATCTTTCAGTCTGACTGACTGTCAGAACTGTGGATGTTCTGCTCAACAATTAGCAGCTAACTCAGATCAGCTCAGTCGTGCTCAGCTGGGCTTTTTTCTCCTTCCTTTTCTGCTCTTTCCTGTTGCAGGTAATCTCTGGTCAGGAGTTTTGTTCTTGTTGGAGTCTCCGTTAAGTCCTCCAGGTCATCGCAGGTTAGGCTCGCCACCCGTCCCTTGAAATACGGAATGTTACGTAATTGGGAATTAAAAGTTGTGTTCCGTATTGAACCAATACGTACGTACGGAAGAGTATTAGGGGCAAAAAAGTCGAAATGTCGAGATTAATGTTGAAGTACAATTTCAAGAATAAAGTCAAACTTTCGCCCTTTTTCTCAACATTTCAACTTTATTCACGAAATTTTTTCTCGACATTTCGACTTTTTTCTCGAAATTGTACTTCAACATTATTCTCGACTTTTTTTCTCGACATTTCGACCTTTTTCTCGAAGTGCACAATAAAAAAAAATCTTCCCCTCTCAAATATTTTTTCTCCTGCATGGCCGTAATATTCTTCCGTAAATACGGACATATATTATGCTCTAATTTATTGATGTCATAATATACAGGTGAAGGTCGTAAAATTGTAATATATTGTAAAACTTCATTCTTGGTAAATTCAACTAAAGGTGAAACAAATATATTATTTCCCACTACATTCAAAGTGAGATATTTCAATCCTTTATTTGTTATAATTTTGGTGATTATGGCTCACAGTTTATGAAAACCCCTAATAAAAAATCTAAAAAAAATTTGAATATTTTATGAAATCAATAAACAATTCAAACAAACCAACAAAATCATCAACATTATAACAAATAAAGGTTTAACATGTTTTGCTTTTCCGGGTCCGGGGATCGGGCCTCCCCTGACCGGGGGGTGCACGGGTGGGCGCGGTGGCGGGGTGGCACCATTCCCAGGTGTCTATGTCTTATGTTGTCAGTATGAATGGGAGGATGTTGGACCGTTTCCCCCTCCGTCTGGGGGCTCCGGCGGCGCCGGGGGCGCCCGTGGAGGTACGGTGGGGCCCTGGCCCGGCTCGGAGGGCCGGCCCCCGTCCACTGGATGGCCGGTGGGGGGACGCGGGTGTCTTATCAGGGCCGGCTTTGCTGGTCCTGCTTCCTGGCTTCGGCCTCCGCTCCCCCTCCTTCCCCCCGTACACGATTCATACGCACATAGGCGAAGGGCGGGGGGTCCGGGTCGTGGGGGGCATTGTCCCGCGTGGCCCGGCACTCCCCGCCTCACGGTTTTAACAGCAAAGTAGACACTGCACATTCAACACTTAATAAATACATTTGACAATGACACGTAGTTCGGGAGGTGGGGGTCGGTGTCAAATCGATACTTGGCCCTCCCCCTCCCTGTTTTTATGGCATTAATCACATGCACTCAACACTAGGGGCGGGAGGGGGTCCCACATCACCCGCGTTCCCTCGCCGGCCTGGGATGGGTGGGTCGGGATACCCGGGCCTGGCGGGGCTCGCCGTGCAGCCTCGGGTGCCTTCTGGCGGTGCTGGACCCCCCCGGGGAGGGGGAAACGGTGCATGATTGTGTGTCTGTGTTGGTGAGAATGCGGTGTGGAAGGGTCCTGCCATGGAGGATTTGAGCCTCCATTGGCAGAACAACAAAACTTAATAATTTATCAATATTATATTATACAAAGATGGTTATTATTATTATTATTATTATTATTATTATTATTATTATTATTATTATTAGTATTATTATTAGGTATAGTATATCTTATTATTATAGTATATCTCATTATTAGTATAGGTATCGGATAGGTGAATGGATGAATGAATGGGATGCCTGGGTCTGGGGCCCTCCGTTGTCGGGCCTGCACGGGTGTCGCCTTGTTGGGGGGTTCCCTCTCTCCGGGCCCGTCTCCAGTCCCCCCCGCTGCCTCTGCGGCGGGGCGCCCCTCTGGTCTTGGAGGGCCACTTTCGTGGGGGGCGGGTGCGCCTGCCCGCGTCGGCGGCCGGGGCGGCTCTGTCTCTCCGGGCAGGCTGGCCCCCTGCCGGGCGGGGGTTGTTGGCCTGAAGGGTGAGGGCCTCCTGGCCACGTGTCCGGCCCGGACCGGGTGGCCGGGGATTGCCTGGGTCGCGGTCCGCCGCCGCGGGATCCCTGGCTGCTTCCTTCCGCCGCCGGGGTGGGGGGGGGGGGGGGGGGGGGCCTTGCAGGCGGTGGGTTGCCTCCCTCCTACTTCTCCCCTCTGTGGGGTTGCTGGTGGCCTGGGTTCCGGGTTCTTCCGTGTCGGCCTCTGGTCTCGTGGGTGGCGGGGTTGCTCCCCCCCCTCCCCCACTATAGATACACTTCAGGTGGAGCTTTGTTTGGTTTATTACACACACACACACACACACACACACACACACACACACACACACACACACACACACACACACACACACACACATAGCCACTCAGTCACATACATACACACACACACACACACACATATAGCCACTTAGTCACATATATATACACACACACACACACACACACACACACACACACACACACACACACACACACACACACCACACACACACACACACACACACACACGCATGATCATATACATACACGCATACACACGCATAGACATACACACTGGCTTGTTCACTTGCATGCTTGCTCTGTAGTTTTTGGGGTTAGGTAGCGGTAGCGGTAGCTTAGCTCAGACTGCGATCAGATCTCAAGATTTGGGTCGATTGCTGTTCATGTTTTGGTTGGCTCCGTGCCGGTTTCGTGTTTTGTTTGTGGTTTTTTTGTTGCAGATTTCCAGTGCCTGACGTGTGCTTCCGTGTGTTCCTGCTTCCTGGATTGGCAGTGGATGTCGTCACCCCCACCACCCCACTCCACCACCCCCCCCCCACAAAATAAAAAATAAATAAAAAAATAAAAAAACCACTGGGTTTGTATGTGTATATTTATGTATGTGTACGCATATGTATGCATATATATATGTATATATATTAAATATAGTAATAATGCACATATATACCCCTTTGGTTTCTACCGTCATGGTATCAATCATTAATATGTGTGCAGACAAGGTAAAAAAAAAAAAATCATGTTTTGCTTTGCATGTAATGAGACTATGTAATGTATTAGTTTCACCTTTTAAGTTGAATTATTGAAATTAATTAACTTTTACACCATATTCTAATTTTCCGACCTTCACCTGAAGGCTATATTTATATTTACCATAGGAGCAGAGGATATTTCAGTTGCTAGTATGGTACAGTCATGCAAGTTCAATGCTATTAAAGCACTTTAAACTTTAAATCAAAGCATTTTGTTCTTTCATATAAAATAATTACATTTCTATGCAGGTTTTCTCCGGGTACTCCGGCTTCCTCCCACAGTCCAAAAAACATGCGTAGTAGGTTAACTGATGATTCTAAATTGCCCGTAAGTGTGAGTGTGTCTGGTTGTTTCTACAGGACTGTCTCAGAAAATTTGAATATTGTGATAAAGTCCTTTATTTTCTGTAATGCAAAAATGTCATACATTCTGGATTCATTACAAATCAACTGAATATTGCAAGCCTTTTATTATTTTAATATTGCTGATCATGGCTTACAGCTTAAGAAAACTCAAATATCCTATCTCAAAAAATTAGAATATTTTGGGAATCTTAATCAACTGTAAACCATAATCAGCAATATTAAAATAATAAAAGGCTTGCAATATTTTAGTTGATTTGTAATGAATCCAGAATGTATGACATTTTTGTTTTTTTTGCATTACAGAAAATAAAGAACTTTATCACAATATTCTAATTTTCTGAGACAGTCCTGTAGATAATGGATGGATGGATGGATTTCTATGCAGTTTAGAAGTTTTAGGGATATCCCCTTTTTTTTGGCGCCTGTGCTGCTGAAATCGGGGCGTTCCTTATTTCTATTTCTGAAAGGTGGCGACCCTAACGCAGATGCCCGCGCTGATTCTGGTCCGACCGGTTTCTTCCTGCCTGGAATTGATCCGACTGAAAGGAAGAACTGATGCAAATCACTGGTAGCTGGACATTTAGGAATTAGCATTTTTGAAAGTGTATTAAATAAGGCTGGACTGAATTGAGCTGGAGTGTAACTGGACCAGACCTAAGGGGACGGGAATTACCTGCACTGAGTGGATAACAATTAGATTTAAGTGGGGGATAATGTCAAGCAACTGAATTGTATTTACTTGGATTAAATTGGACTGAATTGGTGTGTATTTCATTGGCCACAAATATCCCTTCTCTAATTTGTCTGTAAATAGCCAGAAGAAGTCGTTTGTTGTAAACTGGTGCTGTACATTAAAAAACAAATGAACTGAAAGCAGTTATAATTGTTTGTGCATCAATTTGTCTCCTCCGGTCCAGCGCTCCTCCCTGAAGGGAAAGTCTCCTCTATTAAAAGGACGGAGCGGTTCGTAGCGGTACCGCGGCTGCAGACGAGCAGATCAACAATACATGATCAGAACTCAGCTGTATCTCTTCATCGTACATCAACATCATCTGAATAAAAAGTGACTGTATTCTGCAACCATTACTACCCAGTTAATGTTGTAAATCACATCAGATCTCACGGCTGATGGTGTAACTCTATAGATCCAGCTTCCACTCTGCCCCACTTAATTTCAAGATAAGCTGGTGAAATACTTCATAGCTAATAAACATAAAATGCATCTATCAGAGCTAGAGAAAAGCCAGCATGACGGTGTCTGGGATAGCACCCGTTGGTGTTAGGAATGAATTAGGTTGTGCAGATTACCCGGGCTATCAGGGAGCAATTGTATTTCAGCGTTTTATTCCACGAGAGATTTGGCTCAGTTTCCTCTGTCTAATATATGGAGAGCATAGAATCGATAAGAGCAGAACAGCCGAGCATCAATCACACCATGATAAGGCATGCAGAGCAGCTCTGCTTTTATGCGCGTTAGACAGCCGGCACTCCGGAGAGGCTGCGTACGTATTTATGGGAGTGCGTGCACGTCAGGGGGGATGGAGGGAGAGAATTAGGGCAAGGGTGGAAATATGGAGATAGTCAGAATGACAAAGTGAAAAGACAAAGCAGAACGAGGAAAGGACAGCGCATGTACTTTCACATGCACGCTGCAATGTGTTTATTAATGTGTTATTGGAGAGGAGTTATGAAACGCCCATCAGCAGGAGCAGATTTGATTGGCCGCCTCCTCCCAGGTTTTATTTCTTCTGGAAACGACGCCTTGTTTTGTCTCAAAGATTCTGAAAACTAAAGAAATGATAACAACTCAACACTGTATCTTTGTTGGAAGCTGCCCTACAGCAGATGATCATGTGCTGGTAAAAAAAAAGACTTTATCTGTTGTTATGGTAACGACTTGAAAATGAAAATTGTAGAGATTTTATTTCGTAGAGATATATATATATATATATATATATATATATATATATATATATATATATATATATATATATATATATATATATATATATATATATATATATATATATATATATATATATATATACAGGGCCGTCGCAAGGGGTGTGCGAACCGTGCGACCACACGGGGCCTCGCACTATGGGCGTTTTTTTTTTTTGTTTTGTTTTCAATTTTTTTTTTTTTTCTTTTTTTTTTCCTTTTGTCCCTTAGAAATATCAACAGTCACGTTCCATTACAGACCTAAATGTGTACTAGTCTGTGCATATCAATAAATATATGTGTCTGTTGTTCAATACAACTGATCAGACCAAGCGCAGACACAAGCTGCTCTGATCCAGACGGTGGAGTTGGAACAAACTGTCACACAATGTCGAGAGAACGAGACAGAATCAGGAAATTTCCATCAGGGGATGAAAAAAAAAAAACTAAAGAAAATGGAAGAGTTTAATGCCTCTCTGAAAGGCTCGTTTGATAAATTTCTTACAAAAATCACCGATCCGACCGGGTCTCCAGCAGCCGTGGGGGCCCGCGTCGAGGCAAGAGATGATGATGAGCAGGGGAAGGTATCCAGTATTTAGCTAATTGGAGACTTCAAATTGCGCATATAGACACCCGATCTGACCCGAAAAACCCAAAAATTTCGCCCGCGTGAGCGTAGCGAGCGCGCGAGGGCCCCCCCCCCGGCCATTTCGCACAGGGCCTCGCAAATCTCCCAGACGGCTCTGTATATATATATATATATATATATATATATATATATATATATATATACATATATATATATATATATATATATACATATATATATATATATATATATATATATATATATATATATATATATATATATATATATATATATATGCTGGAAACGGAGTAGGATTGAAGTAAACACTTATACAGTCCTAGCCCTGAATCTACATACATTCTTACATAGAACAAGAGTTTCAATAAGATTACTTATAATACACATACCTACTTTTATAACTGTTCTATACAGTGATATAATACGCCCAGCATTTAGTTGTGCTACTATGTATGTATGTTCTAATAGAAGTAATTATAATGCATAGTATTACATTATCACTACTTTACTATAATACTACAATATAATAGAGAACAATAGACAGCAATGGTATAACAATATACTTGAATAGCTATATAAAAGTAGATATGCTATATATACTGGTTCATATATTTACCTCCAATTATATACATAAAAATTACTATAAATCTATATGTCGACATATCTACATATAACTATAAATCAATATATTAATAGAGATATAGATACACAAATAGTGTACGTATAATACAACTCAATATATCCATATACATACCTACATATAACATATCTATATCCATAATATACATCTATATATCTGCATATATCAATAAATGTTCATATCTACATGTTTATTAGCATTTTGAATAGAATGTTTCTTTGTATCTTTTTTTAAATTGTGATATGTTTTGACTTGCTACTTCATCTTTAGCTTTTAGAAAGCTTTACTTAGCAAGTCATCGTCAGCGAGCGACAGCCGTTAGTTTGGGCGTTAGTTTGGGCGCCCTCACACAGTCAGACTGTTACTGACATGAGGCTGGTAAAGGTTCAGGTAGATTTGGGGACGTCTTATCTGTCCTGGACTCCCTCCTCTGATTAACATACACACGGCGGGTCGGGAGCTGCTTCAAACTCCGAATGATCAGATTACCTTTTAGCATTAGCATATTAGCTCGGAGCACCGGGCAGGACCGTCTCAGAAGCCAAACCTAATACTATTTGCAGATTAGTTAGGTGCTATGAGGTATGCGGTGCTGCTACTGAGATGACATTGAGGTTTGTCATTGCTGTACTCCGCTGCACCGATCAGAGCATGTTCGTGCACACGGGCGCGCTGGTGAGAGCACGCACGGCAGACGGGCTGGAGTTGATGAGACCTGATCTGATCAAAGAGCCTCTGCGATAATGATGATCAAATTGTCTCAACACATAAAGAGGCACAAGGAAGTACAAAGGACGCTGCATGTGTGCATGTGTGTTTGTCTCCTCACACTGCTCTCTCTTCTTCCACTCGCTCTGTTTCCTATGCAAAGGATTTTCATTAACCAATGCTCTTCTCTCTTTCTCCTGTTTCTCTCTCTGCTTGTCTCCCATAGCCTCCATTTCACTCTGGCGTTCCTTCTTCCCGTCTCTGGATGCTTTCACACCTTCGCTTGTTTGCTCTGGTCTGAGTCACCCGATGAGTTTGTGAACTTGTTGCTCTCTTCCCTTCGTTCCAGTTCTTTTCACACAGAGTAAAATCCAAATGTTCCAAAATATGTCACTTCAGAACAGACAAGAGTGACTGTGTTTCCAGCATCAATAACCCTTTTAAAACCCGAATATTGGCAATAACCCAAATTTGCACGGCCATGTAAACACCAATAACCCCTTTGAATAACCAGAATTTGCTCATATTGGGGTTTTTAAAAACCCCAATATGAGCCCTGGGTTACTCCTTTTCTAACTGAATATTGGGTCATGTAAACACCAAACGGAATATCCTCATCAAACGGAACAGGCATTTGTTTTCTGCACATGCTCTGTTCACAAGGAATCCTGGTCTTTTGAGTCCAGGAAGTTCTTATAAACACGGAGAAACCAAGACCAGGAGGAGACTAATCACTTCATAAATGTAATGAAGGATATGAACATTTCTGCATTTGTAGACGGTAGAAAGTACCGGGATAGAAGATTTACAAGAAGGTGAGAGAAAAGTTACGCGAAGCAGCATTTGTTTTGAATTTGGATACAGGAAGAAGAAGCAGAAATGACGGTAATTGCGTCGTCACGTTCTCCGTGCGTCGCTGGTTTGATCCAGATATCCTGAATGATTAATCACCATGTAAACGGAATATTCCCAATGTTTCAGTAACCGGAATATTAGCAATAACCTGAATTTTGACTGCATGTAAACGTAGTCATTGAGAGCAGATTGAAAACAGATTGAACGGTTTCCAATGAAAATAGACAGCAAATTACTGAACAAAAGAAGTGAATGGCTGTCCAGCGACGGTCTTGGGTTTCTCACCGCCGCCCACCTCCCCGCCACTTCTCTTATAAGTTTGAAACTGAATGTGACACATTGACCCGTGTTGTTTCCTACCAAGGTCACCTTGGCTGTCTCTGAGCTGCTGTGAGCTTTGACAAAGCATTCTTCCTGGCCCGCTCCCATCCCAGCCATCCTTGAGCACAACTGTCCCTTTACGTGTCATCAGATGGCAGGAAACATAAAAATCACTTTACGTATTTACGCTACTCATCACTAAACTACGGTGGCCGAGACCCGCCATTGCTGAAAATTAAAGAAATGCTGCAAATAAAAATAAACGCAGCTGCAAATAAAAGAAACGCTGCAAATATAAATAAAACGCCACTGCAATTTAAAAAAAATACGACGCAAATAAAAAAGCCACAACAGAAGTGAATTACCGGGGACTATTTTTGCTCATGCACCGGTGTTTTAACTTGAGAGGAGAAGAAGAAGACGAAGAGGACGTAAGTGAAAAGGAAGAAATAAGAAGAGCGAGGAATAAGAAGAACAACGAACGAGAAAATAAGTGAAAAGGTTAGTGTTCAACGTCGCTACGTGTCATTTTTAATGTGCAACACCGGTGCATCGGCAAAAAGAGTCCCCGGTAATTCACTTCCGTTGTGGCTTTTTTATTTCCGGCATTTTTTATTCTATTTGCAGCGGGGTTTCTTTATATTTGCAGCGTTTCTTTTATTTGCAGCTGTGTTTCTTTTTCTTTGCAGCGTTTATTTTATTTGCTAAGTGTTTATTTTATTTGCAGCAGCGTTTATTTTTCTTTGCAGCGTTTATTTTATTTGCTAAGCATTTATTTTATTTGCAGCTGTGTTTGTTTCTGTTTGCAGCGTTACTTTAATTTTCAGCAATGGCGGGTCTCGGCCACCGTACTAAACAGCCCTTTTGTTTAGTTGAGGTGCCGCAGTCTCGGAGAACCGGCACGACAGAGAACAGCGCAGAAAATATGGCGTCAGTTCCACGCACTTTGAGGCTAATCAGAGCAAAAAGCTCCCCCTAGCTGCTGAATAAAGCCGACCGTGCTGCCTCTCCTGGGCCTGAGTGAACGTTAACCGCGGTACGAGGTGAGGGAGTGGTTGTGTCCGGTGTCTTGGTGGAGATGTCCAGTTCTACTAAAACAATCCCACACAGTAGAGCAGTCGTTTTGGCAGACAGCCTACATTTCCAGATTTACCCAGCATTCGGTGCATGAGCGTCCTCCCTTTTGCTCCCACATCTTTTTATCTCCCTCTCCCCCTCATGTTGCCACCAGTAATGTGTTGCTTCTAATGGGATTCAAAGGCCTGGATCAGCCATCAGACCAAATCAATAGGCCTTTCATTGGCCGCCATCTCTTAGCACCTTACAAAGAGCTGTCTGTGTGTGTGTTTTTATGTGTGTGTGCGTGTGTTTAAGTGTGTGTGTGTGTGTTTGTGTTTAAGTGTGTATGCCAGCATCCTCACTGATCTCCCCGGGGTTCTGGAAAGGCCCGTGCTTATTCATTCCACGAGCATTAAAATGTACACACACACACACACACACACACACACGCCAGCTGGACCAAAGATATAACTCGGAAAGCAGCTCCTTTCCATCCACTGTCGCCCTGGAGCTGTGTGTGTTTCTGTGTGTGTTTCTGTGTGTGTTTCTGTGTGTGTTTCTGTGTGTGTTTCTGTGTGTGTTTCTGTGTGTGTTTCTGTGTGTGTTTCTGTGTGTGTTTCTGTGTGTGTTTCTGTGTGTGTTTCCATGTGTGACAAAGAGCAACAGAACGACAGAAAGTACTTCTCAAAGCACATGTGGGAGAAACAGAGCTGGAGTAGAACATCAACCCCGTCTCCCGTCTGATAGTTCCAGTTACTGGTGCAGCGGAGCTCCATTGTCGCCCTTTCATTTGTTTTAAAAGCAGAAACCAGACATGAGCAAATGATCCGAGCAAACTGAGCCGTGTCCATGGACGAGCAGTCAGAGGAGAAGTTCTGCTCTGGATCCAAAAAAACCTGTCTCAGCGGCACTGACTGTGTTTCCATGCATCAATAACCCTTTTAAAACCTGAGTATTGACAATAACCCGAATTTGCACGACCATGTAAATACCAATAACCCCTTTGAATAACCTGAATGTGCTCATATTGGGGTTTTTAAAAACCTGAATATGAGCCCTGGGTTACTCTTTTTAAAACCTGAATATTGGGTCATGTAAACACCAAACGGAATATCCCCATCAAACGGAACAGGAATTTGTTTTCTGCTCATGTTCTGTTCACAAGGAATCCTGGTCTTTTGAGTCCAGGAAGTTCTTATAAACACGGAGAAACCAAGACCAGGAGGAGACTAATCACTTCATAAATGTAATGAAGGATATGAACATTTCTGCATTTGTAGACGCTAGAAAGTACCGGGATAGAAGATTTACAAGAAGGTGAGAGAAAAGTTGCGCAAAGCAGCATTTGTTTTGAATTTGGATACAGGAAGAAGAAGCGGAAATGATGGTAATTACGTCATCATGTTCTCCGTGCCTCGCTGGTTTGATCCAGATATCCTGAATGATTAATTACCATGTAAACGGATTATTCCCAATGTTTCAGTAACCGGAATATTAGCACTAACCCCAATTTTGACTGCATGTAAATGTAGTCACAGTTTGATCACAGAACCTTTTTGCTGCGACGCAACACCGCTCTGCTGTTTACCTACCCACCTGTTATCAGTAAAGACACCTAATCAATCCCGAGTGAGCACCAAGGTAAATGGACATTTGGACATTTGTTTCCAGTCTTGTTGAGCACTTGAAGCAACAATCACACGGCTCCTCGTGGTTCGTACAGTAGCTACCTGCCATAAAGGCATCAGGGGCAACAAGCTGTTCAAGGACACTTCATGATGTGAGTCAGGGCTGGTGGGGGGTGGGGATTGAATCATTGCAGGTTTGATTGCCAGACTGCCGCTCTACCTCCAGAGCCACAGAAACCTTGAGTGGGAGAGTGAGAAACTTCAGAACGTTGGGTTGCCGTGGAAGTCATTTGATCAGGAGCTAATCGGTCATTATTCAAAGGCATGTTTCGTACCAAAGCCAAAGTATAATGCGTTTGAAGGACAGCTAACATATGCAAGGCAAGGGCCAAAGAAATGCAGCGGTTAATTTGAATTAGTCTGTCACGTATGTTGCTTTTCTAGCATTTAAGCAACAGTAATTGAGTCAGAGGTGACCTGCTTTGTTGAACACGCCTCTTACCTCGGACTATAGAAGTCCCTAAACTCTGGCCCACGGCTTCTTCTGTATGGGCCCCAATGTTTTATTCCTGTAAATTGTTCATGTTCATCTTTTTTAGCTGGTTTAGCCAAACACAATTCAGACCCTGACAGGTATCAATGCACTGCTTTATAAAAGACGGTAGGATCGGCAGAAGCCAGGCTAACCGTTCAGCTCCCACTAAAACACTCTGTAAAAATGTTGCAGTTAGAAACATATTTAGTCAGGAAAAAAAAATAGAAAAAGGGGGAAAAGAAATTAGAAAGAAGGAATAAAGAGGGAAACAGGCAGACGGAGAGCTTTACTCAGTTACGCAGTAATCATCAAAACCCACACAATTATTCACCAAAACATACACTAATAACTACAAAGTACAAGTGTGACTATCAACAGCAACACACACACAAACACACAGCTAACATGCTATCAACACTGTAGCAGTTCAAAGTCCTATTAGTGATGCTTTTTCATCCTTTTCTGCTTTATTTAACAAGACATGCCAATTAAGAGCTAGCAATTCTAATTGAAGCTAACCGCCACTAACGTTAGCGCTGCTGGCACCTACAACAAAGTCAACACATGTAAACAACCAACAAACAAACATACACACGCTCACAAAGCCAAAATAAATACCTTATCTAGATAAGATATCTGTGTGTGTGTGTGTGTGTGTGTGTGTGTGTGTGTGTGTGTGTGTGTGTGTGTGTGTGTGTGTGTGTGTGTGTGTGTGTGTGTGCACGATGCTGTTCTGCAGGGATGGATTTGGAGATGCTGATTTGGAAATCTGTCTAGTAACATGCAAATATATGCAAATAATAGCTCTAAGTGTATGTGTGTGCACTAAAACAGATGCCTGCTATTGTGTACATGTTTGCATTTGTAGACTAATATGCAAATACAGACTGTTGGTGAAGTGAGAGCGTATTTATGCACGGCACATTGTGCATCAGTTGGTTTATACATTGATGTGTGACGCGTGTATAAGTGTTTGCGTGTGTGTGTGTGTGAGAGAGAGAGAGAGAGAGAGAGAGAGAGAGAGAGAGAGAGAGAGAGAGACAGAGACAGAGAGACAGAGACAGAGACAGAGAGAGAGAGAGAGAGAAAGAGAAAGAGAGAGAGAGAGAGAGAGACAGAGAGACAGAGACAGAGACAGAGAGAGAGAGAGAGAGAAAGAGAGAGAGAGAGAGAGAGAGAGAGAGAGAGAGAGAGAGAGAGAGAGAGAGAGATGGGTTCTATTTCCAAACCCGGTCGAGCGTAGAAGCTAACATAGGCAACAACAGGAGAGCAAAAGATGGCCAGAAAATGAAGTAATAAGATGCAAAGAGATAGAAAAGGGAAGCAGGGGAAGTAACAAAGAACACCGACACGAGTTACAGTTGAACATAAAAAGAAACTTCACAGGGAAAACAGGGAAAAAGGTTGGACATAAAACAGCGAAGCCTTTCAGCAGACAACATGAATGGAAATGAAAAGTCCCAATTTCAATAACCGTCTGCCCATGTCTGAAATCTTTATGGAGAGGAATAATCATCCAAGCCGTGTGCGACTGAGACACGCAACATTCCAAGTACCCTTCCTCCTTTTTCTTTGTTTCACTGTTGCTGTATGTCCTCAAAGAAAAGACAAACAAAGTACAAAGAAAGACGCACTCTGACCAAAAACCGCGGCACCAGGCTGCCAGAGCGGCGCCGTTCTCGGTGGGATATGTAAGGGTGTTTTCACACCTGTCCCGTTTGGAGCAGTTGTTCCGAAACAGGGAGCGTTTCCCCCTAAAGATCGGTTGGTTTGGTACATGTGAACACAGCAATCGCGCTCGGACGCGGGACAAAACAAGCAAGCCGAGATCCTAGGAGAGGTGGTCTCGGCCCGATTCCATTCCAGACCTGGAGCGGTTCGTTTGCAGTGAGAACATAATCCACACAGCAACCGACACAACTCACTCATAACTCGCTTACGATGCTCCATAGTTGTTGTTTTTCCCGGGGTACGGAAGAGGAAACTCCTTCCGCGTTCATTTCTGACCAATCAGAGAACATTTGTTAACAGCTTTGAACCGCTACAGACGGTTGCCTTGTGAACACAAATGCCACAAACTAAAAACGAAACAACTGTATCGATTTAGCCCCTGAATCGGAACAAAACAAACGGCCCACAGGTCTGAAAGCACCCTAAAGCCGGAGTTATGGTTCTGCGTCAAATTGACGCCGTCGCTGTGACGCCGTCGTGAACCTTCGGACTTCTCCGTCACTCCATTTCTCCGTGGTGCAGTACCCCCCCCTGACCACTAATTTGCGATCTTTTCCTGACTGGTTTATCCGACTTTTTTCGGTCACAGTGAATCAAAGAGATAAGGACAACTATTGTGCAAAAAAACAAAACAAAGAACATCACACATACACGGAGAAAAGAGCACTGAAAGTTCACGACTGCTTCAAACCGGAAACCGGAAATGCGTTGCTACCAAGCGGACCAATCACAGCCCTCTCCGTCTGAGTGTGGTCTGCGTCGCCTCGACGCGTAGTTACAATTTTTGGGAGGTGACGTCAGTGACGGCGTCAGTGACAGCGTGTGGTCTGCGTCGGCGCGTACCCTACGCCGTATGCACGGCGTCGTTTTGACGCAGAACCATAACCCAGCCTTAGACACCCCCTCAGGAAGTGCTTCCCAGCAACAGTCTCTCTGGACTCTGGAGTCCCACCGCGAGCCCCCACCACCTCCCGGGCTCACGGCCTGCCCAGTGTGTGCTGAGCCAGGGCCTCGGAGGTTCTGACTCCTGGACTCTCCTGAGCAGAGCCGTCCTCTCTTTGTCCCCGCGCCGGAACCCAGCTCGCACAAACACCGCCGTCTCATTGAAACGGACAAAACACAGCCAAGAAGCCTTCGCCAGAAAAGTACTGTGGACTGATAAGGATAATGAGTGTGTGTGTGTGTGTGTGTGTGTGTGTGTGTGTGTGTGTGTGTGTGTGTGTGTGTGTGTGTGTGTGTGTGTGTGTGTGTGTGTGTGTGTGTGTGTGTGTGCCATGTGGGTCCATCCATATGCATATATGCAAATATGAGCTCATACAACTGTGCATGCAGTGAATGCACAGATGTGCTTGTACACAACAGTCATGCACGTTTATATTTAAATGAGTGTGACGCCGTGTGTTTGTGTGTTTATGTGTTTGTGTGTTTGTGTGTTCTGCTGTGTTCCTTGTGAGGACCAGAGACCCAAGAGTGTTCCAGCCACATAACTTCAGAGAGATTGGTCCCCTGAGGGTGCTGTGAGGTTACACACCAGTTACTGGATGAGAAAAGCCCGTCAGCTCACCAGGTGAGTGTCCAGGTACGCCCTCAGGCTGTCCAGGTCCTGCCTGGGCTGCGTCCAGTTGTCCGCGCTGTCCAGCGCCTCCTGCAGCCACCAGATGAACCCGTCCAACTTTTGCACGAAGCGCTGGGGACGAGAGAGGCAGAGGGACACGGAGTGAGAGAGGGAGGGAGTGGACGTCACTTCACAACAACACAAAAGAGGAGAGAGCAACCATGGAATGAGCTAGAATGAATAAATAAACATAAACAAGAAACGCAACGTCAAAGCAGCGGCGAAAAAAAAGACAGAGTCCAACAGGTAGAGAGACGCAACAGGAGGAGGGAAGGAAGAGAGGCAAAGAAACAGATTGGAGGTGGAAAGGATAGGATGAAAGAGGGAACAGAGGACACGAGCGGGGGAGCATGTGTCTCCTGTTTAAAGGCTGATTTCAGATTAATTTATTCAAGGACAGAAAGAGAACAAAACCCTGGCCTCCAGGATGAAACAAGTAATCGCACGTTTAGACAAATAAGGTGAGGGGAGAGAGAGGAATGACGATGCGGAGAACGAGTGGAAACGAGCCAGAGACGGAAGTAAAGAGACAAAGAGGTAAAAGAGTAAGCTGGGAGACGAGGACAGAAGACAGAAGACAGACGGCTGCAGAGGACTGAAACGAGACCGTTGTTACATCGATACTGATGAGAGGAACGATCATCTTATTGTTGTTCGTACGGCCGGTGACAGACGTGTGTTCAACATTTTAAAGATCACCACCTACAACGTGACCAATGTGATATATGACTATTATTGTTGTCATGGTGATCGTACGCCCCAGCGTGCTCGGGGTCCGCGGGTCGGGTTGCAGGAGGGGTGTGAGGGTTGGGGGGGGGCTGGGGTTCTGGTGGAGTTCTGCTAAAAAAGTAATGAGATGAATAAAGAATTCCAACTATGGAGAGGACACAAAAGAAATGGGAAAAATAAGAGGTATGTAAGGAGAGAGAGAAAAGGATGGGCAGAATAAAAGATCCAAATTAACAAAGAGATAGCAGGCGAGAACAGAGCTGGGATGCCGGAGAGACAGAGGGGAGAAAGAGATGGGGAGGTATGGAAGGCTCTGGGGAGGTGAACAGGTACGGCTCCATCAATGGCACGCTGCCCTTCATAGCAGCGCGCTGACAGACGGACAGACACCGGCTCAGACGGTGGCCGCCTGGCGGAGGCGCACTGCCATCTGCTGGCCGAGAGGAGAGCCGGGAGGGCCGGACCGGCTCCAGCACACGGAGACGGCAGGAAATGGCTTTCCATAAGATTGTGGTTTTGGGACTCCATTCCTCCACTCCAGACTGTTATGGAGCTTTTCCACTAGAACCTACTCAGCCCGACTCCACTCGCCCTCGTTTATTTTCAACACCCAGATCAGAAGTAGGAGGTTGGAGTGAAGCTGCTGTGACGTATTTGATTGTGTATCTAAATGAAGAAGACAACAACACTAAAGATGTAGAACCTGGAGGAGATGATAGATGTGCTGCTGGGTCTGTGGCTTGTGTTTGATATCAAGTTAAAACATGAGAGTGAGAGAAGATTCAAGCGGCAACGCTGTTCGTTTGTCTCGGCACTTCTGAAAAGTCAGCTGGGAGCAGCTATGAAATGACTCTGGTCGTTCCTTATCGCCCGTCTAGATCCCTTTTTAAGACACCAGGTTGCCATTGCCATTGCTGCCATTGCTGGTTGAATAAAATGAACCAGAGTCTCTTTCTCTGATTTCCTCCTCCTGACTCAGACGTCTGACTCCAACCCCCCGACCAATCGGTGGCCTGTAGTGTGATGATGTCAGATACAGCCAACTCAGCAGCTTAGAACCTCGGCAGAATAGATACAGAAAAAGTATCTACTCGTCCCGCCTCCACCCGCCTCCACCCCTAGTGGAGAATCGCAAAACCGGGGCGTGGCGAGTCAAGTCGAGCTGAGTAGGTACTAGTGTAAAAGCGCCTCATAGGCGCTTTTACACCAGTACCTACTGAGCGCGACGAGAGGGAAACGGGTGCACACTCCTCCACTGCAGACTGTTAGAGGAATAGTTGGAGGATGAGAAGAGTCGGTGATGGAGGGTATCTGATGGAGCATCAATTCCTCTCGTTAAATCCACTTCAGTCTTAAAGAGGAGCTGAGCAGATTACTCAGGAAGAAGAAAGAAATTAGGGTTTAAATCTTTGTTTTTGAAATGGAGGTGAAAGGGGAAGAAAACACATTAAACTGTGCAGCACGGATCAGATAAAAAAAGAAAGGACTCTGTGTTTCAACCTGATTTAGAGATGAAAACAAAAGAAAAAGGGAAGATTAAAAGTGTCTCATGGGAGGAATTTTCTCGAATGTTCAGACGCTTCAGAGCAGGACGCCAGCTCTCTGACCTGCTGCACAGCTCACCGCTGCGTCACGACCAGAGGACGGCCCTATGAAAACCTCTCCATGCAGGAGGATGTAAACAGGAGCAAACACACTCCCCCCTTTTTTCTCTTTTGTGCATGTTTGTAGGCCGGAGCTTCGGGAGCTGCGTGCTGGCCTGCGGTCCCGGTCCCCACCCCACCCCCGGTCATCCCGTTGCTGCTTCCACCTGCCTGTGCCCCCCCCCCTTCCTGCAGAAATACGGTTGTTCCGTTGTCCCCAGGGCGCGGCGTCGTGTCACAATGCCGTGTCACGATGCCGTGTCCTAGCTGTGGCAAAGCAGGTCTCTGTGGAGGCGTCCAGCTAGCCGGGCTTCAACCACAGTTACCTGGCCCTCAACCACAGCTACCTGGGCCTCAACCACAGCTAGCCGGGCTTCAACCACAGCTAGCCGGGCTTCAACCACAGCTAGCCGGGCTTCAATCACAGCTAGCCGGGCTTCAACCACAGCTAGCCGGGCTTCAACCACAGCTAGCCGGGCTTCAACCACAGCTAGCCGGGCTTCAACCACAGCTAGCTGGGCCTCAACCACAGCTAGCCGGGCCTCAACCACAGCTAGCTGGGCCTCAACCACAGCTAGCCGGGCCTCAACCACAGCTAGCCGGGCCTCAACCACAGCTAGCCGGGCTTCAACCACAGCTAGCCGGGCCTCAACCACAGCTAGCCGGGCCTCAATCACAGCTATGCATTATTGTAATATGCATTTTTTGCTCAACTCACTTTAAACTCAAGTCACTTTGGATACAATCCATACTGCTTTTAAATGCTACTAAATCTATTTTGCTACTATGTATGTTACATGTTTGTTCCCTTGTTTGATTGTATTGTTTGACGGAATTGTTTGTATGTTTTCTGTGGGGACTGCGGATGGAAACTAGCATTTCTGCTAAAATCCGGTGTAAGTAAAGTACTAGCCTTCTTTGCAGCAAAATCATCAATTACATCATCATACGAAATCTGTTGTTCAACTGTATGATTGATGCTGATGATGGCAGGTCCAGAGAGACGCTCCTGGGACATAGTGGACCTAGAGTATGTTTTAATAAACTTCAGCTTGGAAACTCCTTTCTGCTTCCGCTGCTGTCACTGGAACGATCAGACCAATTCTGATTCAGTCCACAGATTGGGGTAGATTTCTGCAGCTCTTTCTCATAGATGAAAGTCAGCAGCTCCAGCAGAGTCATGGACTTTGATGGAGGTCAGGGAAGTTCTTCTACATCCACTACAACATAGTGGATGTAGAAGAACCACTAAAACTTAGTGGATGTAGGTCCGTTTTTATTTGTGTACATTTTTCACGTAACCCAATTCATTACATGTGGGTAGATATTATTAGTTTTATGAATGAAATACAATTTATTCGGAAGCAGTTGTGTGTGGCCTTCTGAATCATCCCTCCCCTCGTCCCTTTGCTTTTCCTCTGACCCGCTGTCCCCTGCAGGCCGCCGCCCCCCAGGGAGGGGGGGGGGGTCAAGTGACCTTTGTCTTCAGTTAACTTGACTTTAATAAGCAACTCGACAGAGCATTACAGAGACGTATCGCGCAGCGTCAAAACCCTGCGCTCCTCACGCAGATTACCAAGATTCTCTCTACACACACACACACACACACACACACACACACACACACACACACACACACACACACACACACACACACACACATACGACTCTCAGCAGCAGGTTTATGTGACAATAACAGCGCCCATTGAATAGATTTGAGATGGAACTGTCGAATTGGCTAATTCTTCTTTTTTTGAGAGCGCTGGTGCGCCCCCACCCGGATTGGCCCTGGGCAGTCGCCCATGACTCAGTCCTTGTTTTTATATCTTACTACAATGCTGCTAATGAGGAAATGAGGAAAAAGCTTGTTTTTATTCTTTGTTCTTGCTTTTTTTCATACTGTACCAACATTGAAATGTAATGAAATGAGGTTCCCGGGATAGATGCAATTTTTGCCTAGGGTATGTGCAATGTTGTTCACTGCTGATCGGTTTCCTACTAATTTTATTGTGGTATTGAGTCCGATATCTGTTGCTGTCTGTATGCGTTGATTGTACATGTATGTGTTTTTATACGCTATGCATGTATTTGATGCCTAAAACAAATTTCCCTAGTGGACATTAAAGTATAACTTAACTCAACTCATATTGCCCATAGCAAAAACCGGCCCCGATCATCTGGTCGCGGCCGCTGCCGTCTCCTCTGCTGGACCAACTACCACCTCCGCCAAACTCTCATCATGCTGATCTCATTTCTATGTTAGGAAATCACACGTGATCAGCTAAAACACACATGTCACGCAAATATTAGTCATAATAATATTAAAAGTGAAGACGAAAAGCTCCACAAGTCCAACCTTGGACCTTTGTGTGAGTAGCAGGTGTAGCGTTCCCGCTCTCCATGTAGACATGAACACTGACACAGTGATAGGGGGCTGGTGTTCATGTCTTTATTGAGAACTTCCTAAAAATGGGATAAAAGTAAGGCCCTGGCGAAGAGGTTAATGTGATGGGACGGACTGGAGCTGCCGCACGTGTACGTCCGTGCGCTCTCCTCGTCTGTATCAGGCCTGTACGTGCATCTTCATCGGAGGACGGGTGTGTGCACTCGTCTGTGGAGATAAATTGTGTTTTTACACTTCTTAGAAGCCTCTGTGATGCGTTCGTGCGTGCGTGCATGCGTGCGTGCATGCGTGCGTGCGTGCATGTGTTACAAACCTTGACCGATTGAGCAGCAGTATGTTAATTACAACCATGACCCTTAAAAAATAAAAAAAAATGTCAATATGATCCTGTCCATCTCTGCAGTGCTCATTATGAAAGGGAGATAGGAATCAAAACTATTGATGAGTGGAGAGGAGGATGGGAAGATGAAGGAGGAGGAGGGATGGGATGAAACGCGAGAAAAGAGTAAACGCGATGGACGGAGGTGGAGGAGCAGAACAAGTATACTGCAGGAAAGTAAATGGAAGCAATGACAAAGGAAAGAAAAATGAAATACCTTCAGAGCAAACAGGAGGAGTGGAAAGATGACAAGAGTAAGGATGGGAGGAAGAAGAAGAAACTAAAACCAGTACTGGAGTTGAGGGGGGATGAGGGGGGAAGGCATCCCCCCTGAAATAAAAACGGTCCAAATCATCCCCCCTGTAAAACTGCCATCCCTCCTTTCCATCCCTTATGTCATTTCATCAATGAATGTGGTTTTACTGCTATTTCAACATTTAGAGTCATCACCAGAAAAATAACTTATTTGACAATTTTCACCTGTTTCAAGTAGATTTTCACTTGAAATAAGTAGGAAAATCTGCCAGTGGGACAAGATTTATCTTCTCATTACAAGCAAAAAAATCTTGTTCCACTGGCAGATTTTTCTACTTATTTCAAGTGAAAATCTACTTGAAACAGGGGAAAATTGTTGTTTTTTTCCAGTGATGAGTCTTGTTTTAAGTGTAATAAGATTTTTCTTTTTACTAAAATGAGACATTTTAACTAGAAATAAGACAAATATTCTTGCTAAGATTTTGAGTTTTTGCAGTGATCCATTTTACTTATCCTGTGAAGGACGGAGTCATATTGATAAGTTCAGAAAAGTGTTTTTTATTGTTGTGTTTTGATGTATTTGATGTAAGCCCAGTGGATATTTAAAGCTTACAGAAGGCTGCATTTAACTGCTGCTATGTCATTCCTGCAGTATTTCTGCAGGTGTTTTGGTCACTGCTATTATTTGTAATATATTATATTATTTGTAATCAGCACAAATTATCTGTCCCCATATGATCAAATCCACCATCCCCCCTGATGTTTTTTTACAACTCAAAACTAAAACTAATCAAAAGCAAAGGCAGGTAAATGAGAAGATCTTTGAGTGTAAATCAAGACGTGAGCACAAAAGGGTTTGATGTGACGCATCAGCAACGTCCTCTCTCTGGATGGCAGGCGGGACGGTAAAGACTCAGGCCACGTTTACACATAGCAAATAGTATTTACATTTTCCCCTCTACGTTTTGAAAAATACCATAATTTACATGAACCCGCATAAATAGCTGTTAAGGTGCTATGATCAGCCAAACCTACAGGGGGCAGTGTAACGAGAAGATAAAGTCATGCTAGCCAATCGGAATCCTGGAAAAAAACGTCAACAAATGACACGTGTGAAGCCTGAATAATATGGTTCCGTGTTAAATCGACGGCGTAGCCTACGTAGGGTGCCGTCGCCGCGTAGCCTACGCCGTAGGTGTTGGTGTAACGCGGAACCATAAATCAGCCTTGAATGCCACTTACTTCCAAGATGAACGAGAGTCTTTCATTTGGAGTGATAGAGAAGTGGAGTTACTTTTAAGTGTGACTTTAGAATATAAAACAGGTTAAATACAAGAAAATATTGACGGTGGCCAAACAAATTGTGAACACACGTGTCACTCATGACGCTGGTGATGTTTCTGTCTCATAATGTGACGTTCTGAAGCCTAAATCTCCGTTTCTCTCCGTTTACAAGCAAACGTGAAGATGGAGTTTTTTCAAATCTCCACTGTGGCCGGAGTTTTCAGGAATGATGGTTCTTGGAAACTTTGACCTTCGTTTTCGTGTAAACGAACGGCCAAAACGCATGAAAACGCCACTGTTTTTGCTACGTGGAAACAGGACCTCAGGAGTGCTCCAATCGACCCATGTTCACAACAAAACTCTTTAAAGGGACTGACAGAAGCAGATGAAAGCAAGAAAATGAGAGAAAATGGTTGGCAGAATGGTAACGTGAGATGGATAAAGAGAAGGGCAGAGGAGGAAGATGACGTGGGCGTGAACAGCGGCAGAGAGAGCAGCACTTGTTTAGATATCGACCGGCATGCACTGGGCTGCTTACGACTGCTTTGATGTTTCTAAACCAGTGAGGCTCCTGGGGGGCAGAGAGTCCTAGTGGGAGCTGAAACACCTGATCTGATCCTCCGCCACCTGGATAGCCGCTTCATGTCTTCCTCCTGTGGTTCAGCTCTCCACCACTGGATAATTACTGCTCAGCTGACGGGTCTCTCGGAAAGACGACGCTGATAGATTTGGACTCAGACTCCCAGCAGAAGATGTTTGGCTTTAATGATTAATATGTTACTGGCAGCAGCTCTGGTTTTTATGTGGTCGAAGCACGAGGCAAACAAACAACAGAGATGCTGCTCTGCACAAAGAGGGTACGTTTGGGTGTTTGTGCACTAAAGCGAGCAACAGGCAACAGTAATCCAACAAAAGAGAGCTGAGGAAGAAACGAATGTGCCGGGATTCAAGTGAGGGACAGCTGGTAGCTGTGAGGGAGGAGGGTCAGGCCACTCTATTCTTTTCTTTTGTAGGTGCTGCAATCATACGTTATATCGATCAACGCATTATTACAAAAAATTATCAGAATCAGAATCAGAATCATCTTTATTGGCCAGGTTCGAACATTGTCCAACAAGGAATTTGACTCCGGTAGTTTCGCTCTCTATGGTCTTAAAGGTGATCATGATTAACTAGATTTAATTGGATGCATCACATCATAAATGGATTTGCCAAGGTGGCCAAGATGGCCAAGACGGTGAAGATGGCCAAGACAGCCAAGATGGTGAAGACGGCTAAGATGGCCAAGACGGCCAAGACGGCCAAGACGGCCAAGACAGCCAAGACGGTGAAGACGGCTAAGACGGCCAAGATGGTGAAGACGGCTAAGACGGCCAAGATGGTGAAGACGGCTAAGACGGCCAAGACGGTGAAGACGGCTAAGACGGCCAAGATGGTGAAGACGGCTAAGACGGCCAAGATGGCCAAGACGGCCAAGACGGTGAAGATGGCCAAGACGGCCAAGACGGCCAAGACGGCCAAGACGGCCAAGACGGCCCAGACAGCCCAGGCGGCCAAGATGGCAAAGATGGCCAAGACGGTGAAGACGGCTAAGACGGCCAAGATGGTGAAGACGGCTAAGACGGCCAAGACGGCCAAGACGGCCATGACGGTGAAGACGGCTAAGACGGCCAAGACGGCCCAGACAGCCCAGACGGCCAAGACGGTGAAGACGGCTAAGATGGCCAAGATGGCCAAGGCGGCCAAGACGGCAAGAACTGCGACGATGGCCAAGATGGCCAAGATGGCCAAGACAGTGAAGATGGCTAAGACGGCCAAGACAGCCAGGGCTGCAAGGACGGCCAAGACGGCCAGGACGGTCAAGACGGCCAAGACGGCCCAGGCGGTGAAGATGGCTAAGACAGCCAAGACGGCCAGGGCGGCCAGGACGGCCATGGCTGTGACGACAGCCAAGACGACAAATCTGGGCGAGACGGCCGAGACGGCCAAGACCGTGAAGACGGCCAAGACGATGAAGCCCGTGAAGACCGTGAAGACCGTGAAGACGGCCAGGGCTGCACTCTAAACATGTCCAAACCTGGCTGGAGGACGCGGCAGGTAGAGGTTGGCTGATGCTCGGATGCAGGTACTGAAAACGCAGCCGAACCATCCCCCATACCGATGAGGTCATTTCTGCTTCTGGTGCTTTTTTTCTTAAAGTTACGACTCTACTCTGAATTTATTACTCTCACGTTGCTTCTTCAGTCTTTCATTCGTCTCAAGTTAAGCGTTGCGCTACTGTGGCTACGCTGTGAAACATACTTGCAGATATAATCTAATCAATATAAAAGTCTTTATAAACACCACATAAGTGGTGTCATGGGGGTCCGACACTGCTCCACAGCAGACCTCCCTGTTGCTAGGTGACAGCATCGTCTCACCTCCAGGTGACCTTGTTACAGAATGACCAACACTTTCAACATGGTATATTTTATACGTCCAAGTATCTTATGAATGTACTTTCTCTGCATTAGAGGGATCTTCAAAAAGTGGTACCTACAAACAGTTGCCGGTGCAGAATGAGAGTCTGTCAAGGCCGGTGCGTGCTCAGAGCTTCATTTGAGGATAACACAAGTGGTTTTAAATGTAAGCCCTTTATTTGGAGGGGACTGAGGTGGGCCTGCTCATTTACGCAGCAGGCGAAGGTGTGAGACGGACAACGTGAACCTGTCCATTCAAACACTTCACAGAGCTGTCCCAGGGGAACTTGAGGGGGAAACAGTTTGATTAGAAATTCATGAAAATGGCCAAATAAAAAAACATGGAAACTGTGTAGCTAACGTCCGAGGAAGCTGGATGGCAACCGCTGCCACGGTGGATTAGTGCCGAATTTCATTTCAAGTTTTTAATTGTTGCAAATATATGCCTGGAGACGGATGGAGAGAGAGAGTGTTACAGAGAGAGAGAGAGAGAGAGAGAGAGAGAGAGAGAGAGAGAGAGAGAGAGAGAGAGAGCAAAAGATGGCCAGAAAATGAAGTAATAGAGCAAAGAGATAGAAAAGGGAAAAAATAATTGAGCAATTATTTACTGGATGACAATATATCCCAGAGAAATAATCATTAGATTACGTATGTGATCAGCGTTTCCAGGACGGACGCTGGGCTAGGTGCTGCCAGACTACCTTCCACTAGTCTAACTCTGAAGATGGGAGCGCTTTACCAGGGTCAGGTTGACTCTGAAACTCTCTTTACAAACCACTTTACAACTAAATCCACATCTGTGAGCATCTCTGATAGTCTCTACTCCAAGCCAACACTTTTTCTCCCTCACCTGTTTATTTAAAGAAACAATAAAGAAGAGAATAACACCCTTCAGCATCATCCTCCTCCATCTCTCTTATTTTCCTATCCTCTCTGCTGCCAGTGGGCGTCCCTGATCCCCCCGCTGGGCCAATCAGACGATTGTTGAAGTGAGTCTGTTGTCTGTCTGACTCCCACTGCTCACAGATATGCCGGCGTGCCACTGAGTCTCCAAATACACAGACACTTCACACTGAGAATGTTGATGCTGGCCCAGACAGCCTGTACGACGTGATCACATGATGCACAGGACACTTATCCAACTGATGGACTCTGTCTCTCTGTCAGCTTTGGGGAATTTCAGCTGCAAAATACGTGCCGTCGTCCAGACGGCACTACTGGGATCTGTGTGCGTTCACATTTGCAGCTTCATTCTCAGATTTGAATGAAGCAACCAGCCGCGATCCAAACACACGTTACGTAACGTCGGGAAAGATGTTCAGGTAATGTGAGCAGGATGTGCAGGGCATAAAAGGGAAATGTTTCTTGATCAAATATTTATATTCATCAAGTATTGAAAGGAAAAGAAATGTGTACACAAACCAGACTTGACTTGGCTTTTTCTTACTTGTTGTTTGACACGTTTGGGATAAGATACTAAAGGTGCACTTCTACATGTTCAAGTTCCAGTTCAAGTTTACTTAAAGTACTTTAACCCTTGTGCTGTCTTCAGGTCAAGGAAGGAAGGAAGGAAGGAAGGAAGGAAGGAAGGAAGGAAGGAAGGAAGGAAGGAAGGAAGGAAGGAAGGAAGGAAGGAAGGAAGGAAGGAAGGAAGGAAGGAAGGAAGGAAGGAAGGAAGGAAGGAAGGAAGGAAGGAAGGAAGGGAGAATGAAAAGAAGGAAGGAAGGAAGGAAGGAAGGAAGGAAGGAAGGAAGGAAGGAAGGAAGGAAGGAAGGAAGGAAGGAAGGAAGGAAGGAAGGAAGGAAAGAAGGAAGGAAGGAAGGAAGGAAGGAAGGAAGGAAGGAAGGAAGGAAGGAAGGAAGGAAGGAAGGAAGGAAGGAAGGAAGGAAGGAAGGAAAGAGGAAGGAAGGAAGGAAGGAAGGAAGGAAGGAAGGAAGGAAGGAAGGAAGGAAGGAAGGAAGGAAGGAAGGAAGGAAGGAAGGAAGGAAGGAAGGAAGGAAGGAAGGGAGAAAAGAAGAAGGGAGAAGGAAGAAGAGAGCAGGAGGAAAGAAAGGAACAGGAGAATTAGGTCATTTTGACCCGAAGACAGTACAAAGTTTAAAAACAACAACAGCTGACCAAAGTGGTGGACGAGAGAGAAAGGAAAATAAAAACGAAACAGGACAAAGTAAAACATAAAACACATAAATAAAATGAAACAATCATGACAAGTTAAATGCTAACGAGTAAAAATGAGTTTTAAGATGAGATTTAAAAGCAGCCATAGCAGGAGCCAGGTGTAGGTGCAGCGGCAGCTCGGTCCAGAGTTTGGGGCCAGTTCCTGCAGAGGCCCGGTCCCCCCTGATCTTTAGCCTGGAGTTGGTCCGCTGACCTAAGAGCCCTAGAAGGTCTATGGACATTTAAAAAGAGCTGATATATAAGAAGGTGCAAGACCATGTAAAGATTTAAAAACAAATAAAATAATTTTAAAATGTATCATATAATGGACGGGGAGCCAATGAAGAGCTGCAAGCACAGGTGTAGTATGGTCCCGTCTTTGCGTTCTGCAGCATTTTGAACCAGCTGAAGACGGGACAGGGAGGACCAGCTAATGTGTCATGGTTTGTTACTTCCTGTTTTATTTTGAAGCCCGTGTCTTTGTGTTTGAGTTCTTGTTTGACGTTCCTGTTTTCCATCTGCCCTGATCGTCTGCACATGTGTCTCATTAACCCCTCTGTGTATAGCTTTCCCTTGTTCCCTGCTGGTCCGCACTGTTTCCTCCTTCCGTGTTTCCCAAGTCAGGTTTTTGTAGTTTTTTGGATTCTTGTTTTAAGTTCTGGTTTTTGTATCCTGCTTGGCAGTGCTTTGGTTTTCGTTTTTGTTCAAAAAAATCAACTTTTTAGAACTCCTGCCTCCTGCATCTCTCCTGCATCTGGGTCCTACTCCCAGGTAATCATAACAGAACGGACCAGCCACTATGGACCCAGCGGGAGAGTATATTACTATCTTTGAGTTCTTCCGCCAAAAGGCAGAGAAAAATATGCACCATTTTGAGGAGGAGGACACCCCCAGGGGAAACGACGGCGGCAGCAGCCCCGGCCTGTTCCGGTGAGGGTCCTGGACGCACCTCTATCTGTTCCCGAGGTGGTCCCAGATGCACCCGTCCCTGTTCCAGTGATGGTCCCGGACACACTTCAGCCGACACCCAGGCCCCTGCCAAGGACCCAGTGTCCCCCTCAGCTGGCACCAAGAACCCGGTGTCACCCGAAGGTGGTCCCTCGGATTCTGTGTCCCCTGAAGACGGCCCCTAGGATTCTATGTTTCCCGAAGCCGGCCCCTAGGACTCTGCCTGCGCCCCAGCCGGCACCTAGACCCCTGCCCAGGACTCTGCTCGCGCCTCAGCCCAAGCCAAGTTCCCTGCCCACGCCGCGGCCCAAGCCAAGGTCCCTGCCCCAGCCAAGGTCCCGAGATCCGCCGTCTGCCCAGTCCCGAGAGTGTCCCCCTGAACTGTCTCGCCGGTCTGCCCGGTCCCAAGGACGGCCCCCTGAACTGTCTCGCCGGTCTGCCCGGTCCCAAGGACGGCCCCCTGAACTGTCTCGCCGGTCTGCCCGGTCCCAAGGACGGCCCCCTGAACTATCTCGCCGGTCTCCCCGACCTAGTGCCCTGGCCCCATGAGCTTTGACTATGTGTTGGCTGGAATAGACTCTTGAGGAACGCCAAAAGGGAGAGGAGCAGAGGGGGATACCTATCCCTCCAGGCAGACGGATGTAAACCATTCCAGAGCAGTGCCTCTGATGCCAACAAGTGTTCCAGGAGGGAGATTAAGATGCCGTGATCTACAGTGTCAAATGCAGCTGTAAGATAAAGGAGGATAAGGATGGCAGAATCTCCAGAGTCAGTGATTGACAACAAATCATTAAAAACCTTAACTAGCGCTGATTCAGTGCTGTGGAGGGCTTTAAACCCAGATTGGAGAGGTTCCAGGTTACCATGTTTATCTAAAAAAAGACTGTAGTTGTTGCAGCACAAGTTTCTCCAGAATCGTGGATAAAAATGGATGTTTCGAAATATCTCTGTAGTTGGAAAGTAATGAAGTGTCTAAATTGTTTTTTTTAATCAATGACTGAACATCAACGTGCTTAAACTTCTTAGGCACGACACCAAAGGCAAGGCTATTGTTTATAATTGCTAAAATGCTGGGACCTGTAGACTCAATTGCCTCTTTAATGAGAAGTGAAGGAACACTATCTACTGGACTTGATGAAATTTTCATTTGACCAACGGATTTGTTTAAAGTGGAGAGAGATATTGCCTCAAACTGACTACAAGTGACAGGGCAGGTGACAGAGATAGAGGGTCAATAGAGGGAGAGGTTATCAGAGCTCTGATGCTGCTCATTTAGGATGTAAAGTACTGCTGGAATTTTTCACCACTTTCCAACTCAACAGGCTGGTGGATATTGAGAGGGGTGATAATAGTATTAAAAAGAACACGGGGCTCATTACAATTGCGTGCAACAATATTAGAAAAATATTTCGTTTTTTCAGATTTAACAGTTTTTTTATATCTGATCCATGTTTTCTTTAAAATGTCAAAAGATGCATGTAACTTATCTTTTTTCCACCTGCGTTCCGCCCTCCTACACTCTCGCCTGAATGAGCGAGAAGTTTCAGTTAGCCATGTTGTTTTAAGGCGCAGTCTTTTAAAAGGTGCAACGCTGTCCAGGATGTTTTCGCAGGTAGAATAAAAGGCAGAGGTGAGTTGCTCAGTATCAAAATGAACAGGTATTCGAGCCTCAGCAGCACTTTTAAATGCACCAGAGAAACGAGTAGCAGTAGTAGGATTTATAATACGGCACCTGCGCGCAGGAGCACAACGGTCAGCGTTATGAGCGTCAGAAGGGATTTCAAATAACACAGGCATGTGAAAAAGCATCATGAAGGTTTAGGTTTTGCACAGACAGCCCACGGGATAGCAATAAATCTAACATGTGCCCTTGTATTTGAGTGCAGTCAAACACATGTTGAACAAGATTAAAAGAGTCTATGAAATCCTTTGAAAGAGGTTTGGAGGGGCAGCAAACATGAATGTTGAAATCTCCAACCATTAAAACACGATCGTATTTAGTCATAATCCGCGACAGAAAGTGAGAGAAGCCCTGAATTAAATCCTTATTATATTTCGGGGGGCGGTATATTACAGCACACAAGACGGGTTTCAGGCAATCCATTTCGAACAAGTTCAGTTCAAACCCAACTGATGGCATTTAAAACAGACAGGCCAAGCCCCCACCGCATCCAGTTGTCCTTGGGGAGATTAAATAAGCGCAATCAAGTAGTAAAAGTTCTGCAAAAGAGCTCAACTCACCAACACATAGCCAGGTTTCAGTGAGGCACAACAGATCCAAGTTGTGCGTTTTGAAGAAGTCATTCAGGATAAATGTCTTATTCCCAAGCGAACGAGCATTAACAAGTGCAATCCTGATAGAAGCCGACTCACTCTCCTTCTGGGGTGCCTGGCCTATGGCCCAAGATTCTGCAGGTTTACCCCCCCTCTGCGGAGACGCGGTGACCTAGCATGTTGGGTGTGGACTTCCTCCAGAGGAACGCTGATGGACCTCAGCCAGGGGGAAGCAGGTTCCAAGGAGCGCCAGGACACAAAACGGCTGCAGTCAGTTGGAAAAGCTGATGCCATATGCCAGTCTTGATCCTGGAGTCAGCGACAGAAGGAGCTTCACCCTCACCAGCAGACCGCTGGGCTTTACCCCGGCTTTGCGGCCAATGGACAGGAGCGCGGCGTATACATGCAGGTATATTCTAAAGGTAGAAGGGGAGGAAAATTCTTTCCATCATGATCAAGATACGCCAGGTCTTCGTAAGGAACACAGATGCTGAGAAGTGACTGTTGATCATAGATCCTAAGACATTTAACTTTGTTGGTAATAAGCAGAAACACCAGGACAAACACAGACTGAGACAACAAGGCTGACAGCAGCTGACGGCAGGCCAAACACAATGGCGCCATCATGGAAGCTGCGTCATGAAGTTGGTATTGTGCTGGTATTAGTCAGAGGGCAAACAGAGGTGGATATTTTAACTTGAAGTGTAAAACTATGATTAAGATTGTACGGAACCATCTGAGCCATCGAGGCACCCATATTGCACAGAGTGACCTGGGCAAAGGGGGAGCCAACTCTTCTGGATGAGCCAATGAGCTGCCTTTTTTAAAGGTCTCAGGCAAAAACACCTTAAAAAACTAAGATTACATATTAAAATCAATCACCATGCAGTATTGCAGTGCTTGCCAACAGATGTAAAGATAGGCCCACATCTTCTTTGTGACGCAAACCAGAACAACCAGACAGTAGTCTCGGTGGCGAGTGCTAACAAACAGCGTGACCCAGTATCTCGTTGATGAGATGGTGCGACAGTGGAGGAGCCATCCTTCAAAATAAATGATAACCAATATACCCTCCCTGACAAAAACGTTTTTTCCAAGACAACAGTCCCAATAATGTCATTACAAGTGAGGAACAGCATAATCAGCATAATCTGAAACCAGTCGCTTTGCTGCTAAAACAAACCTGTGGTCCACTGTCAGCATGATGCTGTACTTGTGTTTGACATTACACCACCATGGTTGTCATAGCCAAACAGAAGCCAAACAGAAGCCTCTGGGAGGCTTAAATACAATCATTTAAAATTGTTCAAAAGACTAACTGGCTAGACAAGGCAGCGGGGGGAGTCATTCTCAGGTGTCTATGTCTTATGTCGACAGTGTGAATGGAAGGATGTTGTGCCATTTCCCCCTCCGCCTGGGGGCTCCGGCGGCGCTCCTGGAGGTGCGGTGGGGCCCTGGCCCGGCTCGGTGGGCCGGCCCACGTCGGCCTGGTTGGCCGGTGGGGGAGCGTGGGCGGCTACCGGGGCCAGTACCACTGGCCCTGCCTCCTGGCTTCGGCCACCGCTCCCCCTCCTGCCCCCCTACACGACTCACACATACATAGGTCCGAGGGGTCGGGGGGTCCGGGGCGTGGGGGACATGTGTCCCGGTATTCCCCGCCCCCCACGATTTTAATAACATCTTAGACACTGCACACTCAACATTTGATAGATACACTTAACAAGGATACTTAGCATCTTGGAGGGGGAGGTCATTGTCAAATATGATACCCTGACCTCATCCTCCCTGTTTTTACAGCTAAAACGCCCAAGAATGGCTCAGAACCAAACACTAGACAGTCCTGAAGCTGCCGTTCATCTGCCCTGATCCTACTGAACATCTGTGGAGAGAGCTGAGACATCTGGAGTCTGGAGAGGTCACCCTTCAAAGCTGAAAATACCTGTCTACAGGTGCAGGAGTCTCCTTGAGAGTTAGAGGTATGGCTTGAAGGTTGAGATTTCCTTAAAAGACCAATATATAAAGCTGAGGGTCCCCAATATAGAGAGCTGGAGAGAGTAAAGCCCTCCCCTCGGAATGTATTTTTCAGCAGGAAATCTTGGATACTTACTATAAAATCACAAAAATGTGTTAATGTGTTACTACAATAACCATAAATCATTCCTGTCACATTACTAGTGTAATTGCCTGTGGTAATGGTAATTAATAGTAAGCATTGATTCAGAAAAGCTGATTGGGATTTTAGATAAACATATGCTGCCTTTAAGGCCAAATCTACCCCATTTTTCAAAATGACATGGCCAAACTACAGTGTGCATGCGTGATAAAGGCATGGCTGAGGGAAAAGAGGGTATTCATGCAGGGTTGACTGGCCTGCAACCCCAACCCATACCCAACAGAGAAACTGAGCCCAACTTTGAAATGAAAAATGCATCAATGACCTTGTAGCCTACTCTGCAGGAGAGATTGGGCCAAAATAACAAATGAAGCGCTCCAGCTCTCAGTGTCAGCATTGTGAGAAGAAATGCCAGCATTTAAAGCATCACTGCCCCAACATTTTTATTTATTTATTCATGTGGTTGTTGATGTGCTGCAGTTTGAATTTCAGAAATGGGGGTAAATTAACAAATGAGAGAAACCTGAGAAAAAGAACGAGCTATATCTTGGATTCATGCTGTTGGCAATAAACGAAAATCAAGTAAATGTAAGAATTTGTGTGTTGTTTTTTTTTTGGGGGGGGGGGCACATATATGTTGGCAAATATCCAATAGTGCCAACACTTTTGAATTTGGGGTTGTATCAGAGATAATATTGTAAAAGCCTGTTTTGGGCTTGTGTTATTGGTCTGCTGAGGTTTTGCTGTGATACTAACGATGTAGCATGAATGACCATTGTTACTCTTGGTGTCCTCGATAGAATGTGCTCTGAGGCACAAAAATACGTAGATGTTGACATCAGTGTGACATTTATGTAAATCAGACTAGAACAAGAATAGACTGGACTAGAGGGCTGCATTGGGATTGGGTCCCGTCCGGGGACCCAACGCAAATCTCGCGGGAGCGGGTGGTTTGAACTAAAAAAAAACACTGCAGGATCGCGATGTAGTCTAGCGACAAGATGGAAATCATCCATCCATCCATCCATCCATCCATTATCTATACCCGCTTTGTCCTTTTCAGGGTCACGGGGGGTCTGCTGGAGCCTATCCCAGCTATTTTCAGGCGAGAGGCAGGTTCACCCTGGACAGGTCACCAGTCCATCGCAGGGCAAGATGGAAATCAATGACGTGGAAAATAAACCTCAAACAAGGTCTTTACAAAACAAAGATAAAGCAAGGCCAGCCAGATAATTAGAGAAACTGCGTTTAGTGTCTGTGGAGCATCTTGAAAGATGTCCCAATCCTCGTCGGTCAGCAACATTCTCTTCCTCCACATCAATGTAATGGGCCAAGCGATTCATTTGTTAAATTAAATTAATTTGTTTCATTCGTTAACTTTGTTTATTTGTGTTATTTATTAGTGTTATTGAGCCACTCACAGTTACTCTCGTTGTTTATAACCTCAATCACATAACTGATGCTGGCGCGAAAGGCAAAAAAGCTTGTGCGATGATGACAATGATGGATTTGCATCTAACTTTTGGTCAGGTGACCTATGAACTGTCAATCATCCATCAAGCTCCACAATGATCAGGTTAACATTAATCAGATAGATTTGTCTGGACATTTCTCTTGCGGGAGAATACACAACATCAATGCATCTCTATTATTGTGCGGCATGATTTCTCAGAGTTTTGCGGGTGCGGGCGGGAGTGTAACACAAATATTGCGCGTGAGGGCAAGTAATGGTGAGAAATGCAACGGGAGCAGGCAGGAGCGGGGATGAATAAAACAGTCCTGCGCAGGGATCTAGACTGGACCAAACTGATGTCCTCACGAGCATCCATCAGTGGACGTATCACGCCCAACAGTGTCTGTGGTTAAATCACCACGACTACTACCACCATCATGATGATATGAAAACATCAACACAACACATCTGTAGGGAGAAGTTAAGGGAACATGGTCATTGGACAGTTTTTTGAGCCTACGTTGACTCGTTTTAAATGGTTGAATCTACTTCAGGTTAAATCGTGACTGTTCTCTTGTAAGAAGGAAGGAAGGGAAAGAAAGGAAGAAGGAAGGAAGGAAGGAAGGAAGGAAGGAAGGAAGGAAGGAGAAGGAAGGAAGGAAGGAAGGAAGGAAGGAAGGAAGGAAGGAAGGAAGGAAGGAAGGAAGGAAGGAAGGAAGGGAGAAAAGAGGAAGTGAAGAAGGAAGGAAGGGAAGGAAGGAAGGAAGGAAGGAAGGAAGGAAGGAAGGAAGGAAGGAAGGAAGGAAGGAAGGAAGGAAGGAAGGAAGGAAGGAAGGAAGGAAGGAAGGAAGGAAGGAAGGAAGGAAGGGAGAAAGAGGAAGTGAAGAAGGAAGGAAGGGAAAGAAGAAGGAAGGAAGGAAGGAAGGAAGGAAGGAAGGGAAGGAAGGAAGGAAGGAAGGAAGGAAGGAAGGAAGGAAGGAAGGAAGGGAGAAAATGAGGAAAGAAGGAAGGAAGGGAGAAAAGAGGAAGGGAGGAAAGAAGGAGAGAGCAGGAGGAAGGAAGGAAGGAAGGAAGGAAGGAAGGAAGGAAGGAAGGAAGGAAGGAAGGAAGGAAGGAAGGAAGGAAGGAAGGAAGGAAGGAAGGAAGGAAGGAAGGAAGGAAGGAAGGAAGGAAGGGAGAAAAGAGGAAGGGAAGAAGGAAGAGAGAGCAGGAGGAAGGAAGGAAGGAAGGAAGGAAGGAAGGAAGGAAGGAAGGAAGGAAGGAAGGAAGGAAGGAAGGAAGGAAGGAAGGAAGGAAGGAAGGAAGGAAGGAAGGAAGGGAGGGGAGGGAGGGAGGGAGGGAAGGAGAAGGAAGGAAGGAAGGAAGGAAGGAAGGAAGGAAGGAAGGAAGGAAGGAAGGAAGGAAAGAGGAAGGAAGGAAGGAAGGAAGGAAGGAAGGAAGGAAGGAAGGAAGGGAGGGAGGGAGGGAGGGAGGGAGGAAGGAAGGAAGGAAGGAAGGAAGGAAGGAAGGAAGGAAGGAAGGAAGGAAGGAAGGAAGGAAGGAAGGAAGGAAGGAAAGAGGAAAGGAGAAAAGAGGAAGGGAGAAGGAAGGAGAGAGCAGGAAAAAAAGAAGGAAGGAGAATGAGGTCATTTCCACCCAAAGACAGCACCAGGGTTAATGCTGGTTTCCAAGCAGACAAACAAAGGCTCTCTAAGGAAACTGGATCAGCAACCATGAAAGATGGCGTCTGCACACAGACAGCCACGCTCAAGTCATGGGTCGGTTCCTCATTTCCTCCCATTATTAGCACAGCTAATGCTAATGCTTCTCTTCTTCACCTCACACATGTGACTCTTTTCTGCTCCAGCAATTATCTGGGCAGTTTCTTTTCACCTTCATTCTTTATCCGTAGTCAGTCCTCTGCAGAGAAATAAAACGCCATCCTCCTCACTGAGATCCTTCTTCCTGTCTTCACTTCCTCAATTAGGCGTCTCATCCATCGCCATGATTACATGCTGCTAATAAAGCAGCTAATCAGCTAATTACCCGGGAGCAGAGAGGAACGGAGGGTGTGTGTGTGTGTGTGTGTGTGTGTGTGTGTGTGTGTGTGTGTGTGTGTGTGTGTGTGCGTGTGCGTGTGCGTGTGCGTGTGCGTGTGTGTGTGTACACTGTAATTCCTGTGCTCGAAAATCAGTTGTTTTTATTGGTGTTTTTTTATTTTCATGTAAGTTTACTGGGTTTTTATTTTCTTCATTCTCTGGTATTAATCTGGATTGTTAGTCATTGATGAGTTTGTGCCGTTACCAGGTTCACAAACATAAAAACACCTACATGTAGCAATTGTTATTTATTTAAATCTTTTTCTGTCGCTAGATTTGCCATTGATGATTGATTTTTTACAAACTTTCTGCTGTTTCAAACGTTATAGTTCAAGATGAAGAGCAGAGGAACGTAAACTCAGCATTAATATAAATCCTAAATAAAAAGATTATTATTACAAGTTATTAATATATGTGGTATCCTCTAAACCGGGTCACACAAAGGACAGTATCCTTTCCCCCAGGCGCTTTAAAAACTCTGCTAACCGCTCACTCAGAGATCCCCGAAGGGAAACGCCGACGTTACAGCCGCTAAGTAAGATGTTGTAGGAGGAAATGAAGTTATTTTAGTTGAAACATCATCACAATAAAGGCGAGAATGTGACATAAATGTGAATACAATAAAACAAGTGGAAATATTTCGGGCAGAGGAGTTTCTGTAATTGAAAGAGCGGCCAACAAATCCCCAGACGTATTGACATTTTACCATATTCAATATGACAGATATGACTGATTAGTTCACAAGCCAGCCTCATCAATAATGTGCCTGTCAATCAAACGTGACCTTTGGAAGTGAGGTGATGAATTAGCAGGGCTCCAGGACAATCCAATACATGCCGTCCGATCCATCAGGAAAGCTTGAACGGTGGAGTGAAAGCGCCACCTTGGAGGTGGTTCTGGCTTGATTTGTTATCCTTCATCACAATTAAAGTGCATGGATTTAGAAACATGAATATCTTAACCCTGGTACTGTCTTTGGGTCAAAATCACCTCATTCTCCTGCCCTTCCTTCCTTCCTTCCTTCCTTCCTTCCTTCCTTCCTTCCTTCCTTCCTTCCTTCCTTCCTTCCTTCCTTCCTTCCTTCCTTCCTTCCTTCCTTCCTTCCTTCCTTCCTTCCACCTGCTCTCTCCTTCCTTCTCCCTTCCTCTTTTCTCCCTTCCTTCCTTCTTTACTCCCCTCGTACATTCTTTCCTTGTTTTCTCCTTTCCTTCCTTCGTTCTTTTTTCCCTTCTTTCCTTCCTTCCTTATTTTCTCCCTTCCTTCTTTCTTTCCTCCCTTCCTTCCTTCTTTTCTCCCTTCCTTCCTTCTTTCCTCCCATCGTTTTCTCCCATCCTCCCTTCCTTCTTTTCACCCTTCCTTCCTTACTTCCTTCTTTCCTTCCTTCCTTCTTTCCTCCCTTCCTTCCTTCTTTCCTCCCTTCCTCCCTTCCTTCTTTCTTTCCTCCCTTCCTTCCTTCCTTCCTTCTTTTTTCCCCTTCCTTCTTTCCTCCCTTCCTTCCTTCCTTTCCCCCTTACTTCCTTCTTTCCACCCTTCTTTCCTTATTTTCTTCCTCCCTTCCTTCCTTCCATCCTTCTTTTCTCCCTTCTTTCTTTTCTCCCTTCCTTCCTTCTTTCCTTCCTTCCTTCTTTCCTCCCTTCCTTCTGTCCTTCTTTCCTCCCTTCCTTCCTTCGTTTCTCCCTTTCCTTCCTTTTTTTCTCCCTTCTTTCTTTTCTTCTTCCTTCCTTCCTTCCTTCCTTCCTTCCTTCCTTCCTTCTTTTCTCCCTTCCTTCCTTCTTTCCTCCCTTATTTCCTTCCTTCCTTCTTTTCTCCCTTCCTTCCTTCTTTTATCCCTCCATTCCTTCTTTTCCCCCTTCCTTCCTTCCTTCCTTCCTTCCTTCCTTCCTTCCTTCCTTCCTCCCTTCCTCCCTTCCTTCTTTTTTCCCATTCCTTCTTTCCTCCTTCCTTTCTCCCTTACTTCCTTCTTTCCACCCTTCCATCCTTCTTTTCTCCCTTCCTTCCTTCCTTCCTTCCTTCCTTCCTTCCTTCCTTCCTCCTTTCTTTCCTTCCTTCCTTCTTTTCTCCCTTCCTTCCTCCTTTCCTCCCTTCCTTCCTTCGTTTCTCCCTTCTTTCTTTTCTTCTTCCTTCCTTCCTTCTTTTCCCCCTTCCTTCCTTCCTTCCTTCCTTCCTTCCTTCCTTCCTTCCTTCCTTCCTTCCTTCCTTCCTTCCTTCCTTCCTTCTTTTCTCCCTTCCTTCCTTCCTTCCTCCCTTCCTTCCTTTCTCCCTTACTTCCTTCTTTCCACCCTTCCTTCCTTCTTTTCTCCCTTCCTTCCTTCTTTTCTCCCTTCCTTTTCTCCCATCCTCCCTTCCTTCTTTCCACCCTTCCTTCCATCCTTCTTTTCTCCCTTCCTTCTTTTCTTCCTTCCTTCCTTCCTTCCTTCCTTCCTTCCTTCCTTCCTTCCTTCCTTCCTTCCTTCCTTCCTTCCTTCCTTCCTTCATTCCTTCCTTCCTTCCTTCCTCCCTTCTTCCCTTCCTCCTTCCTTGACCCGAGGACAGCACAAGGGTTAATGCACGCCACAACAGTGAAAACGCTGCTTGCTGAGAAATGTTTAAACCTTCCGGCTGGAGCAGACGTGGAGCTGAACTGAAACGACCAGACAAACCCACAGGGACGTTTGGTGTTACATTTTAAACATATAATCAAAAGAAAGGAATACCTCCATCTTCCTCCAGACATCAGGGTCTTTGTCTTGACTGTGAATGTCCTCCATCAGCTGCTGCACCAGAGAAACGCAGCCCCGCCCGTCCACTGGGGGCGCTCTCAGCTGCAGGCCGGGGTCCGCACATCTCCCCCCCTCCTCGTCTTCAGACGGCAGCTCACTGAACGGTCCAGACTCTATGCTTTCATCCAGTGACGGTGCGATGTCGCTGGAAGAGGTTGGGCTGAACCGACTGACCAGGTTGCGTCTGTAAGGATGCTGAGCAAAGGTACGCCAAGGAACGTTAGGACCACGTTCCCAGTACTGGAGTTGAGGGGGATGAGGGAGGATGAGGGGGGATGAGGGGGGATGAGGGGGGATGGCATCCCCCCCTGAAATAAAAACGGTCCAAATCATCCCCCCTATAAAACTGCCATCCCCCCTTTCCATCTCTTATGTCATTTCATCAATGAATGTGGTTTTACTGCTATTTCAACATTTAGAGTCATCACCAGAAAAATAACACCAGGAAAATGTGACAATTATCACCTGTTTCAAGTAAATTTTATCTTCTCATTACAAGCAAAAAAATCTTGTTCCACTGGCAGATTTTTCTACTTATTTCAAGTGAAAATCTACTTGAAACAGGTGGAAATTGTTCTTTTTTCCAGTGATGAGTCTTGTTTTAAGTGTAATGAGATTTTTTTACTAAAATGAGACATTTTAACTAGAAATAAGACAAATATTCTTGTTAATATTGTGAGTTTTTGCAGTGATCCATGTTACTTATCCTGTGAAGGACAGAGTCATATTGATAAGTTCAGAAAAGTGTTTTTTATTGTTGTGTTTTGATGTATTTGATGTAAGCCCAGTGGATATTTCAAGCTTACAGAAGGCTGCATTTAACTGCTGCTATGTCATTCCTGCAGTATTTCTGCAGGTGTTTTGGTCACTGCTATTATTTGTAATATATTATATTATTTGTAATCAGCACAAATTATCTGTCCCCATATGATAAAATCCACCACCCCCCCTGATTTTATTTTACAACTCGAGTACTGCACGTTCCCTATGGAGGAGTCAGAATTCAAAAATACGTCGTCGTACCGGCGGTGGAAGAAGAGGAGGAATGCCGTCCAAGTCAGTGTTCAGCTCTGTCAGCTCCCAGTCGTCCACGTCCTGCAGAGTCACCTGGGTAGAGTCCTCACACCGCTGCAGGGAAAGGGTGGGAGTAGTTTGGTTAAGAGCTAGTGCTGGAAAACCTTTTTAAAGTATTGGGATGGGATGGGATATGTTTTACTGACCGTTGGAACCGACTGTGTCAGAGTCTCCAGCTTCAGCGCGAGCATCTCTGTTTTCCGGAGCTGAGCGGGGAGAGCCAGGAACTCCTCAGACCCGTACCAGTGCTCCTTATCCGGGCTAGATTTGAGTGACACCTGGACCCCCTGCCAGGTTAGACAGTAAGACATAAATATTAGGTACAAATATCAGGTCAAGTCAAGAAAGAACTAAGAAAATGCCTTGCATTGCCAATTTCCCAAATTTGCCTAAAGGGGTGTGTCAGAACCCTCTGAACCATCTGCCATTAGTCTCACAAAACAATAATAATTACGCAATCTTTTATAAAAACCTACCAATCTCATTGGACTATGATGAGAGGTTAAAATAAAACTAAAATCTATTTTTGTCATTGTGTTTCATATATATATCAGTGTTTCCCCTACCATTATATAGGCCTGGCGGGGCTGCCAGGCCAACGAGACCCCCCGCCAGGCCCAAAAAAAAAAATCAATGATCATTTACGTTTAGGAGCCTCTGCAGCGCTGTTCTGCAACGGGAGTAAACCTGCTTTGTTGCCTAGTAACGCTCCTGAGAGCGCAGGCATATTATTATATATTATGGGATGTATAGAGTTTGTAACTAGTAAAAAAAAAAGAAAAAATATCGTGGGCGACAGACAACATGATATAAAGAAATGTTTCTGCAGGTCCGTGTGTTTGTGTTTGCATGAGACGCTGCAGGGAAGCATGAAGTCCCACAGCCCGAGGACCAAGGACGCACCATGCGTCCGCGGGGTCCTAGTGCCAGCCATGTATGAGCGTCAAGGCTGATTTAAAGGCTCAGTTATGGTTCTGCGTCACACCAACGGCGTAGGGTACGCGGAGACATATGGGCTCAAATTAATGCCATTAGTATTTTGTATCTGTAAATAAACTTTGTACTTGTAGAAATATTTTGTGCGTGTGCAAAAAATATTTGTACTTGCAAAAAATATTTGTACTTGCAAAAAATATTTGTACTTGTAAAAATATTTTGTGCGTGTGAAAAAAATATTTGTACTTGTAGATATTTTGTGCGTGTGCAAAAAATACACTGCCATAACTCGTAGTTGTAAAAAAAATTTGTAGCTTTTGAAAAAATGTTTGTAGCTTTTGTAAAAAAAAGTTTGTAGCTTTGTAAAAAAAGTTTGTAGCTTTGTAAAAAGTTTGTAGCTTTGTAAAAAGTTTGTAGATTTGTATCTAGAAGTACAAATATGTTT
Source organism: Cololabis saira (assembly GCF_033807715.1). NCBI lineage: Eukaryota > Metazoa > Chordata > Actinopteri > Beloniformes > Belonidae > Cololabis > Cololabis saira. The sequence continues at coordinate 2,531,357 of NC_084602.1, forward strand.
TGCAAGTACAAATATTTTTTGCACACGCACAAAATATTTTTACAAGTACAAATATTTTTTGCACACGTACAAAATATAATATTATAAGTACAAAAGTTATTTACAGATACAAAAAACTTATGGCATTAATTTGAGCTCATAGAGACACGCACCGTACGTGCGCGTCGCCGTGTACCCTACGCCGTAGGCTCTGCGTTGGTGTACCACGGACCATAAATCAGCCTTTACCGTCGCTGACACCGGTCCGACTGGTGACCCAGTAAAAAACAACATCTAAACACAGAACATCTGGCTGGGATCCCTAATGGCTTAATAACCATAAATACAGCCCTTGGTTGTACCACACTCCCCATGGTACATTTCCAATTTGTTGTTTAGCTTACATTTTTGTTCTGATTGAGCTTCTTTTTTTTTGGTAAGCAATAATGATGAAAATAACACAGACAATAGATTGTCTTTCCACTAGAACCATTAAAGATTCATTTTTCCCCCAGTCAAATGCATGTAACTCTGTTATAACAAAACGGGTAAAACAAATATACAATGTTTAAATTATTTATAACTGATATAATCTCAATTGTGAATAGGGATGTTTTGTGGCATATGCCGTCAGCACAAGCAGCCGTTAAAAGAGGACCATCCCAGAGGGTTTTCATAGAGATCCCTCTGAAATATTTAGAAAAGATGCTCAATGCTCATATGGGTCAGACCTTTCAGGCCCATGACACTTTGGTTAAAGGTTAGATTAAATCTAATTATTTCATTGAAGTGATATCATTCAGCAATGTAGGCCTACAATGATTTTTAATGTAAAACTTTGTTATATTGCTACATGTCCAATATGCCGTCCCACGCGCCTCGTCTGTTTAGGATTTTTTCGGTGGGTACCACCGGGCCTGAAAAAAATTCTAGGGGAAACACTGTATATATATATATATATATATATATATATATATATATATATATATATATATATATATATATATATACATATATATATTGTGTCCATAACTAAAGAAAAGCTGAAATTTACGGATCAACAACACAACTAAAGACACCAAAAAACTCTAATAAATACAGACATGGAGAGGGATGTACAGGACTGTCTCAGAAAATTAGAATATTGTGATTTTCTGTAATGTAATTACCAAAAAAAAATTGTCATGCATTCTGTATTCATTACAAATCAACTGAAATATTGCAAGCCTTTTATTATTTTAACATTGCTGATCATGGCTTACAGCTTAAGAAAACTCAAATATCCTATCTCAAAAAATTACAATATTCTGGGAGTCTTAATCTTAAACTGTAATGAATACAGAATGTATGACATTTTTTTTTTTTTTGTCGTGTAAGGGGGGGAAGGAGGGGGAGCGGAGGCCTAAGCCAGGAGGCAGGACCAGTGGAGCCAGCCCTGGAAGGACGCCCACGCTCCCCCACCGGCCATCCAGTTGACGGGCGCCGCTCCTCCGAGCCGGGCCAGGGCCCCACCGTACCTCCACGGGAGCCCCCGGGTGGAGGGGGAAATGGTCCAACATTCCTTCATTCATACTGACAACATAAGACATAGACACCTGAGAATGGCTCCACCCCGCCGCCGCGCCCGCCCGTGCACCCCCCGACCAGGGGAGGCCCGATCCCCGGACCCGGCCCCACCCCCCCCCGGAGCCACCCCGGCGGACACCCCAAGGGTCACGGAGTCCCCACAAATGCAGGGGCACGCGGCCCCCGCCCAGCGACGACGGACCAAGGCAGCAATGCCCCCCCAGCGCAGACAGCCACCCCCCACCCAGGCAGGGCCGGGCCCTTCGAACGGGACCCCCACGCCCCACGACATTTTTGTTTTTTTAATTGCATTACAGAAAATAAAGAACTTTATCACAATATTCTAATTTTCTGAGACAGTCCTGTATGTAATGAGCCAGTGTTTACGTGTCCTGTACTTTAAACACACCTGAAACCCCTGCCGCTTCTCAGTCCACATGGCGGACTTGCTGGGATACAGTCGAGGATCCGACTCCTCTCCGGATGCATCCATGTCGGAGGAGAGGAGCTGTTCCCTCATGGGGGACGGCAAGGAGAAGCCTGAATCCCCCTCGCTGTTTGTATGTGACTCTTTCCGAGTTCCCTCCATTTGGTCTGATATTCCATCCTGAGGCATCGAGCTCTGTGGACGCTCCTCTGGACCGGTGGAGGTCATGGGACGTCTCCGGAGGTCGGGTTCATTCACAACCTGGTGACGTCATGGAAATTCAAAAGATTACTTCATTTTTGATTCAGGTCTAATGGACAAGCCATTTCCTTCCAGCAGGTTCTAACACAGGATGGAGAAAGTGAAACAGGTGATCAAGATGGATGGATGGATGGATGGATGGATGGATGGATGGATGGATGGATGGATGGAGATAGATAGATAGATAGATAGATAGATAGATAGATAGATAGATAGATAGATAGATAGATAGATAGATAGATAGATAGATAGATAGATAGATAGATAGATAGATAGATAGATAGATAGATAGATAGATAGATAGATAGATAGATAGATAGATAGATAGATAGATAGATAGATAGATAGATACCAGTGTTGTGCATGAACGAGTTCAAATGAACCTGAACTTGTTCATTCTGCAGATCACAAACTGGAATTTGAACTGTTCAGATTACGTGTTTTTCAGCTTCACGAGACGACGACTTCACACTACATTACCCACAATGCAGTGCCCCTTGATGAGGCATTGTGACACCGTGGCTGACCTGAAACTCCAGCTTCCTACCCCCTGCAGGGACACCTTGGAACTGGCTTCAACAAAGACTTGAACCACAGGAAAGCCATATGACGAAGTTCCTCACTGACTGATATGTTAATACCAACTCATTTGGCCACAGACTTGAATCACGAGAACACCCTATGGGGTCATTTACAACTTAGTGACAGTCATGCCAAATGCCCGATAACGGCATTTGACCACAGATCACATCTGACTGTAAATTGTTTTTGTCTCTCACTTGGCTTGTTTATTCCTGCCTTTTGTACTTTGAACTTACTGTATAAAAGTCATGATTCCAACCACTCTGGGTCAGCACACCAACCCAGACCTGATCTGTGTGGGTCTGCTCACCGCCAGCTTACTGAATAAAACTCACTACACCACAGCGGACTTCTGAACTGGTTTTGATAATATTTTTCAACACCCCACAGAATAACAATGGACACCATCTCCATGGCAACGGTGGCCCGAGCCCGGTGCATCTTTACATGACCTCTTTCTCTCTTTACAAGAGAGAGACGTTGCAGACGCAGCGTCAGCGAGCCGTCACATGATGATCCTTATCATTATCTGCTGGAATTTTACACATCGTCTCCCAAAGAGTCCGACGGTAAAAATCTAACCTTTCTGTGCAAATTATGTCCAACTGCTCTGAGAAAACAAGTCAGAGCATCTGCCTCGTCAACTTCACATTTGAAACGTCATGTGGAGTTAAAGCATCAAAACAATCAAAAAAAGTCCTCAGTAAAGATAATAAGAACAGAAATGAAGGCGGACAAACCTGCAGGCTTTCGTGGGACTGGGAAACGTCTTCTGGACAGGCGGAGTCCAGTTCCAACCAGAACTTGGAGCGGTCTGGGGGATCCACAAGAGAGGGCAACGTGGCGTTGCTGTGGTACCCAGACAGAGCCCTTCCTGAAGCTCTCCTGGACTCCTCCGACACGGCCTCTCCTTTCACCAACAGGGAGGCTTTCTTAGGAAGCGTGGGCTGCATGTGTGACACCTCAGTGACCTCCAGGGGCCGCTTTGAACTTTCTCCCTTGTTGGGCATGGCACATTGCATTGTTGGTAAAACTGATTGAGAATGACTGTGGTTTGTTGACTCGACTGGTTCCAAAAGTTCAGCCAAACTGTTGTGTGATAGGCAGCGTCCGTCACTCTGGTCAACCCAAGGCTCCCGGTCTGACTCCTGGTCTGGCTCCCGGTCCGACTCCCGGTCTGACTCCTGGTCCGGCTCCTGGTCTTCTCTTTTGTGCTCTGCTCCCACGATGTCGTCGCTGGGACTGTAGTCACTCAGCTCGAAGGCGGTGATGCCGCAGTCCAGAGAGAAGTAGTCCTGGCTGCAGCGAATAGTCAGCTGCCCGCAGTCGTCCACATCCGTCAGGGCGTCCAGGCGGGTCTGAAGAGGACCAGTTTACTACATTAGCATTTCAGTCAATACAATACAGTGTTTTTCTAGTTTCATGTTGGGTGCTTGTTATGAAGATAGTCAAGACCTGAGAGGTTCAGGTGCTTGTGTACTCAACGCACTAACCCTGCGTTCACACTGAAAGCGGCATGTACTGTCGACGCCTGCAGTGGGCGGAGCTAAAGCTGCAGTGGGCGGGGCTAAAGCTGCAGTGGGCGGGGCTAAAGCTGCAGTGGGCGGGGCTAAAGCTGCGCTGCAGAACTGGAGGGAACATTGGGAACAGCCTACACATCTTCAGTTTCCTATTTCACCATAGATCACACTTTGGGACGCCTTCTTTATATCTTAGCGTTATTTCCGCGTAGATAAGAGTGAGTTGCGTCACACCAACGCAGACCCGACGGCGTAGGGTACGCTGTGACGCACACCGTACGGTGCGCATCGCCGCGAACCCTACGCCGTCGGCTACGCCGTCGATTTAACGCGGAACCATAATTCAGAAGCTGCAGTCTGTCTGCGGTGAACACTGACACACCGGGTCGGAGCAGATTTGGTCATGATGTTTAACCTGTGTTTTGTGATTAATAAGCACGGTTTTTAATTATTTTGCGTTGGATCAATGTAGCAAATAAAATCGTTGGGACCATCCAGCTCCTCACCCATCAGTTACTGTTTCACGTGAGCAGTTCAGGTAAAAACTGCAGTCAAATCAGCAAAAATGTCAGTTTGCTGGATGAAATATATGAATTCCTGATAAAATAAGTGTGTTAGTGCACAGCTCTGCTCCTGTACGCATGTGAATGAGTGTACGTTTGTGTCTACATGAAAGTACAATCTGCATTGAGAGTTCTCGCTTCAGGAATCCTGGTCTGTGATTGGATGACGCCTCGGCGTCGCCGCTGCTCATTTGCATAAAGTTCAGATTTTTCAACTTCAAATTGATGCTCTGCTCCGGCTGCCTCTCGACGCCTCCGCTGCTCTCGCTGCCTCTCGACACGCGTTTTCATAGAAAATGAATGGCAGCCGGCTGCCTATGACGCCTGTGATGCTTTCAGTGTGAACGCAGGGTAGTTTAACTTCAAATCAATGTTTTATTCACTGTTCTGGGTATCAGCTTGTGGTAACGACAGGTCCTAGTGTGTGTCTGTGTGTGGGTTCTTTACTTGGTGCTGGTCCTCGCTGAAGGCCTGTAAGATGTCCGTCTGGCGGGTAAAGTTCCCGTTCGGGTCCTGCAGACCCTGCAGTAGACGCTCCTTCAGGACCAGGACCGACACTCTCAGCTGGTGCCAGAGCACCTGCACCGTCCTGCACCACCAGGGACACAACAGCAGCAGCTCGTAACACGGGCTTACTCTAGTCAATTCACCCAACATTAACCCCGACACCTGCGCCCCACTGGTATTCACACTAAACAGACAGGGCGACAGCTGACTCCCATACCTGAAATTGGTCCATCACGTGCATACGATCAGTACTGGAGTTGAGGGGGGATGAGGGGGGATGCCATCCCCCCTGAAATAAAAACGGTCCAAATCATCCCCCCTGTAAAACTGCCATCACCCCTTTTCATCCCTTATGTCATTTCATCAATGAATGTGGTTTTACTGCTATTTCAACATTTAGAGTCATCACCAGAAAAATAACACCAGAAAAATAACTTATTTGACAATTTTCACCTGTTTCAAGTACATTTACACTTGAAATAAGTAGAAAAATCTGCCAGTGGGACAAGATTTATCTTCTCATTACAAGCAAAAAAATCTCGTTCCACTGGCAGATTTTTCTACTTATTTCTAGTGAAAATCTACTTGAAACAGGTGAAAATTGTTGTTTTTTCCAGTGATGAGTCTTGTTTTAAGTGTAATGAGATTTGTTCTACTAACATGAGACATTTTAACTAGAAATAATACAAATATTCTTGTTAAGATTTAGAGTTTTTGCAGTGATCCATGTTACTTATCCTGTGAAGGACAGAGTCATATTGATAAGTTCAGAAAAGTGTTTTTTATTGTTGTGTTTTGATGTATTTGATGTAAGCCCAGTGGATATTTAAAGCTTACAGAAGGCTGCATTTAACTGCTGCTATGTCATTCCTGCAGTATTTCTGCAGCTGTTTTGGTCACTGCTATTATTTGTAATATACTATATTATTTGTAATCAGCACAAATTATCTGTCCCCATATGATAAAATCCACCATCCCCCCTGGTGTTTTTTTACAACTCCAGTACTGCATACAATGAACGACAGCACTAGAAACTTGGTCTTGTGGAGACTTACCTGATATCAACGATGATGTTGACAGAGTAGGACAGGAGTTTCAGGGAGAACTCAGTTTCCAACAAGGCATGGATTTGCTCCACGTGGTCTGAGATGTCTTCACAGATGTCCTAAACAAACACAAAGAACCGTATATAATATCATTAAAAAAAAACAAAAAAAAAAAACGTGTGAACAGATGAATAACAGCCGTCTCCTTATCCAACCCTCCTGGGAGCGGTGCATGTTGCTCTTATGGGTCAGCAGAAACTATCCACAATCATTTCAGCTGGAAAAGCAGAAGTTCCTCCGACGTCACATCTCCTTTTAAACATGAGTCAGCTTCATGTGGGAGCAGCTCCACAACACCAGCTGGTATTACTGAGCTAAACTCAGCCGGCAGACGGACTCCCTGCAAAAATAACTACAGCTCAAGTTTTCACAGAAACATCTGAAGTACAAACTCACTGAACCACTTTAAACGCTTTGGTTTGGAAATTCTCTCAGATTCAATAAATATGATGTGATTTGTCGTTTGCTCATAGGTCTGTCTGCAGGTCTGTCTGCAGGTCTGTCTGCAGGTCTGTCTGTCTGCAGGTCTGTCTGTCTGCAGGTCTGTCTGCAGGTCTGTCTGCAGGTCTGTCTGCAGGTCTGTCTGCTGGTCTGTCTGTCTGCAGGTCTGTCTGTCTGCAGGTCTGTCTGCAGGTCTGTCTGCAGGTCTGTCTGCAGGTCTGTCTGCTGGTCTGTCTGTCTGCAGGTCTGTCTGTCTGCAGGTCTGTCTGCATGTCTGTCTGCAGGTCTGTCTGCAGGTCTGTCTGCTGGTCTGTCTGTCTGCAGGTCTGTCTGCATGTCTGTCTGCAGGTCTGTCTGCAGGTCTGTCTGTCCGCAGGTCTGTCTGTCTGCATGTCTGTCTGTCTGCATGTCTGTCTGTCTGCATGTCTGTCTGCAGGTCTGTCTGCATGTCTGTCTGCAGGTCTGTCTGCAGGTCTGTCTGCAGGTCTGTCTGCATGTCTGTCTGCAGGTCTGTCTGCAGGTCTGTCTGCAGGTCTGTCTGTCTGCAGGTCTGTCTGTCTGCATGTCTGTCTGTCTGCATGTCTGTCTGTCTGCATGTCTGTCTGTCTGCAGGTCTGTCTGTCTGCATGTCTGTCTGTCTGCATGTCTGTCTGTCTGCAGGTCTGTCTGCAGGTCTGTCTGCAGGTCTGTCTGTCTGCAGGTCTGTCTGTCTGCAGGTCTGTCTGCAGGTCTGTCTGCTGGTCTGTCTGTCTGCAGGTCTGTCTGTCTGCAGGTCTGTCTGCATGTCTGTCTGCAGGTCTGTCTGCAGGTCTGTCTGCAGGTCTGTCTGCATGTCTGTCTGCAGGTCTGTCTGCAGGTCTGTCTGTCTGCATGTCTGTCTGTCTGCAGGTCTGTCTGCATGTCTGTCTGCAGGTCTGTCTGTCTGCAGGTCTGTCTGTCTGCATGTCTGTCTGCAGGTCTGTCTGCAGGTCTGTCTGCATGTCTGTCTGCAGGTCTGTCTGTCTGCATGTCTGTCTGTCTGCAGGTCTGTCTGCAGATCTGTCTGCAGGTCTGTCTGCATGTCTGTCTGCAGGTCTGTCTGTCTGCAGGTCAGTCTGCAGGTCTGTCTGCAGGTCTGTCTGCAGGTCTGTCTGTCTGCAGGTCAGTCTGCATGTCTGTCTGCAGGTCTGTCTGTCTGCAGGTCTGTCTGCAGATCTGTCTGCAGGTCTGTCTGCATGTCTGTCTGCAGGTCTGTCTGTCTGCAGGTCAGTCTGCAGGTCTGTCTGCAGGTCTGTCTGCAGGTCTGTCTGTCTGCAGGTCAGTCTGCATGTCTGTCTGCAGGTCTGTCTGTCTGCAGGTCTGTCTGCAGGTCTGTCTGCATGTCTGTCTGCAGGTCTGTCTGCAGGTCTGTCTGCAGGTCTGTCTGTCTGCATGTCTGTCTGTCTGTCTGCATGTCTGTCTGTCTGCATGTCTGTCTGTCTGCAGGTCTGTCTGTCTGCATGTCTGTCTGTCTGCATGTCTGTCTGTCTGCAGGTCTGTCTGCAGGTCTGTCTGCAGGTCTGTCTGTCTGCAGGTCTGTCTGTCTGCAGGTCTGTCTGCAGGTCTGTCTGCAGGTCTGTCTGCAGGTCTGTCTGCAGGTCTGTCTGTCTGCATGTCTGTCTGTCTGCATGTCTGTCTGTCTGCATGTCTGTCTGTCTGCAGGTCTGTCTGTCTGCATGTCTGTCTGTCTGCATGTCTGTCTGTCTGCAGGTCTGTCTGCATGTCTGTCTGCAGGTCTGTCTGTCTGCATGTCTGTCTGTCTGCAGGTCTGTCTGCATGTCTGTCTGCAGGTCTGTCTGTCTGCAGGTCTGTCTGTCTGCAGGTCTGTCTGCAGGTCTGTCTGCATGTCTGTCTGCAGGTCTGTCTGTCTGCATGTCTGTCTGTCTGCAGATCTGTCTGCAGGTCTGTCTGTCTGCAGGTCAGTCTGCAGGTCTGTCTGCAGGTCTGTCTGCAGGTCTGTCTGTCTGCAGGTCAGTCTGCATGTCTGTCTGCAGGTCTGTCTGTCTGCAGGTCTGTCTGCAGATCTGTCTGCAGGTCTGTCTGCATGTCTGTCTGCAGGTCTGTCTGCATGTCTGTCTGCAGGTCTGTCTGTCTGCAGGTCTGTCTGTCTGCATGTCTGTCTGTCTGCATGTCTGTCTGCAGGTCTGTCTGCATGTCTGTCTGCAGGTCTGTCTGTCTGCATGTCTGCCTGTCTGCATGTCTGTCTGCAGGTCTGTCTGCATGTCTGTCTGCAGGTCTGTCTGCAGGTCTGTCTGTCTGCATGTCTGTCTGTCTGCAGGTCTGTCTGCAGGTCTGTCTGCAGGTCTGTCTGCAGGTCTGTCTGCAGGTCTGTCTGTCTGCAGGTCTGTCTGCAGGTCTGTTTGTCTGCAGGCCTGTCTGTCTGCAGGTCTGTCTGTCTGCATGTCTGTCTGTCTGCATGTCTGTCTGTCTGCATGTCTGTCTGTCTGCATGTCTGTCTGCAGGTCTGTCTGCAGGTCTGTCTGTCTGCAGGTCTGTCTGTTGGTCTGTCTGCAGGTCTGTCTGTCTGCAGGTCTGTCTGCAGGTCTGTCTGCAGGTCTGTCTGTCTGCATGTCTGTCTGCAGGTCTGTCTGTCTGCATGTCTGTCTGCAGGTTTGTCTGCAGGTCTGTCTGCAAATCTGTCTGCGGGTTTGACTAGAGGTCTGACTGTCTGCAGGTCTGTCTGTCTGCAGGTCTGTCTGTCTGCAGGTCTGTCTGCAGGTCTGTCTGCAGGTCTGTCTAGAGGTCTGTCTGTCTGCAGGTCTGTCTGCAGGTCTCTCTGCAGGTCTGTTTGTCTGCAGGTCTGTCTAGAGGTCTGTCTGTCTGCAGGTCTGTCTGCAGGTCTGTTTGTCTGCAGGTCTGTCTGTCTGCAGGTCTGTCTGCAGGTCTGTCTGCAGGTCTGTCTGCAGGTCTGTTTGTCTGCAGGTCTGTCTGTCTGCAGGTCTGTCTGCAGGTCTGTCTGCAGGTCTGTCTAGAGGTCTGTCTGTCTGCAGGTCTGTCTGCAGGTCAGTCTGCAGGTCTGTCTGTCTGCATGTCTGTCTGCATGTCTGTCTGCAGGTATGTCTGCAGGTCTGTCTGCAGGTCTGTCTGCAGGTCTGTCTGCAGGTCTGTCTGTCTGCAGGTCTGTCTGTTGGTCTGTCTGCAGGTCTGTCTGTCTGCAGGTCTGTCTGCAGGTCTGTCTGCAGGTCTGTCTGTCTGCATGTCTGTCTGCAGGTCTGTCTGTCTGCATGTCTGTCTGCAGGTTTGTCTGCAGGTCTGTCTGCAAATCTGTCTGCAGGTTTGACTAGAGGTCTGACTGTCTGCAGGTCTGTCTGTCTGCAGGTCTGTCTGTCTGCAGGTCTGTCTGCAGGTCTGTTTGTCTGCAGGTCTGTCTGTCTGCAGGTCTGTCTGCAGGTCTGTCTGCAGGTCTGTCTAGAGGTCTGTCTGTCTGCAGGTCTGTCTGCAGGTCTGTCTGCAGGTCTGTCTGCAGGTCTGTCTAGAGGTCTGTCTGTCTGCAGGTCTGTCTGCAGGTCTGTCTGCAGGTCTGTCTGCAGGTCTGTCTGCAGGTCTGTCTAGGGGTCTGTCTGTCTGCAGGTCTGTCTGCAGGTCAGTCTGCAGGTCTGTCTGTCTGCATGTCTGTCTGCATGTCTGTCTGCAGGTCTGTCTGCAGGTCTGTCTGTCTGTAGGTCTGTCTGTAGGTCTGTCTGCAGGTCTGTTTGTCTGCAGGTCTGTCTGCAGGTCTGTCTGTCTGCAGGTCTGTCTGTCTGTAGGTCTGTCTGTCTCCAGGTCTGTCTCCAGTCTTCAGCTGTGTCTACACTGTTTCCATTAAGCAACTTCAGCATCTTTTTAAAAGCATTAAAAGGTTGTTTGAGGCTCATCCACTGCCGTAGATGAACCTTATTATCACAGATATTGTGAATATTGGATCCAGCCATCCATACAGAGAACATCTTTAGTGAAGTATTTTCACTACAGTGTTTCATGAATTTCCAGTATTCCATACACACCTCGTTGCAGTGCAGGTGTGAAAGTAGCATGCACTAAACTTAGATGACCTTTGAAAAGTAGGTGACCTGGCTCTGAACCCTTTGCTGTTATCCAACACTCATCTGTGGCCGTGGAGCCACCATGTTGCTCCATGGCAACCTGACTGGACAACAAAACATCCCCTGTTCCGCCGGCGTCCGGGTTCCAGCGCCGCCCAGCACGTAAGAATGCAGCTCATACCAGGGCCAGCTCGGCTCATGTGAGGTTGTGTAACAGTTTGACCTTCTGGCCGGTCCAACACACACTTCTCACTACGCCACTATACTGTACATGGGGCCGCCTGCTTGAACGCTTGCCAGAATGTGGTCAATGTTGTCATAGAATCTAAAGAATACTCAGTAATAACCAAACTGAGTTGTTCTTGTCTCCTGTATGGTGAATCTTGTTGGCAAATATGTCTGTGTTGTGGCTCCAAACCAGGGGCGCCTCCTAAAATGTTTCATAGGGGGGGCCAGATGCGGCCACTTAAATTCTTGGGGTGGAACCAAAACTAAAATAGAATAGAATAGACTTTATTGTCATTGTGCTCAGGTTACAATGAGATTGGTTGGGATGTTCCCACCAAAGTGCAAAGGAAGCAATCAAAATAAGAGGAATAAATAAGTATGAAAAACACAGTATAAAAACATAAAAGCAATACAAACAATGTCTGGATTAAGTGCACCAAACTGTGACCTAAACATCACTCCCACATCATTCAAAAAAATAAAAGCCATCATTACAGGTTTTTTATCATACTGTTGTAGTATACAGGCTCAGAAATACTTAAAGAAACGCCTAGTGATATGCATTTGGCCCAAATGATTTGGGAGGAAAGTTTTTTTTTATTGAGGCAAGTGGATTGGCCAGCCAATTTGTAGGGGGGCCCGTGGCCACCAGCCCCCCAGTCTCGCGCTCAGAAGGTGTGCCGATTTCTCCCAGTGTCCAGCCGCGGTACTGCAACAAAAAATCCCATGGGGCCCAGAAAGCTTTTTTCCCATAGACCGCAATAGTAAAAGAGAAGCCTCTAAAACTGTACCGCGGACCGGGAAAAAAAACACACGAATTACTGACAATAATCTTTGCATACAGCGGGTCTCGAACCCTCGACCTCTCACACCAAAGACAGCGACGCTACCGGGCAAGGACAAAAAATAAATGATTCCACCAAAATTCAAACATTTTTGTGGTTGGCTGACACATTACCAGCATATTTCAAACATGCTGGTAAATAATCACACGCCAAATAATCACAAATATGATATTTGTGATTGGTTTTCATTCCTTGTTTCAGGAAAAAAAGAAAAAAGCGTTAAAAATGTTGAAGTAACGTTTTTTTTAATGTTTTAAGTGTTTTGCTTTGATAAAAAAATGCCAAAAAAGTTATCTTCCATTTCAATGCACACATTGTAAGAGACATTTTGAGACACTTTACTCATCTTTTACTCTTCTTTCATTTATGTGCCCAATGTTTGGAAAATTCAAAGACAGAGACTTGTTAACTGTTCAGCTGCTGATGAATTTAACTGTAAATGTATTCTAATTTGAAACAAAACAAATTGTTGTGATTTTGAAAGTTTTGTCAACATTTACAAATTATTCTGTGACAATCCTTGGCCTTTATTTACACCATTTATATAAATCATTTGCTATAGGCCTACACAGTGTTGTGTTTCTAATTTCTACACCGTACAGGCGTTAAAAAATGTAATGCGTGTTCAGGGATGAAAAAGCTGGTGGTGGGAGGAGAACAAGCCATGAAGGTTGGGGTCGTAGTACCAGCAACAACTTTAATCTACTTTCACCCCTGGTCATACCCTAATAATCATTTGATCTGAGTGCCTAGAATATGAGCATTTATTAATAGTTTCTTTTGTTTGAGAGCCTTGGTTTCACATCAACTCATTTCCGATTGCATATTTGATGTAAATGCAGCAGTTATGAACCCTTTCATAGATATAGAATGGTTCATAGTGAGATCGCTGCGAATGGTTTAGAAACAATGCTCCAGAGGGCCTTTCTGTTTCCTTTAGCCTCACCTTTCGGTTTAGACACTTGGTTCTCAGCTTTAGCCTATGAAAAACCCTGCACCAAACCAAGAACTCAACCATTCCAGACTTGTTTGTGGGTAGACGGCGGAGAGCAGAATGTTGTTTCCTCTGGAGCTCACCGTCAAACAGACCTTTTCATTTAACATTTGGATACAAACACAATTGGGGATTACATTTGGTCTGGTCCAACTGCTGTCATTACGGCAAAAAGGAGGGAATAGTGCTGTGCGTGGCATTATCCAAAACTCTGCATGCCTTTGTTAATCAGGATATCTGGGGGGAAATGTACGTTCTGTACAAGAGTTCAATCTCAAAACTGACTCCTGACTGTTGGAGGATGTGGCTGAACAATCAATAAAACATTCAAGAAGTGAGTGTGTTTCAGGGGCAGAGGTGGTAGTAACCAGTTACATTTACTCTGTTACATTTACTTGAGTAAGTTTTGGGAAATGTTGTACTTTTAGGAGTAGTTTTGAATCACTATACTTTTTACTTTTACTTGAGTAGATTTGTGAAGAAGAAACTGTTCCTCTTACTCCGCTACATTAGGCTACGTTGAGCTGTTACTTTTCTTTTATCCCTTTTATTCGCGTACGCGTCAATCTCATGACATCACTGAGTGATTCTTTGGGAAAAATGTTAGTTTTTGCATGTTTTGTCACATTTACACAGACTCAAACACACACAGAGTTTCTATGAGTTCATGGGCTTGTTCTAGTTCTGCTGGTTAAAAAAGAAAAGTACAAAGGCTTGACATTTTGTGCTACTTGTGCTTAATTTATTTTTTTATTCTGTTATTATTTTATTTATTTTATTATTTATTAAAGTACTTGAATTTACTTTAAGATTATTTTAATTTAAGCATTTTTTTATCAATTTTAATTTATTTTATTATTGTATTGATTTAATTTGCCTGAAGATGATTATTTTGTACTTTTGTCTGTTTGAATGGTTGTGTTAAAAAAATAAATCAGACGTTACTCAACAGTTACTCAGTACTTGAGTAGTTTTTTCACCAAGTACTTTTTCACTTTTACTCAAGTAATTATATGGATGAATACTTTGTACTTCTACTTGACTCATATTATTCTGAAGTAACAGTACTTTTACTTGAGTAAAGTTGTTGTCTCCTCTACCCAGCTCTGTTCAGGGGTCATAATCAACACACCTGCAAGAGGAACTAATGGACAAACGGTACACCTAAACTAAACTAAAGCATGCACGCTCATGCTCTACATATTAGGTGCATATCTCTAAACTGAACACACTCCCTCAAAGCTCAGAAATGTACTTGAACACCCCCAGTTTCATCATCAAAGAGCTGTCATGCTCCTCTAAAACAGAGTTGAAAATGTCACCGATGTCCTTCAGATGCTTCAATAATTCACACGCAGCTTTCAAATGCTAATGCAGACATGCACATCGCGCTCAGTAGCGGGCTGTCTGGCTGATTTAAGTGCGTTGTGTCTATCAGAAGTCATTTGTTGGAAGACCTTTGGTCCAGACAGACAGCTCGGAGCTAATGAGACCCCATCCTGAGAAGCGCTCGCTGCCCCGGAGGACGCTTTTTACAAGAAATGTCATTTAGTTAACTCAAACAATCTTCTGGTGAGCACCCTTATTTCACATTTTTGTTTTAATAATATCAATGTTAATGCCGCTATAAACATAAAAGTGTTGCTTTACAATACTTTCAAAACTAAATGTAATCTCTTTGGTCAACCTATTCAAAGCTCTCCTTTCATATGAGTAATCATTTATCTTAGTACCAGCCATCCGTAATATTGGGAAAAAGAAAGTACACCCTCGTTTTCTAAAGTTTCATCTACTGTGCAGTAATATAAAGTGCCATCTAATCCTTTGCAGTTAATTTAATCTTGCCGATTTATTTTCGTATTTTAAAACGTCCTGAATGAGATTGTGTTGGATTGTTAGTGGTGTTGTTGGCACTGGTAACAATATACAGGACTATCTCAGAAAACTAGAATATTGTGATAAAGTCCTTTATTTTCTGTAATGCAAAAATGTCATACATTCTGGATTCATTACAAATCAACTGAGATATTGCAAGCCTTTTATTATTTTAATATTGCTGATCATGGTTTACAGCTTAAGAAAACTCAAATATCCTATCTCAAAAAATTAGAATATTCTGGGAATCTTAATCTTAAACTGTAAACCATAATCAGCAATATTAAAATAATAAAAGGCTTGCAATATTTCAGTTGATTTGTAATGAATCCAGAATGTATGACATTTTTGTTTTTTTTTTTTTTTAACATGTTTCTTTATTGGGTAATCCATGTAAATTATATTACACAGTAAACATTTCTTTTAAAGGGTTCGACAGAATACCCCGTTTTATATTTTACCATACACACTCAAAAAAATAAATAAATAACTAAATAACTAAATAGAATAAAAAATAAATAAATAAATAAATAAGGACACAAGACTTAACATAACAAACACCCCAAAACACACACTGCAAAATACGTAATTATAAACAGGTCCCAAAGTAAGTACCGATTACCAATCAGACTCTGACTGAAGACAATAATAATAGGAAAAATAAAGTAATAAACTAAAATACAGGACACGCAAAACAGCAACAACAAAAAAAATTAAAAAATAAAAATAAATTAAAAAAACAAAATAAGATAAATAAATAAAAATTAAGATAAACTGACGTAAGAGGAACCCTAAAAAAAAAAAGAGACATGGTTAGCAATATCATACTTCTCTGTAATTAAGTTAAATCAGATTAAATTAATCTTCCAAGGATGCCAAAGAATTAACAAAAGAAAGAATAGGTTCCCAAATATAAGAGAACTTATCAGAGCAACCCCTAATACCGTATTTAATTTTCTCTAAATATAAAAATGACATCAGGTCTTTCAACCAAGAATTGGGAGATGGAGGTTTTTGGTCCTTCCATTGAAGTAGAATACGTCTTCGAGCTACAAGAGAGGAAAAAGCAATTATATTGATCTCCTTCTTAGTAAAACTATTAAAATCTTCAGGTACACCAAAAATAGAAATTAAAGGGCTAGAATCCACCGGTTTATTAAGGGCTTTTGAGAGAGTATTATAGAAAGATGACCAAAATGAACATAGCTTTGGGCAGGAAAAGAACATATGTGTTTGGTTAGCAGGTGATAAAGAGCATCTGTCACATTTATCACCTGTATCAAACAGTCTATGAAGCTTGACTTTGGACATGTGAATTCTGTGTACAACCTTAAACTGAATCAATGTTAGCTTGGCACAAGATGAGGTATAATTAATTCTGTCTAGGGCTCTCTGCCACCATTCAGATGAAAAAATAGTACCAAGCTCTTTTTCCCAAATATTTTTAACTGTTAAAGGAAATGATAATGATGATGAGATTAATTTGATTGCACTTGAAATGTTTCTGCGAGCTACAGGTAAAGATAAAATTGTATCGACAAGCGACTCGGGCAATTGATGAGGGAAGTTAAAAAAGTTATGTTGAGCAAAATTTCGAATTTGAAAGTATCTAAATAAATGAGATTGTGGAAGGTCAAACTTTTTTTTAACAGTGTCGAAAGGAGCAAAAACTTTATCAATGTAAAATTGACTAAAATAAACCAGACCTTTCTCTTTCCACGCAGAGAAAACAGGGTCGAGAACCGAAGGAAGAAATAAATGATTGTCACAGATAGGTATCAGTGGCGAAAGAGAGGTGATTTTAAGGTTACGTCTAAACTGCTTCCAGATCTTTAAAGTAGATGCAACAATTGGATTGGAAATGGACATTTTTGTTTTTTTAATTGCATTACAGAAAATAAAGAACTTTATCACAATATTCTAATTTTCTGAGACAGTCCTGTAAAACCAACACATAATATTAAAACATAAAAGCAGATCTATCCAAATGTCTGTTCATGCAATGAACCCCAAAACTAAAGCCATGCTAAAAACAACAAACACACAGCCTTATCATTTGGATCATTTGAACACTAAACTATATCACGTGCACATCTTAGTACAACAGAGAGAGTGTGCACGTGTTGTTAGTAGAGCAGCTTGGTAGGGGACTGGAGTACAGGTAGCGGAGTAGCCTGGCCGTTTAGCTTAGAGTTAAACAGTCTACGTTTACGTTTACATGGGAAGTTTAATTCTTCCCAAATTCAGAATTAAAATGAAATCTAATTTAAAATGAGTAAAAATTACCATGTAAACACCTAATTCTGAATGAAAATGGCCATTCTGAATTAAACTTAATTCCGAAGTAAGTGGCTGGTTTATTCTGATTTTAAATCCTAATAGAATAATTCCAGATCATGTATCCACACTTTCCTCTTTAAATTAATTCCAGTCTTTCTTTCTGCTCATTCCCTCCCCCGTCTGTCTCCATGATCTTATATTCCACGCTGGGCTGGTTTTCCTAACAAAGTTTCAAGATGCAGCAGCAGTAAACGCTGGTCAAGAGCAGAGAGCATTTATTTAAGAAATAGAAATCATTAAAAGAACAGATGGAAACAGGAAACATCAACATTGTGACTTGACTGCACCAGCCACACAGCTGCACAAACGCTGCGCGGGTCAACCGGAAGTTCTCTCTCCACTCAACATCATGAATCAGGTCAGGACGATCTGGTTCCACCAGTCCTTGCTTGGCACCTTCATCCCCTGCTGTGTGGCACTGAGCTGGATGCAGCAGTGGGCTGTTTGCCAAAGCACACTTTTCTATCTCCCTCCTCCTAAATCACAGACATGATGTTGTCGTGCTGCTGCTTCAAAAATAAAATCAAAACAAATCCAAAAAGGATGCTAATAATGTGGTCCTCCATGTTGTTGCTAATCGAGTAAGTTAGTTTTTCTTCCGCTAGACATAAAGACGTCCCCCCCCTATCCAATCAGAACCTTCCCAACCCCCAGACCTGGAGAGGAATTGGAGAAAGACCATCAAACGTGTTTTCCATGTAAACCTCAATTCAGAATTACTATTTCCATGTAAACTGGAAGGAAAATAGTTTATTCCGAATTATTTAATTCGGAATAATTGATTCTGAATTAAAAAACATCATGTAACCGTGGTGTGAGAAAGTGAGCAACCCCTCCCCTTCTCACCATCACTGACTTGTTTTTAATGTGTGTGTCAGAGTGGAGGATTGGGCGTGGTCTGCGGGGGAGCAGCACACAGGTGTGCCTGCTTCTGCTGATTGTGGCACACCTGTGTCCAATCAACCTCTCCACCCTGCCTGTGTTTATAAACAGCAGCTGCATACCAGAAGAGGGGTCTGCTGAATGGAGGAAGCTTGTTGCGAGGCTATGCCCCATTGTGCCTTTTCAGAATACTGATTTTGCCCCCTGTATGTCTGTGTTTTTTTACATCAAATAAAAAGCCTTGTTTTTTTGGCATTCTACGCTCTGCAAGGTTTTTTTTCCACCTCATCACCCAGGTCCAGTTTTGCCTTGTCCCCTTGTACGTGGGGAGGCCGCTCTGGTTCCTCACACGTGGCCAGTAGCAGTTCTACCTAAGTTCTAGCTCAGTTTGTCATTTGTCTTCAGTCATAACAAATCCATCTGCGGTAAGAGGGGAACCACGCAGGATGACCAGATACGATCAACACTTTGTGGTGATTTGCGCTGATGTTTGGTCTTAAACCCGGATCCTGAGTGACCACGAGCAGCAGGCGACGAGGAAAAATCCACATCCACATCCATCCAGTCCTCAGCAGATGAGGATCAGAATGATTTTAGCCATCTCTTAAGACCTTAAAAACTATGGCACATTTCAATCCAGCTCTGATCTCTCAACAATTCAAAAAGCAGCATACAGGACTGTCTCAGAAAATTAGAATATTGTGATAAAGTTCTTTATTTTCTGTAATGCAGTTAAAAAAACAAAAATGTCATACATTCTGGATTCATTACAAATCAACTGTTTAAGATTAAGATTCCCAGAATATTCTATTTTTTTTAGATAGGATATTTGAGTTTTCTTAAACTGTAAACCATGATCAGCAATATTAAAATAATAAAAGGCTTGCAATATTTCAGTTTATTTGTAATGAATCCAGAATGTATGACATTTTTGCATTACAGTAAATAAAGAACTTTATCTCAATATTCTAATTTTCTGAGACAGTCCTGTAAATAAGATTTTAATACCAAGATCAAGTCTAAATCATTGAGAAGTTATTAATTATTACAAAACAAATACAAAGGTTTCAAAGAAAATCAAAAATAAAAGCAAATAAATGAATAAATACAAAAATAAAGTGACAACAGGATGGATGGAAGGGGAACTACAGGTAGAACAATGCAGAGTTTTCAATGCCTGCTAACTTTGGCTTGTTGTGTTTGAATCAAAATATAGATCAGCACTGTATTTCCTTATCAGGAACTTGCACTAAATGATAATCCACACTGAATCATTTATTCACAAACACACGGTGGACACATCTTCTCCTACGCCGCTCACGTAGAGGGTCAAGACAAGACCTGTCAATCACTGAGCACATTCACAAGGGCTGCTAATTGGCTAAAATCAATGTGAAACTAGTAGACTTGTACTTCAGGTCCAATAGAAGGCTCGCCCTCATCACCAGCAACATCAAGCTCTTCACACCGGCCATGTTCAAACCGGCTGCGACAGCTACGCCTCATCTGCACCCATTCAATCTAATAACCTTCAACTTCTCCACTTCAGCCATTCAACGCAGCGTGTTTTACCTTGGAGATCAAATACTGTGTTTCTTCTCCCCCTGGAGTATTCAAATTAAGCCACTTCAAAGATAACCAAAACCTGCTGCAATGATACAAACACTTGATATGGTATTTCTTTTCAAAGTGATAACTTTTGCAAAAAAAACTCCAAACTTCTCATCTGAGCTTGCGTTCACGGCAAAGTCTGCCGTTTATTTCTCTGCTGCTGAGCAAATTGAGCAATTTTGGATCTGCGGAGTAACTTAATAAAAGCACATGAAATGTTCCTCAAAGTCTTTTTATGATACACAAGGTTGTACTCAGTAAGTCTTGCTTTTATTCCCGTCTTTCAGCAATAGTGTTGTCGAGTAAGCCAAGGTGGTGAGGTGACGGGGAGCCTGAGTTCCCTGAAGTTCTGGGAACAGATTTGTTCATTTCCACTAGGAAAAGAACAACCCTCACAAAGGCCACTGAAATAACTTCAAGAAAGCAGCACATTCTGGAAAGGCTTGATAGTCTTGAGAGTCCAACATTCCCTGCAAAGCAGCCGAGAACATACCCGAGCCTTCTCTGTGTTTCCTCCTGCAGCTCGTCACCATGCTTGTCCATTTTGACAAATTCCAGTCTGGTATTTTTTACGATTTGCTTTCAACAGTCCAGTCCTCTTGGGCTGTCCACGTCCATTCAAACGTTGACAGATGGTGTGATCTCACACTGGATGAGACCTTGAATCATTTTAAAAGTTGCTCTTGACTCTTATAGCTCATCATTAATATTATCCGTCTTTTCAATTTTTTCTTGCAACCACATCCAGGGACACAGGAAACAGTCCGGTAACATGTCACTGTGGTCAAATAAAGCTGTGAAGGCTGCAGCTCCTACTTTAGAGACACAAGCTACAGTACCAACAAAAGTCCTTCCTCCTCCATCCATGGTTGCCAGGAAAGGGGAACCGTAGTCTGTCTGGCCGCAGCACGGCAACGGAGCGACCAACATCCTGATGAGCAAACCAGACATCTTCAGACTGACCCGAGGATGAAGGGAGCCCGTCTGCTGTTCCATGGCTACATCTCCTCATCCTCACAGAAACCAGGAGAGAAAGAGAGACGGACGCTTGTAGCCAGGACTGCCGGCAGAGCATCACCATCCAGTGGTTCATCAGTGGTTCCCAAGCCCAGAGGAACGCTGGTCTGCTAAGGACCAAACCGCCACTCCCGGGCCGTTGCTCACAACGCCAGACCACTGATCCTGACACAACTGTTATGGCGCTTTTCCACTAGTACCTACTCAGCCCGACTCAACTTGACTCGCCTCGGTTTTGCGCTTCTCCACTAGGGGTCTAACGTGCAGAGTTGATACTTTTGTTTCTATTCTGATGAGGTTCTAAGCGGCTGAGTCGGCTGTATCTGACATCATCACACTACAGGCCACTGATTGGTCGGGGGGTTGGAGTCAGACGTTTGAATCAGGAAGCGGTAATCAGCGCAAGAGCGACTCGCGGCTTCCTCATTTTATTCCACCAGCAATGGCAGCAAAAGTCTGTTGATCCAACTCTGAGGTGCAGATGTTCATAAACCTGGTGCTGAGGAGAAAAATTAAAAAGGGATCTAGACGGAGATAAGGAACGACCAGATCCACCAGGAGCTCTGTCTCTTCATAGCTGCAAACAAACGAAAAACAAAGCGTCGCTGCTTGAAGCTTCTTTCACTCTCAGTTTTTTACTTGGTATTGAACACGAGCCACAGATCCAGCAGCACATCTATCATCTCCTCCAGGTTCTACATCTTTAGTGTTGTTGTCTTCTTCGTTTAGATACACAATCAAATACGTCACAGCAGCTTCTCCAACCTCCTACTTCTGATCTGGGTATCGGAAATAAACCAGGGCAAGACAAGTGGAGTCGGGCTGAGTAGGTACTAGTGGAAAAGTGCCAATAGTTTATCTGTTCTTGCAGTAACGTTGTTGGATCTTCCTAATGCATTTTCGCACTACAGAAAAGGAAGCTCATCCCATACACACCACATACACACACCAACTGTCATTGTGGCCGTAAGGCCGCCGGCTTTCGTCCACAGACTAAACAATGGGCGACGCATCAGGTCATGGGACCCACTGGTTTCTCAAAAGAGCCAATTTTCTTCATACGGGGCTCACCCAAGATGCTCGGGAAGCTGATTAGAACACGCCCACCGTATGCCAATCAAAGTATCCCAAACAAAGTTAGCTTTGGCTATCAGCTCCTTCAGATCCCTCCTGAAATATCTCCAGAGCTGCCGGCGGAGTTTTGGCTGTGCCAACTGTCAATAAATCATATTGCTCTATATAAACTCTCCTGGCATGAGCATGTTTAAAGGTTTCATTCTAACAAAAGGAACTTAACTAAATTCAAAGCAGCCGACGTTAAGTTTCTTACCTTTTTGCATTATTCAACAATCTTTTTAGATCGGTAACCAAAGTTATACTCCAAAACAAGTATTGTTGTAAAGTCTGTTAAAAGTTTGTACTACAACCGAGCTGCTGGGGTCCTGAGAGACGGTGTCCGACTGACACACCAGAGGTGGGTGTGTTTCCACGGTGACCTGCTTATTCCAGGGGGGCCCGGCGTTGAGGAGGGGAGGGGTGACAACAGTTGGGAGAGCTATATTTGGATCCAAACTCACCCACCCCCCAACACACACACACCCACACACACACACACACACACACCCTCTCTCTCTCTCACTTTCTCTGCGATGCAACAGCTGTTAATCCTGACACTTGGGAGGGGGTTGGGGGGGTGGGGGGTGGGACGAGCTGAAAGTTGATTCTGTGTTTCATCATTACAACATTCATCTATGCACAGCTGAGCATTGCAGTCTTCCCCTTAATGTAAGCTTGTTTATTATTTCAAATCTGCATGAAAATGTAAAAATAATCATCTCAATGATTCTGTGTTTTCTGGAAAGCGGCGACTCAGTCTTAACTTCCGTCCTGTCCTGCGTCTCTCTTCTGTCTACGTCCTTGTTAGGAGTGAAGTTAGCATGTCAGGAGGTATGTAGGGATTTTATCAATAATGCAGTTCTTTAAAGGGGACCTATTATGAAAACCAGGTTTTCTCTTGCTTTAACATATATAAAGTGGTCTCCCCTCAGCCTGCCAACTCAGAGAAGGAGGAAAGCAACCAGGGGCCGTATTCACAAAACATTCTTAAGAAAAAAAATCTTCTTAAGTGTCATTTTTTTCTTAAGTTCTGTCTTAAGAAGAAAAAAGAGAAGAAGTCGTATTCTCCAAAAAAGTTCTTAAGTATTTTCTTAACTTTCTTCTTAAGTTTCTTCTTAAGAAAAAACTTAAGAATAAATGGTATTCTTGAAATAAAAGTTCTTAAATTTGTTCTTAACTTTTTTCTTAACTTAAGACAACCTTGACCTGTCTTAAGATTTCGTCTGTGAAAAGGTAAGACTCTAATATCACCTTTATCAACACATTTGCACATGCACAAACAAAGATCTGCAATATTGTGGAGCGATGCATTGGTGTAGTGAAGTCTCGCTTCAGGTGAATTGACTAAATATAATGAAATTAATAAAAATAATAATAATAATAATATAATGAAATGAATAATACATATAATTTTGTATACCAAGTACGTAGAGGTGCACTAAATAAAAACCCAAACATATGTAGCTTAATAAAACAAAATTAAATTCAATAGACTGATATCCCGTTGCTGCTTCCACCTGCCTACGTGGATGTCTGCTGTTGCTGCTTCCGCCTGCCTGCACCCCCCCACCCCCCTCTGGTCATCCCGCTGCTGTTTCCACATGACTGTTGTGTGCTGCTGACGTTTTTACCTGCCATTGTTTATGTAATAATTGCTCGGGGGTTTATGTTTATGTTTATGTTCATGTTCTGGATCTCTGGAAAGCGTCTAGAGACAACATCTGTTGTATTAGACGCTATATAAATAAAATTGAATTAATTTTGAATTGATATGTTCATTTTAATACCTTTTATTAAAATTGCGACGGCTCAGATGTACAGACAGAGCAGCAGCGCTGGTTCTGGGGCTCCAGTAAAAACATGAAGCTTCACTTTATATTCAGACAAACGGATATGGAAGCTACAAAACTGTTAGATTTCATCTATTAAACCAACATTTATCTTCCTAAATGATTTATTTAAGCCAGCGACAGTTCTCCACAGAGCTGCAGGTCAGTTCATTGGATCAGTTTCTCCCCGGGACGACAGCGCGGTTTGACCCGGCGATCACGCCTCACCCCCCGGCCGTGAGCTAATGCTGCTGTTACCATGGTAACAGCTAATGCTGCTCCCCGCAGCCGCCGGCTCTTCTCATCCCCGAAAACGTCAGAGCAAATTTCTTAACAGGCGTTATTTGGATAAACTGAGCCCAGGTTGGGGATCTTAACGGTTACTTTGGCACCTGAAAAAATATTAAAACTTAATAAAGTGGCATATTAACAGCGCTACAGCGGAAATTAAAACAACTTTTAGCCTGCTTTTAGCTCTCGGCTCCCGCTGTCGTTTTGGTGCGAAATGCATTCTGGGATACTTGGCTGCTACTGCTGAACGGTCTGCTGGAGCGGCTACTGAATTGATGGAGTGATTCCGGATACAGCCATATTTTAAGAAGTTCTTAAGTAGAAAAATAAGAAATTCGTAAGAAATGACAGTTCTTAAGATGGTTCTTAAGAAAATATTGAGGAATTGCACTTAAGAACTTTCTTACGAACTTCTTAATTTTAGATCTTAGGACATTTCTTAAGATTTTCTTAAGAAGATATTGATGAATCCGGCCCCAGATTCTGCAGTGTCTGTACAGCCGCCCGGATGAGCTGTCCAGTGTGATGTGGATCTACGAGCCAATAAGATTCTGCTCCCGTCGTTACGTAACGACAGGAGCGATACGTGAAACCACGCCCACAACTAACTCCACCGGCCGGAGCTTCCTCCATATTTTCGTAGCGGTGTATCATGTCATTCAGGCAGCCAATCAGCACAGAGCCTCATTATCATAGCCCCGCCCACTCAGAATCCAGCATAGATAATGAGGTTAGAGAATGGGAAGATAAAGACATGGATCAGAGGCTGAATTTCTAATTTATTTAGAAAAAACTATCAAGAGCTTGTTTTTAAGACATTCAAGGCCTGTTTAAAATAGGGATTAGATCCATAATAGGTCCCCTTTAAGACTGAGGCTGGAAAACGCGTTAAAACCCCAACTGGACTTCATATTTCCATTTAGGTGTCAACACGTCTTCATAATGTGACCATGATTAGCATTCTCCAGGTGCCTTAACGCGATAGTTTACTCCCATTCTGATGGATTATTAGATTAAAGTAGCTGTGTACATGCTAGCCGCCTTAATCTGATTAAAATGAGAGCGGTGTTGTCAATGTCGTCTATAAAGGTGTCCAGTGATGTCATTATTATGTATGTGCCATGACTTGCATCTGTAATGTAGTCTTTGACAGTAATCCACAAATAAACACCTCTTTACATGAAACTCACACAAACCCCTTAAAGCCGCCAGTCCCATTTAAATATCTATTTTACAACCGAAGTTCAACAAAAGGCTTGAAAACCGGCAGTTTGAACTTTGCTGCGGGCAGTTAAAAAAAATACTGCAGGATCAGGATGTAGCCTAACAAAAAGATGGGAATCAATGACGTGAAAAGAACCTCAAACAAGGTCTTTACAAAACAAAGACAAAGCAAGACAAGTCAGATATTTGGAGAAACTGCGTTTAGTGTCTGTGGAGCATCTTGGAAGAGACGAGGGATTGGAACCTCCGTCAGTCAGCAACATTCCACCTGCCTGCGGTCCCCACCCCCGGTCATCCCGCTGCTGCTTCCACATGACTGCTGTGTGCTGCTGATGTCCCCGACCCCCAGTCTGGCCTTCAGCAGGAGGGTCCCCCCTTATGATCCAGGTCCTGGTCCAGGTTTCTTCCTCCTAAAGGGGAGTTTTTCTTGCCACTGTTTGGCTTAAGGTTTTTCTCCCACTAGGGGAGTTTTTACCTGCCATTGTTTATGTAATAATTGCTCAGGGGTTTATGTTCATGTTCTGGGTCTCTGGAAACATCCTAGAGACAACTTTTGTTGTATTAGACGCTATATAAATAACATTTAATTGAAAATTGAAATCACATAATTGATGCGAGGGGCAAAAGGTGAAATACCTTGTGTGATGATGACAATGATGGATTTGCATCCAACTTTTGGTCAGGTGACCTATGAACTGTCAATTATCCATCAAGCTCCACAATGATTGTGTTAACATTAAATCAGATAGATTTGTCCGGGGGACGGGAGAAGACAGTAAATCAATGCATCTCTATTATTGCGCGGGCATAAATTCTGTGGTGAACAATTGGGACGACTGGTTGGTTGAGGGAGAGATGAGGCGGTACAGAGCTCGGCCATCAGTCCAGTGACCTGGTGGGGGGATGTGTTACCACACCTGGAACCAGGTTTGTGTGTCCAAGCATCATCCACACCGGCAGAGCCACATCTTCTACTGCTGCGGGCTGCTGTTAGGAAACTTTTTATTTTTACTAGGGATGCCCCTTAGCGCCTTATAATGCGCCTTATATATGGAAAAAGTTTTAAAATACGTCATTCCTTGAAGGTGTGCCTTATAATGCGGAAAATACGGTACTCGTACTCGCAAAATTCCCCGATACCACACACCAATACTTCATTGTTGTTGTAGTTACTGATTAGTGACTCTAGGGGGAGATGTTGAGCTGCAGTCAGTGGTGATGAGAAGAGAGTGATACATGAGTGAGAAGAGAGTGATACATGAGTGAGAAGAGAGTGATACATGAGTAAGAAGAGAGTGATACATGAGTGAGAAGAGAGTGATACATGAGTGAGAAGAGAGTGGTACATGAGTGAGAAGAGAGTGATACATGAGTAAGAAGAGAGTGATACATGAGTGAGAAGAGAGTAATACATGAGTGAGAAGAGAGTGATACATGAGTGAGAAGAGAGTGATACATGAGTGAGAAGAGAGTGATACATAAGTGAGAAGAGAGTGATACATGAGTGAGAAGAGAGTGATACATGAGTGAGAAGAGAGCGATACATGAGTGAGAAGAGAGTGATACATGAGTGAGAAGAGAGTGATACATGAGTGAGAAGAGAGTGATACATGAGTGAGAAGAGAGTGATACATGAGTAAGAAGAGAGTGATACATGAGTGAGAAGAGAGTGATACATGAGTGAGAAGAGAGTGATACATGAGTGAGAAGAGAGTGATACATGAGTGAGAAGAGAGTGATACATGAGTGAGAAGAGAGTGATACATGAGTAAGAAGAGAGTGATACATGAGTGAGAAGAGAGTGATACATGAGTGAGAAGAGAGTGATACATGAGTGAGAAGAGAGTGATACATGAGTGAGAAGAGAGTGATACATGAGTAAGAAGAGAGTGATACATGAGTGAGAAGAGAGTGATACATGAGTGAGAAGAGAGTGATACATGAGTGAGAAGAGAGTGATACATGAGTGAGAAGAGAGTGATACATGAGTGAGAAGAGAGTGATACATGAGTGAGAAGAGAGTGATACATGAGTGAGAAGAGAGTGATAGGGGGGGCTAGCGTGATGCGTGGCCGGGGGGGGCTAGCGCTCCCAGAGCGTGGCCGTGGCCGGGGGGGCTAGCGCTCCCAGAGCGTGGCCGGGGGGGCTAGCGCTCCCAGAGCGTGGCCGGGGGGGCTAGCGCGATGCGTGGCCGGGGGGGCTAGCGCTCCCAGAGCGTGGCCGGGGGGGCTAGCGCTCCCAGAGCGTGGCCGGGGGGGCTAGCGCGATGCGTGGCCGGGGGGGCTAGCGCTCCCAGAGCGTGGCCGGGGGGCTGACCGGGCCACGGAGGAAACCCAGCCGGCTGAGTCCCAACACATGGTGATTAATGAGGCAGAGTCTTCAAACAATTGCAAAGCGGCTGTGAAATATGGTGTAACGGATGTACTGTAATTATTTTCTGTATAAAAATTTAATTTCCAAAAGTCTTTTTTCAAACTTGAGTCTTGAAAAAAGGGGGTCGTCTTATATTCGGGCTAATACGGTATGTGTTTGATATATTTCATGTGAAGACCGTGCCAGTGTGGGGACTTTTTATTTACACAGAAAGATGTTTTTTTTGTTTAAAATAGTTATTCTACTCATTTTATTTATTTTTAGTGAATTTATCTGTTGCAAATAAAACCTGTCTTCCAATTCATTGCATTTTCCATTGCATTTTTAGCCTAGTTATTTTTGTGGTAGAAGTATCGTATCGGTACTCGGTATCGGCAAGTACACAAATTAAAATATTAAAATAAAAATGGTATCGGGGCATCCCTACATTTTACAATTAATTTCATAAAATTGATATTGAAAAAGTAGCGATCAGGAGCCGGTATGGAAGTGAAGGTGTTGGTACCGATACTGGTATTGGTCGGCCAGCTCTACGAACATCCTCCCGTGACGTGGACCAACACTGGGACGTCTGCCGGCACCACACAGACACTGGTTTGGAGGTTATTACTGGATCCTTCTTTGTCAAAGCTTTCACGTTCCTTCGGCTTGTTTTATTTTATTTATTTGAATTTGTTGTAAAGGTCTGGAGACTTTTTCTTCTGCTGGGTTACACCTAGACATCAGTGATACAGCTGACTGAACTGGTCTAGAAGACGGGACATGGGCACGATGGAACCAGTTCAGTCTGGATCATTTTCCTTAAAATTGTGACAGTAATCCCCGAGTGGTCCACTTAATGAAATTCTATTTCTAGTTATGACTTTTATAAGAGTCTCCTTAGGACGCGAGATGACATTATAAAGCTCGGCTCGTTGGGGTGACCAAAGGAATTCAATCATTTCCACAATCTACTTTTGATAATCAAATGGTAACATGCCTGTGGTGTGGGTGTGTGTCTGTGCATGTGTGTGTGCATGTGTGTGTGCATGTGTGTGTGCATGTGTGTGTGCATGTGTGTGTGCATGTGTGTGTGATGTGTGTGTGCATGTGTGTGTGCATGTGTGTAAGAGAGCGAACATAAAGCAGCAGCCTCTCCCTGTCAGAGCAGTCCAGGACATTCTCCATGCAGCTGTTACACACCGCCTGCAGCATGATACTGAGATTGGCTGAGAGGCTGGTATATCATCTCACACACACACACACACACACACACACACACACACACACACACACACACACACACACACACACAGAGACAGTGGTTTCATCACTATAATCGTGTCCTACAGTCTCTCCATGGCAAGGTCAGGTTATAGAAAAATGCCCTGCAGGCAAACGCATTATAAATATAACAGAGCGCGGGGGAGAGCGGCGCAGGGAGAGAGCAAAAGATGGGTGAGGATAAAAGAAAGAAACAAAGCCAGAAAAGAGCAGTGGGGACACAATGAAGGAGGAGAAAAATCACCCAAGGCAAGAATACAATTTCAAACAGCAGTCTGGCGAACTGTCTGCTCCCATCTCTGGTTCTGCCAGAGCGCCTGCGTGGCGCTCGCCAGCCGCCATTCTTGCAATTAAGTCAAATAAACTTCCCCCGACTCCAACGTCAGCACATGTCAAGGTAAGTTGCAGGTTGTAGCGAGGGCCAGGCCTGGAGCAGCTTATAACCTGAACGCATGCACCAGGTGGTCATGATGCACAGGTTGAAGCACAAAACACATAATCACTCAGGCACAGACGAGATAAACTGCATAAACACAGATCTGGCAACAGGACGGCTGCAAATGTTCAGAATTTCCAGAAAAAAAACCTTATTTGGTGTTTCAGGGTTACGCACAGTACTGGAGATGAGGGGGATGAGGAGGGATGAGGGGGGATGGCATCCCCCCCTGAAAACAAAACGGTCCAAATCATCCCCCCTGTAAAACTGCCATCCCTCCTTTCCATCCCTTATGTCATTTCATCAATGAATGTGGTTTTACTGCTATTTCAACATTTAGAGTCATCACCAGAAAAATAACTTATTTGACCATTTTCACCTGTTTCAAGTAAATTTTCACTTGAAATAAGTAGAAAAATCTGCCAGTGGAACAAGATTTATCTTCTTATTACAAGCAAAAAAATCTTGTTCCACTGGCAGATTTTTCTACTTATTTCAAGTGAAAATCTACTTGAAACAGGTGAAAATTGTTGTTTTTTCCAGTGACGAGTCTTGTTTTAAGTGTAATTAGATTTTTTTTACTAAAATGAGACATTTTAACTAGAAATAAGACAAATATTCTTGTTAAGATTGTGAGTTTTTGCAGTGATCCGTGTTACTTATCCTGTGAAGGACAGAGTCATATTGATAAGTTCAGAAAAGTGTTTTTTATTGTTGTGTTTTGATGTATTTGATGTAAGCCCAGTGGATATTTAAAGCTTACAGAAGGCTGCATTTAACTGCTGCTATGTCATTCCTGCAGTATTTCTGCAGCTGTTTTGGTCACTGCTATTATTTGTAATATATTATATTATTTGTAATCAGCACAAATTATCTGTCCCCATATGATAAAATCCACCATCCCTGCTGATTTATTTTTACAACTCGAGTACTGGTTACGCATATATTAAGATTTTCATTTTTATGAGTTCCATAGAAAGCAGGAGGTTGGGAAACCAGCAAGCTTTTACCTCTAGAATGCATGGAGTCTCATTAATATGTTGCCCACGTGCATGGACACATCTTTACTTCACATATTCAAATTAGTCTCACCTCTAAAGGCCTAATCTAAATCAACTCTGGACCGTTTGTGGGCTCTTATGAACATGAGCCGATGCTAAGCAGCACAGAACTGCCCAACAAACACGTAGTAGTCAAGTGTGAAATTGCTTTAGCGCCGTTGGTCGTTAATAAAGCCTGATCACCAGCACTATCCTGTCTGCAGTCCTGGAAGTGTAGTCTGTAATATCCTGTAAAACTGAACAAAAAATCTCTTTTAACAATCTCTGTAAAAGTTACAGTGTTTTCTATCATCATGTCCAAAATAGAAAGAGCTGATATCATTTAAATCCTTATTAGTTAAATTGATTTGTTTTTTCTTTTAGGTACTGAGTAAGGTTTTTTTTTTTTGTTAAATAAACATATAAGTAAAACCTTTTTAAACAGACATTTATACCATAATGGAAGTACAATATTTACCATGCTAATTTTAAGAACCGTTTCAGTAACTTGTTGTGATACAGCAGAATGACCACCAGAGGGCGCCGTCGCCCTGGGGGTGAGGTCGGTGCAGCTGCTATTTTATTATTTATTTAAAGGTTTAGTTATCAGGGACAATGCACATTAATAATACATTTAAACAAATGTAAAATATGCTACAATTAAACAAAAAGGCTATTTTGCATCTGCTGTCCCTGGACTGGTGTAAAATAGTCAACCTAAAAGAAAAGTTATTAAGATATAATCAATCCAAATAAGAAGGCTACATCAGAATAAAGATTAAAAGGTAAGAGACTAAGCTAAAATACATACACACACAGGTTAACATAAGCTCAACAACAGACAATTGCTACAAACGAAAACAGAAACAACATGAAGCAGCAACAGTAACATTAATAACACGAGACACAGTAACATTAACATTAATAACACGAGACACAGTAACATTAACATTAATAACACGAGACACAGTAACACACTAACAGGCCAAAAACAAACCAGACAAAAGCACTAAACACAGAATAAAAAGCCATGCACAAAAAGCAACAGTGTAACTACACAAACTAATAGGCAACATGACAGGTGGATCAGACAAACACCGACAGGCAGGGCAGCAAGCCAGAAAAATGAAGTACTAAAATTTAATGTTGACAGCCTTTACCACTAATTAACCATTTTTTTAGATCAAATTAAAAAAAAGCATAATTTGATTGGTTTCTAATCTCAGTTGGTAGGAAGTTCCACTCACGAGCAGCCCTGATTGAAAATGCAGACTTTTCCTAAACTTAAACATAAGTGTGAGTATTTGATGAGATTTTCCAGATGTAACAACTTATATTTCAATAAAATATGGCAGTGATGATAGTCATTGGATTTCTTGTCCAGTACCTTTATGTTTTTTTATATGAAGAAAGTAGTGGTTTAAGTGCTACTAGCAGTATGTTATATGGGAGGAGATCATTGAGCATAGACGGATTACCGCATGGGCAAAGTGGGCGTGTGCCCAGGGCCCTGGAGCCAATGGGGGCCCTCGGCTTTCAAACATTTTTTTTTTTTTTTACGTGTAAATTAAAATAAATTTACAAGCTCATAGGGCCCAATGATAGGGCCCCGTTTTGTGTGATACGTTCATATATAATCGTAAATTGTAGGCTATAATTACGATAAAATGTGTATTGTGCGGCCAGTGTTGGCTAATTCTTACTTTACACCTGTCCTGAACGCATCAGGGCCGTGAGCCAACGCTGATTGGCTGGAAAGCCTGATTTATGGTTCCGCGTTAAATCGACGCAGAGCCTCCGCGCATCGCCGCGTACCTTACGCCGTAGTCGCTGCGTTGGTTTAACGCGGAACCATAAATCAGCCTTAACAGTTGGAGCCAATTTGCCGACTCGGCAAATTTGCGGCCATGAGATGAGCGCTAAACTTTAAAAGAGGACTAAGCATGTACAGAGTTTTATGGAAGAGTCAACTACCATTGGTGAGTCAGTGTAACCTTCATAAATAATTTCTCAGAATGTTGTATAGCCTTGACCACCTGCCTATTTGAATGAGCTTTGTGTTGTTGTCAACGAGACCGCCGAGTCTATTCTCT
The DNA here is from genome assembly GCF_033807715.1 of Cololabis saira. Classification (NCBI taxonomy): domain Eukaryota; kingdom Metazoa; phylum Chordata; class Actinopteri; order Beloniformes; family Belonidae; genus Cololabis; species Cololabis saira. The sequence goes on from NC_084602.1 coordinate 2,563,806, forward strand.
GTTCTAGAGCTCAGAAATTATGTTATAGACCGCTGTGTCAATATCTATCTAAATAGATTGTGTAATGTTTTTTTTTTGTATTTAAGCTGTATCAAAGATGGAACTGAGTCAGTCTGTGACTGAGTTTTCAGCGCTGTGTGATTGACAGCTGTCAGGCCGGTGTGTGTGTGTGTGTGTGTGTGTGTGTGTGTGTGTGTGTGTGTGTGTGTGTGTGTGTGTGTGTGTGTGTGTGTGTGTGTGTGTGTGTGTGTGTGTGTGTGTGTGTGTGTGTGTGTGTGTGTGTGTTCTTCTGAAACAGTTTGTGACTTTACTCTGCTTTCTGCAGCATAGGCCTATAGGCTTAGCTCAATAAAGGTGAGAATAAATGTTGTTTGATGGGCAGGATGAGGTGTTGTTGAAAGTTAAAATGACTATCATAAGGGCCCATGGAGAATGCTCCGCCCCCTCGGTACTGAGACCCACGCTCCGCCACTCCGCCATCCACAATCACACGGTGTGATTGTGGATTCTCTGCGCCATTGTGTGACCAAACTGAGTGATTGGGGAGGGCATGCACCGTGCACGTAGGATATTATTGTAGGTAGGGGCCCATAGCGAGTTTGTGTCCAGGGCCCGTGGTCATGATAATCCGTCCTTGTCATTGAGTGCATGTACATTAGTGCAGCTTTGGTTGACACGCTGTCTAAAGTTTGCCAGATTGAATTTGATGCACTTAGAAACCTTTTTGATATGTTCTTTAAATTTAAGATTACTATCAATGACCACCCCGAGGTATTTAAAATCTGAGACAACACATAGTCCATACTTGTAGTTCCTAGAGTATCTAAATGTAGATTTGGAGGGTGGGCGTTCTGCTATCAGGCACCACTACTATGGAACCAACTTCCAATCTGGGTTAAGGAGGCTAACACCACCTCCACCTTTAAAACTAAACTTAAAACCTTTCTGTTTAGTAAAGCCTATAGTTAGTGTTTAGTAAACCTCTAGCTGGTGTTGGTAAATCTCTAGGTAGTGTAAACTCTAGTGTGTTAGAGTCAGTAGTCATAGTTGCAGCTATAGAACAAGACTATAATAGTTAGTCTCAAATATAGCTTGGTGATAGCTATGAGATATTTATAATAAATAAAAATGGTAATGGAGAAGAGAGGCAGGGAAAAGGAGAGGAGAAGAAGGGTGAGAGGCACCGCCCAGCGGATCATGTCGGTGCCCCCCTGCAGCATAAGCCTATAGCAGCATATCTACCACCAAGCTATATTTGAGACTAACTATTATAGTCTTGTTCTATAGCTGCAACTATGACTACTGACTCTAACACACTAGAGTTTACACTTCCTAGAGATTTACCAACACCAGCTAGAGGTTTACTAAACACTAACTATAGGCTTTACTAAACAGAAAGGTTTTAAGTTTAGTTTTAAAGGTGGAGGTGGTGTCAGCCTCCTTAACCCAGATTGGAAGTTGGTTCCAAAGTAATGGTGCCTGATAGCAGAACGCCCGCCCTCCAAATCTACATTTGGATACTCTAGGAACTACGAGTAAACCTGCACCCTGGGAGCGGAGAGCTCTGCCAGGAACATAAGGCACTATCAAATCTTGTAAATACTGCAGAGCTAAGCCGTTTTGGGCTTTATATGCAAGTAATAAAATTTTTAATTGAATTCTGAATTTTACAGGTAGCCAATGGAGCGACGCTAACACTGGAGAGACGTGGTCTCTCCTGCTGATTCCTGTCAGCACTCGTGCTGCTGCATTCTGGATCAGCTGGAGCCTATTCAGCAAATTACTTGGACATCCTGCTAACAACACATTACAGTAATCCAGTCTAGAAGATACAAACGCATGAACTAGTTTTTCTGCATCACTCTGCGAGAGGATTTTCCTAATCTTTGCAATATTACGGAGATGGAAAAACGCTATTTTACAAACCTGATTAACATATGGTTTAAACGACAAATCCTGATCGAAAACAACACCAAGGTTTCTCACAGTTGCACTGGAAGCCATCGCAACACCATCTAATCCCTTCCTAAGATGCTCTGGACCAAGAATGATAACCTCTGTTTTATCTGAATTTAGAAGCAGGAAATTTCTGGACATCCAGTCCTTGATGTCCCTAAGACATGCCTGAAGTTTAACTAACGGTTCTGTTTCATCCGGCTTCATAGACAAATAGAGCTGCGTATCATTAGCATAGCAATGAAAGTGTATGCCGTGATTCTGGATTATACTTCCCAACGGCTGCATGTATAAACTGAACAAGATTGGCCCTAGCACTGAACCCTGCGGAACACCATAACAGACCCTTGACTGTTCTGAAGAAACCTCATGTACATGAACAAACTGGAACCTGTCAGATAGATATGATTTAAACCAACGTAGAGCTGTCCCTTTAATCCCAACAACATGCTCTAACCTGTGCAGTAAAATGCCATGATCTACAGTGTCAAAAGCAGCACCGAGGTCCACTAGAACCAATATGGACACTAATCCCTTATCTGAGGTCATAAGAAGGTCATTCGTGACTCAAACCAGTGCTGTCTCTGTGCTATGATGCATTCTGAACCCTGACTGAAAGACTTCAAACAGATCATTTCTATACAAATAGTCACATAACTGGCTTGAAACTGCCTTTTCCAGAATTTTAGATACAATTGGAAGGTTAGAAATTGGCCTATAATTAGCTAAGGTGTCTGGGTCAAGAGAAGGTTTTTTAAGTAAAGGTTTAATTACTGCCACTTTGAAAACCTGTGGTACATATCCTAAGCTTAGGGATAAGTTGATTTGGTCCAGTATTATCGTACCAATAAGAGAAAAAACATTTTTGAATAGTCGAGTCGGGATGGGGTCTAACATACATGTGGTAGACTTGGCTCTATTAACGAGTGAAGTCAGCTCAGGGAGGTCTATAGGATCAAAACAGTCTAGAGACAAGTCAGAGCCTAGGGAAGTCGCTAAAGCTGAAGAAACACCTACAACCGGCTGGTTGATTTCTTCTCTAATTCTCGTGATTTTACTGTTAAAGAAGCTCATAAAGTCTTCACTACTGAGAGCTGCAGGAATGCACGGCTCAACAGAGTTGTGACTCTTTGTCAGCCTGGCTACAGTGCTGAACAGAAAACGTGGGTTACTTTTGTTATCCTCTATCAACGTTGCATAATAAGCTGTTCTTGCTTTGCGAATGGCTTTTTTATATACTATTAGAATATCTTTCCATTCACGATAGAAGTCTACAGACTTACAAGAGTGCCACTTCCTTTCCATTTTACGCACGCTTTGTTTCAACATGCGGATATCTGAATTGTACCAGGGAGTTAAGCTCCTGTGGCTAGAAACCCTCCTTTTCAAAGGAGCAACTTCATCTAAAGCTGAGTGCAACAGATCAGCAGTGCTACTAACAAGAAAATCAACATCAACATCAGAGGTAGAACCCAGGTCACTGGCCTCTATTGCTTCAGTAGAGGCTTCACTATTTTCCACTGTCGCAAGATGAGCAATGGTCTCCTTAAATTTAGCAATAGCTTCATCAGACAAACATCTGCTAAAATAATACCTCCTGCCCTGCACTTCAACAACATTCAATTCAAACGTTATTAAATAATGGTCGGATAAAAGGGAGTTTACAGGTGACACCGACAGATCATCAGTGAGATCGACGAGATCGAGAGTATGATCAAAACAATGCGTCGGCCCGTCCACTTTTTGTGAGATACCCATTGATTCTAGAAGAGAATTGAAAGCTAATTTAAGATTATCGCTTTCAACATCCATATGAATATTAAAATCACCCACTATGATGAATTTATCTGTACTGATCAATAATCCAGAAAGGAAATCTGAAAATTCAGACAAAAACTCTAGAAAAGCGCCAGCAGGGGGCCGATACACTACCACTAACACAACTGGTTTCTCTGATTTCCAGCTCGGAAATTTCAGACTAAGCGTGAGGCTTTCAAATGTATTATAATTGCACTTAGGTTCAATTTTGTTTGGAGACTGGAGTTATAAATTGCTGCGACTCCTCCGCCTCGGCCCGTGTTTCTAGGAATGTGATGATTAAAGTAGCCGGGCGGAGTTGATTCATTCAAACTAACATACTCTTCCTCCTGTAACCATGTTTCTGTTAAGCAGAAAACATCACTCCTACTCTCTGTAATTATATCATTTACTAACAGAGACTTGGAGCTTAACGATCGTATATTTAGTAGTCCGCATCTAATTTTTCGGTCTCTTATTGGTACCAAATGTGCATTGGTTTTAATTTTTACAAGATTATTTTGGTTAACGCCTCTATAACGCCGCACCTGGTGAACTTGTGGAGGGCGGGGAACTGCAACCACTTCTATTTTGCTAGGCACCTGGTTAGAGTTACTAGTTACATCATGTAATCTTATAGTTTTGTTGGCAGGCGTGGTCCTCGAGAAGCAGCAGAGAAGTGTGTTAAACTACAGCTCTGCATCCTGGCCTGGACCCTGCGATGTCAGGGAGAGGGTCTAATGAAACAGGCCAAATTACTAGAGACAAGAGCAGCACCAGCCCGGGTGGGATGAATGGCGTCTCTTCTAATCAAACCGGGCTTTCCCCAGAACGTTTCCCAATTGTCAATAAAGGCCACGTCGTTTTCTGAACACCACCGATACAACCGGCGACGGAGCAAGAGCATGCGACTAAACATGTAATCGCTGGTCAGATTGGGGAGGGGGCCAGAGAAACCTACGGAGTCCGACATATTTTTGGCGTAGTTACACACCGAGACAATATTCATTTTGGTCACTTCCGACTGGCTAAGACGGGAGTCATTAGCTCCGACATGGATGATAACTTTACCATTTTTTTTGTAGGACCCCCTCGTAAACGAGTTGTTACAACTCAAGGGGCTTATCCTATTATAAATAAACAACTTCAACAACCATATTTACGATTACCCTTTGCCAGCAGCTTCAAATTTGCTTCTATGTCGCCCGCTCTGGCCCCGGGTATACACCTAACTATGGTCTCTGGAGTCGGCTTCACATGTCTGACTATGGAGTCGCCAATCACCAGGGTCGGTTTCTCAACGGGTGTGTCGCTGAGTGGGGAAAATCGGTTAGACACATGAAGCGGGTGGTGGTGTTCCGTGAGCCCTTTAGGACTACGCTTCCTCCGAACCGTCACCCACCGGCCCTAAAAGCGCCATTAGTTCACTTAGGGGGGGCCCAGAACTGAGAAAAAAAATGAATAAAAATAATATTTTTTTTTTTTTTTTTTTTTTTAATTCTCATTAAATTATGGAATCATTTTTGAAAATGTTTCAAAATATGCCTATTTGTGGAAAAAATATGTAGTATTTGAGTTACATAAAAGCTTATTTGTTTTCTTCCTAATTGTCCTTGTGGTCAAGAACCCCCAACACAAAAATGGTTTGGCCGCTGATCAAAATTTGATGTTATCATTTAATTCAACCATTAGAATGGTCAAAATGTCCGGTCAGCACAAGTCCGGTGCTCAGAAAAGAAGAGAAAAGAGAAGAAGAGAAGAAGAAAATAGAGGCCTCAGAGATTCTCTACACTAATATTTTAAAAAGGTGAAGCTGGAATAATAAAGTCAGCGTAGAGCAAGGTAAGAAACAGTTACAACGTTTACCAACCTTGTAACTCAACCTAACTGGCTATCTCTAATGTTAACGTCCATTAGCTTGTATAAAAACCTGAAGAGCAGAGAGAGAGGAGAGTAAGAAGAGAAGGAGAGATCTGGGTGCAGGGGGGGCCCATCTTAGATTATTTTGTCCGGGGCCCCGGCAGGACTGTCAGCTGGCCTGACTGGCAGAGATGGCTTGTGTCACTGAGCCCGTCTTTGAGTAGTTCCCACATAACGATGGAGTGCCAACTGGTAACTCGCTCCTTTACTTGTCTCCAAGCAAGAGTTTTTTATAATGATCTCACAGACTTGCAAATGTGGCTTAAAACAGTGCATTTCAGAACCTGCAGTCCACTGCAGTTCCTGGTTGAGCAGTCAGTCATTCAATCATTCAAATCAGAATTACACAAAATGAGAAATCAATCGTGACTTCCTGTTAAGCAATCTTAATAAAGACTGATGCTGATCAAAAGCATTTGCGTCAGAAAAAGTAGTGGCACACCGATGAAGCACGTAAACAACAAGAAGAACAGCTGCCAGAAATAAAACCAGGAGGTTTTTCTGTCTACCTTGAGCTGCACCAGGTGGACGTCCACATGTCTGTTGTCGCTGTCTTGTCCAACAGAGTGCGTGAGATGTGTGACCCTGTCACTGGTTGCTCTCAGCCACTTCTCAATCTCCGGCAGATGGAGGACAACTTTCCAATCGGCTCCACTGTGTAGAGGTGGAGGTTTGGTCCTGAAATTACACACAATCACAGAGAAATTAAATGGAAATAAGGGGAAAAAAATAACCAAACCTTCTTCCCCCCAGCTTTACAGGACTGTCTCAGAAAATTAGAATATTGTGATTTTCTGTAATGCAATTACAAAAACAAAAATGTCATACATTCTGGATTCATTACAAATCAACTGAAATATTGCAAGCCTTTTATTATTTTAATATTGCTGATCATGGCTTACAGTTTAAGAAAACTCAAATATCCTATCTCAAAAAATTTGAATATTCTGGGAATCTTAATCTTAAACTGTAAGCCATAATCAATAATATTAAAATAATAAAAGGCTTGCAATATTTCAGTTGATTTGTAATGAATCCAGAATGTGATATTTTTATTTTTTTAATTGCATATAATAAATAAATATATATATAATATAATAAAGAACTTTATCACAATATTCTAATTTTCTGAGACAGTCCTGTACAGTACACTCGGCTTTTACTGTACATCCCCTAATTTTACATCTATTATGCACACTTCACACACACGCACGCACGCACGCACGCACGCACGCACGCACGCACGCACGCACACACACACACACACACACACACACACACACACACACACACACACACACACACACACACACACACACACACAGTCTTAGAACGGTAGATGTGGTTACTTCAGCAGTTTCACACAACACTTAATGAAAGCAAGGATTGACAGATGGCATTATTACCTGCTTTAGTTCAGCTACTTTCAGAATGACAAAAGCTGTATTAACATGGAATAACATGACTGAGCTTTAGTGAAGTAGAGTGTGTACACCTCTATGCCTCCCCTTTCTCAGATACAGTAGGCATGCCTTTCTCTAACTTGCTGTAGCTTTACAGGGAGATAATGTTGCTGAAAATCTAAATACTGCTACTCACTGTCCACAGTTTGTGGCTAAAACAACAGTGTAATGGTTTCCTATGAATACAAGGAAATATCCCAAATATCCCACTTAATCATATTACCACTTGACTTAATCATATTATTAGTGTCTTAGTAAAAGACACATCAGCTTCCATCCCTTCATCCATTAACTTCCACTAATCCAAATTCTGGTCATAGGGCCAGCAGCCTAAACAGAGATACCTAGACCTTCCCCCCCCAGCCGCCTCCTCCAGCTCTTCAGATATGCTGAATCATTCCCAGGCCAGCCGAGAGATATCCTTTCTCCAGCATGTCCTGGACACTTCCCGAGAGAGGCGTCCAGGGGAGCATCCTCACCATATATCCATACCACCTCCTAAAGGGGAGTTTTTCTTGCCATTGTTTGGGTTAAAGTTTTTCTCCCACTAGGGGAGTTTTTACCTGCCAGTGGCTCCCTTTACGCTTATGTAATAATTGCTCGGGGGTCATGTTCTGGGTCTCTGAAAAGCGCCTAGACAAAACATCTGTTGTAAGAGACGCTATATGATTAAAATTGAATTGAATGGAATTGAATAGACTCACACTCTCTTTCATGCAAAAGACGGGTACCCGGAGAAAAAGCATGTGAGCGCGGGAGCTTTGTCATGGTTATTGTGGGTTATCTGTTACCTCTTGGAGAAGTCCTGCCCAGCGTCGGGTCCTCCTCCAGAGAGGTCGCTGGGGCCGGGGCCAGGGCCCAGCGAGGAGGCCCTGGCCTGTAAGGGATGATCCAGGTCCATACTGAGAGGGGGGCCCGTGGTGACTACAGGAGGGGTGGAGATGCCGGGGTCCAGGGTCGGGGTGTCTGGAGTAACCGACGTGAGCATCGGCAGCGGGGACTCCGGGCTCACGGCTGATAGGGTTGCAGTGCTCATGATGCCGGGTAAGTACAGGGTAAGTACAGGGTTCCTGATGTGGATTTACAGGTCTCACTGGAATAAACTGCACAGAGAAGAGAAGAAAACATCATAAAGTAAATTAAAATACAGATAAATCACGTTAAACAAGCTCATGAGGAAAACCTGACACAGTTGTGTAATGTCACCCCTGATACAAGAGAAAAATAAGAAAGTCTGAATCAGGTGAGGTAACCCTGTACTGTCTTTGGGTCAAAATGACCTCATTCTCCTGTTCCTTCTTTCCTCCTGCTCTCTCCTTCCTTCTCCCTTCCTCTTTTCTCCCTTCCTTCCTTCTTTTTTCCCTTCCTTCATTCTTTCCTCCTGCTCTCTCCTTCCTTCTCCCTTCCTTATTTTCTCCCTTCCTTCCTTCCTTCCTTCCTTCCTTCCTTCCTTCCTTCCTTCCTTCCTTCCTTCCTTCCTTCCTTCCTTCCTTCCTTCCTTCCTTCCATCCTTCCTTCCTTCCTTCCTTCCTTCCTTCCTTCCTTCCTTCTTTCTTTGCTCCTGCTCTCTCCTTCCTTCTTCCTTTCCTCTTTTCTCCCTCCCTTCCTTCCTTCCTTCCTTCCATCCATCCATCCTTCCTTCCCTCCTTCTTTTTTCCCTCCCTTCCTTCTTTCCTCCTGCTCTCTCCTTCCTTCTTCCCTTCCTCTTTTGTCCCTTCCTTCCTTCTTTCCTTGTTTTCTCCCTTCCTTCTTTCCTTCCTTCCTTCCTTCTTTCTTTCCTCCTGTCTTTCTTTTCTCCCTTCCTTCCTACTTTCTTTCCTTCTTTTCCTTCTTCCTTCCTTCCTTCCTTCCTTCCTTCCTCCTTTCTTTCTTTTCTCCCTTCCTTCCTTCTTTCTTTCCTTCTTTTCATTCTCCCTTCCTTCCTTCTTTCCTCCCTTCTTCTCTTCCTCTTTCCTTGACATGAAGACAGCACCAGGGTTAACAGTTTTAGGAGTTATCCATACAGCGTGAGCTGCTTCCACATCACAGTGTGTAATGGTTGATCAAGAGGGAACAATGTCTAAATTATAAAACTGTACGACTGTTAAGTATGCAAAGCGTGGATGTTCTGCAACCATCAGGAAACAGAGAGCACCTGACCAGTGTACCTCACATGCACATGTAACCCATAATAACCCACTACAGTTGAGGCCGGTCACATGATTATAGCATAGCTGCTTTCATCGTAACATACAGCGTAATAACAACAGCCAGTGTATGTGATATGTGTGCTATGCAAAGTTAGGCACTAAATTAATTCACACTTGCATCTCAGCAGGCATTTTGGTCAAAAGAACTTAATGGCCAAATATATTATTGACATTGATGTATATCATCTGGAAAATAACATTTATTTTAGCAATGTTGTGGTTTTGTTTTGTTGATATTGTGTAGGTGTATTTTGAACAAGTAGATATTGTAAGGTTTATCGCTTTTTGTTTCTTTGTATACACCTGCTAACAAGTGATGAGCATAGTTTTTACCAAAACAGAGACATCCAGCAGTAATCTCGGTTCCACTTTGAATGCATGCAAGGATTTAAGATTTAAAAGTCCTTTTAATCACCTTCTGATTCTCATCATACTGAAATAATTCCAGGGTTTTTGGAGTTATGATAGATATGTATATGTACTGTATGTACACAGCATCAAACAGCTGAATGTCTCTCCAAAGTCTCTCCTCTTCTTTCCAAAGTCCGTCCTCAACTGGAAATGTTCCAAAGGGCACATGGCACATTAAGCTCAGAGTGATTTTCAGAAAGAGGCATTTTGCAAATACGGCAGTTACCACAGATGTTCCCATGAACGGACTTCAGGATGTTCCAGGAGCAAAAATGAGGCGTTAGTGAATGAAACCTCACATTCCTTAACCCATAATACAACGAGCCATTTCAAGTTTATCTATTAAATCATGAAGTAGCTTTCTGTCAAATTTTAAGCTTAATGAAGGTTTTATTCCTGCAATGCTGGAAAGTTTTCACTCTTTTGAATGTTGTCATTTAGGAGGGAAAAGTCTTCTGTCACATACCTGCTGGCTGCACTTGTTAAGGCACATAATTCCAAGCAGGACATGTGGTTGGACGACAAAAGACGTACTTTCTGTCCCTGTTTCAGTCCTCAGTTTCCTCTCTGTTGACGTCTCCATTCATTCTTTTTTCAGAGCCTTGTTTTCCCCCACTGAGACAAAGGCGAGTACTGCATGGCACTGCACACACTGTTCGTGTGTCCTTTCTTTCAAAACAGATGCAGATTCAGGCCTTTTCATGCAGATGAGTAAACATGGACATGAAATGGTTTTCTTTTCAAAACAAAACGAAGCAAAAGCAAATCCGCCCCACTCCCAGTTTGACCCGCTGCCACTTCCAGCAGGAATTCTGGTAGAAACCCAAACACATGAGACAGCATTCGGAACAACAACAAAAAGTTAAAGCTGCAAGCAGCGATGAACGGGTCCTCGCGTGTGCAATTTTCACCAATAACGGTCAAGGACTCAAAACAAAGTCCGATGACACCAGTCATGACTTTTTATTTCAAAGCATTCAAAGGTTATGGCAGAAAATAGGGACTATCAAATATGGACCAATCAGAAGAAGGGGCAGGGCTTATTCAGGCCAATGAAGGTCAAGTACTAAAAACCGAGTCCGATGACACCACCCACGACTCTCTATGTCAAACCATTCAAAGGTTATAGCAGGAAAAAGGGACTATCAAATATGGACCAATCAGATGGAAGGGGAGCGCTTTTTGGCGTCTATCGTAAGTGAGAAAAGTAATGCCCCTCGTCGCAGGATGGAGACGCACATTTTGATGTATAACACACCTGGGTGCACGTTACGGTTCGGGCCGCATTAACGGCCGAAGAAATGGCATAAATTGCGCCAAAATTACACGATTAATTCAAAATGGACGGCTTCCTGTTGGGTTTGGGCCATGGCGCCAAGAGACTTTTCTTTAAGTTGTGACATGATACAGGTGTGTACTGATTTTCATGCATGTACGTCAAACCGTATTGTGGGGCTTGAGGTACAAAGTTTTCTAGGGGGCGCTGTTGAGCCATTAGGCCACGCCCATTAATGCAAACCATTAAATATCACATTTTTCACCAGGCCTGGTTTGGTGCAAAATTTGGTGACTTTTGGGGCACGTTTAGGGGGAAAAAAGGCCCTCCTTTCGTCAGAAAATAACGAGGATAAAAACGAGAAAAAAGAAAAATACGAGAAAAATCCCTACAGATACAATAGCGCCTTCGCACTGTCAGTGCTCGGGCCCTAGTAATTTCCTGAGGTGCACCTATAATACATCTAATATTCTAAACATTAAAGTTACCATTGTAACTGGTATTTGAAGACCTGCTAACCATTTGTAGAAGCCGTCTGTGTTCCACTGTGGGGGAGATATATTGATTAGGGTGGATGTAAATCAGAGTAACAGAACAAGAACTGGCCACAACTTGATAAAGTCAACATGCTTGATGACCGTGATGATCCAGTTCAGCTGAGGACACACACACACGGCTCATCTGGGTAGAACGATGTGGCAAAAAAATCAAGTCTCCAGCCATTTCCTAGCTGTCTCTTTCACTGGGCTCCGTGTATCAACCATATGGAGTGACACCTCCCACGCAGTACTCGAGTTGTAAAAAAGAATCAGGGGGGGTGGTGGATTTGATCATATGGGGACAGATAATTTGTGCTGATTACAAATAATATAATATATTACAAATAATAGCAGTGACCAAAACACCTGCAGAAATACTGCAGGAATGACATAGCAGCAGTTAAATGCAGCCTTCTGTAAGCTTTAAATATCCACTGGGCTTACATCAAATACATCAAAACACAACAATAAAAAACACTTTTCTGAACTTATCAATATGACTCTGTCCTTCACAGGATAAGTAACATGGATCACTGCAAAAACTCAACATCTTAACAAGAATATTTGTATTTTAGTAAAAAAAAATCTAATTACAATTAAAACAAGACTCATCACTGGAAAAAACAACAATTTTCACCTGTTTCAAGTAGATTTTCATTTGAAATAAGTAGAAAAATCTGCCAGTGGAACACGATTTTTTTGCTTGTAATGAGAATATAAATCTTTTCCAACTGGCAGATTTTTCTACTTATTTCAAGTGAAAATTTACTTGAAACAGGTAAAAATTGTCAAATAAGTTATTTTTCTGGTGATGACTCTAAATGTTGAAATAGCAGTAAAACCACATTCATTGATCAAATGACATAAGGGATGGAAAGGAGGGATGGTAGCTTTACAGGGGGATGATTTGGACCGTTTTTATTTCAGGGGGGATGATTTGGACCGTTTTTATTTCAGGGGGGGATGATTTGGACCGTTTTTATTTCAGGGGGGGATGATTTGGGCCGTTTTTATTTCAGGGGGGATGCCATCCCCCCTCATCCCCCCTCATCCCCCTCAACTCCAGTACTGCTCCCACAGCTCTGTACTGACTGCTGCTTTTCACATGGTTTCTCCTCCATACCTCCACAGATGTAAACTCTTGGAGAAAATCACTGTGTATCTGTCAGCGGGGTGAACATCTGGAACAACTGTCCTGTAAATATCAAATCATGTTGGACACTATTCAGCCTTAAAAGACTTTACGTCATTTCTTTCTTTCTGCCAACTTCTGTACTGTTATATTTTGGGTTTTGCGCAATGCACTACTTTTTATTTTTGTTATGATGGGAAATGTAATTTTATTTAGGGTTTTGAGCCATGTGCTATTTATTTTTGCTACGATGGGAAATGTAAGTTATTTTTGTGTTTTGAGCTCTGTGCCTTTCTTTATTTTGCTATGATAGGATATTTGAGTTTATTGATAATTCATTTCAAAGTCTTGAGCTTTGCTCTTTTGTATTTGCTGTCACCAATGTAAGGTACCAGTAAAAAGGGCAGGTATACATCAGCCTTGCTTCTACCTACACCCTTTCGGTTACAAATGTACCGAAATAAACATTCATTCAGAAAATATTTACTAAATATAGACGGGTTCTTCCCAAATGCTCAAATCTCACTGACCTTCAGCTGTGCCACCTATAAATTAAGAAATCGATCCATGTCTTTGTCATTCATGGAATTTACTTATGAACACCAAAATAGAACAATTAGAGCAACAGCCTCCCTGAGTATCAGCCGTTACGGATGAAGAGAGCAGACGCAGAAACATAGCATCATCCACATCCTCATGATCTCATCATTGATCGTAGATCCAGACCAGGGAAGAGGGAGAGCTGGAAGATGAGGTGATCACCATGGTGATTATTAACTATGACTCAGATCAATACTTCCTGTAAGGAGTGACAACGCTGGAAACCTGTTTCATCCTCCACCTGTAAGGGAAACACCCCAACGTTGTTTCTGCCTCCTTTATTGTTTTTTAAAAACATTTTTATTATTTTATGTGGCTCGCTATTAAAAAAATACGGACTGTTAAACCACAACTCAGTGTGAAGTTACTGCGCTGGGGCCTCATTTATAAAGCCTGCTTGCGCACAAAACAGGGCCTGAAAATGCGCAAGCCACCTTCTACGAGAAGGTTGGGATTTAAAAAGAAAAAACTAACCGAAAAATCAGCGTATCCCTACGGCAACCCTGACCCTCCCGTAGGAACTTACTTAAGATATGGGGAACTGGCCACGCAGGCGGTGAGGTGGTGAAATGAACCAGATTCATGTCATACTCTTAATAATGTCATCACATATCAGACTTATAATATAACAGCGCTGATCGTGTCCCTCTGTGTTTGAAGCTCAGCGTCAGTCAGGACTCTGGTGCTGCTGCTGCTGCAGCCGCGGTGAGTGGGCTCGCCACCCATGAAATACGCCGTAGGGTACGCGGCGACCCGCACTGTACGGTGCGCGTGGCAGCGTAACCTACGCCGTAGGCTCTGCGTCGATTTAACGCGGAACCATAAATCAGCCTTGAGCAGCACTGAGGGGAGAGGGGAGGGGAGGAGGGGGAGCGGGGCTCCGTCCCGTCTTCGAGTGTTTTGATGATTTGTAATTACAGAGTTAGTTCTTACACTGTAAAAAGTGGGGGGGACAAAAACATGAGTTTGAAAAGTGGGGGGGGCATGTCCCCGTTGTTCCCAGTGGAAATTGTTCCCTTGCGCCTCACGGCATTTTATTTTCACTCGCTTTATTTTATACTATTTATATACTATTTATACTGATACTGTGACCACCAAATAATGTGGTTTTCCTGCCTCCACCTCATCCACAACATCTCGTTCCCACTTCCCAGTCTCCGTGAAATTTAGTGGCACGGTGGCTCTACACGTCTCATCATGCGTCTCATTCATCAACAGGCTGCAGGAAGCCGCTGCGCATGCTCAGCAGGCTCATTCATATGCAAATACTACTTTGCATTACCCAATAATGGTAAAAAGAGGGCGTGTAGAGGGCGGGATATGAGCCGAATTCAGCTACGCAACCTTCCAGCTGGGCTGTGATTTATAAAGCGAACATTGCGTGCAGGTGTGTGTGCACAGGGTTTTATAAATCCGGATTTTTTTTTGCGCCCGCCATTTTCGGATTTTGGCTTTACGTGCACTTTTAGTATGAATCCTACACACTCTTTTATAAATGAGGCCCCTGGTCATTGTGGCTTTTTCTTTTTAATGGAAGGGTTTATCCACGTCTGTGATCTCAAGTGAAAGAATCCTAAACAATTTAAAAGCAGCACATTCTCCTGTCCATAAATAAAATGTTTGGTAAGAGTTTGGTCATGTGCCTCATTTACCACGTCTGCATTTCTGAGTAGCTTCCGTGTGGACTAAAAATGTACAGTAGTAGTAGTAGCGCTATCGGCAAGTTTGAAGTCGGCAACACCTCTGATGCTTTTTCTTAACCTCTCACGCCCCAACCAGCTGTCCATCCATCTCCCACACCTGCACCTCCATAAGCAGCAGATGGTGGATCTGGAATGAACTCGGGTCTCAGCTTACACCGTGTTTAACGGCTACAAATCAAACACGACGCCTGTCCTGCAGTCATGAGAAGACGGTAGCTTTAAGTCATCTTAAGCTCCAAACTGCAGAAAGGAAGTACAGCCAGAGACTGCAGTGACAAAGGAATAAGAGGGTGTGTACATGTGTGTACATGAGTGTCCCAGGAGTGTCCCAGCCCTGCCCCAGTATGAATAATAGATCACTGATGGGGGGTGGGGGTGTGTGTTACAGTGACTCCTAATTCTGTTCTCACCATGGCATCACCTCTCTGGCCAAGGAGATGGAGAGGGAGGTTGTGTGAATTTATCCGAGACTATCTTGATTTGATTTGATTTGATTTGATTTGATTTGACGATTTTATTTCGAACATGTATGATAAAAAAAGAGTACAAAAAAGTAAAAAAAATTTACAGCACTTGGGCAGACCTCACGGATCCACCAACATGCTGGAAACGGAGTAGGATTGAAGTAACCACTTATCCAGTCCTACCCCTGAATCTACATACATTCTTACATATAACAAAACGAGTTTCATTAAGTTTACTTATAAAACACCCATCCCTACTTTAATAACTGTTCAATACAGTGATATAATACTTAATTATATGTATATATAAATATAGTCAAAATCAAACAAATCAAGGCAAACAAAACAAACGCCCAGCATTTAGTTGTGCTACTATGTATGTATGTACTAATAGAAGTAATTATAATGTATAGTATTACATTATCATTACTTTACTATAATACTACAATATAATAGAGAACAATAGACAGCAATGGTATAACAATATACTTGAATAACTATATAAGAGTAGATATGCTATATATACTGGTTCATATATTTACCTCCAATTATATACATAAAAATTACTATAAATCTGTCTATCTGTAAAACGTTATAAAAAATAATTACTTTGTGTCATTTAAATTAAAAACCTTTTTTAAATATTTTTATCCCCGCTTTTTCCCCATTTTTATCATCCAGTCCTCCTACCTAAGTCAGTCCTGGCTATTGCTCTCCCTCTGCCAACCCCTGCACCAGGCTCAAGTCTCCTTATCCTGAGGAGTGAGCAGGCCTCTTCTTTTCACCAGACAGGGTGGGGCTTCTCTGGCTTGACGAAGGATCACGTTATTCCGGCCAGATCAGGCCCGGGTCTACGAGGTTGCATAAGCATCAGCATTGCATCCTCAGTTTATGTGTTTGCATGCTCAGTTGAAAGGACGGAAAAAAAAACTGACAAGTGTGCGCGTGTTAAGGCTGAATTATGGTTCGGCGTTACACTAACGCAGAACCATAATTCAGGCTTTAGTGTACATCACTCATCTGCGTTACCTGCACAAGCAAGACGCTGCTCTCTGCTGCACCGTAAACACGTTAAATGTAGCATTTTCTTTGTTCTGCAGCGATATTACTGCAAAAATGCACTTTAAAGACACTTTAAATATTGTTGTTTGACTGGTATCTTTCCACTTGAAATGGCTGTCATGTTTAGTGATGGTTTTGAGATGTATAGATAAAATTAGTTTGAATTTCCAAGTTTTATTTTCAGGGTAAGAAACATCTGTTGCTAGATTGTCTGATGGGTGAGGTAGCCCAGACTAAATGTAGCATTTTCTTTGTTCTGCAGCAATATTGCCGCAATAAAGCATTTGAAATACACTTTAAATATTCTTGTTTTGCTAGTATCATTCCGCTTGAAATTATGGGAAAATGCATAATTTAGTGTTGAATAACGTGCCAGGCATGTGCACCCCCTCTGATCTGAAATGCAGACTAGTCATCATTTTATACAACCGGCCCTGGGCCGGATCCTCCCCACCCCATCTCTTCCCCGGTTGGCCAGAGGGGGCAGTACAGCCCAGGACTGCTACATGTTTTTGTGAGGGTAGCTCCCATTAGCTACGCAAGGGAACATGGGGAGAACATGCAAACTCCACACAGAAAGATCCTTTCACCAACCCCACCCAGGGTGTGGGTTCCAACCCCACCCAGGGAGCTGGAGTCATGGGGGAACTAACACGCTCTCAGCATCCACAGCGTCCCCGGCGGGAATCAAACCCAGGACCTTCTACTGTAGCTGTGAAGCAGCTGCACTACCATTTCATTTCTCATTTATTCGGATCTCCATTAGCTGTGACCAGAGCAACAGCTATTCTTCCTGAAGTCCACCTTAATAAATGCAAAACATACATGTAGTCACATTAAAACGTTCCACAACAATGAACACATCAAACATAATCACATGACAACCTTTCACACACAACAGTCACTACAACCACAACACAACAACAGTTAGAACTAAGTACAGCACAATACAACACAACACAATACAATACAACACAACACAACACAATAAAATACAAAACAACACAACATGGGACCTAGTTCTAATTGACAGCATACTTGGAATATAGAGGTTCACATAATTCAACAATGGTCAGACCTTTGCATGTATATATTTAATTTAGATGGTTGCACCAGCTAAATATGGGCAGAATGCTGCTCAGCTAAGAGATGGTTTTTCAGTAAACCTTTGAATCTTCTTTTGCTATTTTCTTGAATAACGTGTCCAGGTAGAGAGTTCCATTTAACCATGGCTCTGTACGCTAGTGTGTTTCAACATGTTTGTTTTTACCTTAGGTCGTGTAAATCTGACTTGTGTTATGCTCTTATTCATCAGAACAGAAAAATAAACATTTATACAATTTGCTTGGCAATTTCGTCACTGAAATATTTCTAATAAAATTCAGCAATGAGGCAGTAAATCTGTATTTTACCTTTAACCGGGACAAAGAATAATGCATTGTATTCACATGAGTTCTATATGAACATTGAAGTAAACACATGCTGCTTTGTTTTGACCAGACCTTGACCAGAACTCTGAACAATAGTCCAGCTGAGATAAAACTAGTGTTTCTAGGATATTTCCTTTAATAAAGGTAAAATACTGGAACATCTCCTTTAACTGCAAGTCTTCTGCCTATTTTACCCACCACTTTGTCAATGTCACACTACTAATTTTAAATCCTTGTTCAAAACATTTGTTCAAAACATTTGATTTCATTAATTGTAGAATGTGATGAATATACTGTAGAAGCATCAGCATACATGGCTACTTTTGTATTCTTTAAGGTTAGTGGTAATTTGTTCGTAAATACAGAATATACTAATGGACCCAGACAGCTTTGATCTTAGTTCAGAAAAACGTCCGTTAAAGAAAACTGTTTGTTGAATAACACTCTAACCAAAGTATTTCTGTCTGACTAAAACCATAACATTTCAGTTTTTCTATTGATAAATTGTGATAAATTATATCAAATGCTGCACTGAAATCTAAAAGTACAGCTCCCACCAAATTCCTATTTTCAATGTCTTTGCGCCCAATCATCCGTCATTTGAGTCAGAGTTGTGGTGGAGGATTGTCCTACTCTGTAGGCGGAAAGTCTGTCATCAAATCCTTCATTGAAAAATAAGACTGTAGTTGTTCAAAAACAATTCTCTCCATAACCTTACTTAAAGCCATTCCTTCAGCCGCTTCAGAGCCTGAACCGTAACGTGCACCCAGGTGTGTTATACATCAAAATGTGTGTCTCCATCCTGCGACTACGCGCATTACTTTTCTCTTTCAAAAGCGTTACCGTGGCGACCCCCCTTCATCTGATTGATCCATACAGAAAAAACTGGAGATTGAAGATTGTGGGAAAACACATTTTTCTAAGCTCAGGTTTAACACATGACAACATTGAGTAGCAATCAGGTTTGCCACCAATTTCAATTTGATTCCACACGAGACTTTTCTCTCTTTTCTTATCATTCACAGTCACTTTAGCTAATTCAAATTTACATTTTTTTGCAGCCATAATTTGATCTTTTATCAGACCATATAATTGTACGTTATTTGTTTGCTCCATATTGTCTCTAAGTTTGTTCACTTTGTCATAAAAATAATTATTTAGATGATTAGCAATATCCAGCAATGAAATTTCCTTCCGATTCAAGAAATGATGGAGTAGATTTAAATTTTCTACCCATCATATTATTTAACATATTTCACATTTTCTAACAATCATGCTTTACCTAATGTATCACTTTTTTCATAGTACACCTTTTTCTTCTTCTTATTCAATTTAGTAACGTCATTTCTGAATTTGCAGTAAATTTGCCAATCAGATTCATAATCAGAATTATTTGCCTTTTTTTTTTGCTTGATCTCTCTGTACCATACAATCCTGCAGCTCTTCATCGATCCATAGGGCTCTAACATTTCTGACAGTTCTCATTTTTGCACAGGTTTTTGCATGTTTATTATTTCCACAAATAATTTACCAAAAGCTTCAACAGCTAGGATCTTCTGTAGTAACTGCACCACCCTGCTGAAAAACATTTTTTTTTATAATTCTTTCACGGTTTTTTCACAGTAAATGTTGTATTACAAGGTGAAAAACTGCCAAAATAAAGAAAAAGGTCTTAAATAAATCAGTGTATTTAAATGCCTCTCCGACACAAAGACAGATACTTATTATGCAAAAGGCATAAAATGGAAACAATCACTGAATGATTTTTTTTTAATCATTGATACTGTTTGAACTATTTTTACACAAATGACTCAACAAGTGATGGTGAGCTCACGTGAACACAAAAGACAACGAACACCCGTAGACGCAGACGTTTCCCTGTAATCACTGATGATGAATCCATGCGCCTGCGCTGCTGTGCTTATATTACGCTCAGTACCCGAGTTGTAAAATAAAATCAGGGGGGATGGTGGATTTGATCATATGGGGACAGATAATTTGTGCTGATTACAAATAATATAATATATTACAAATAATAGCAGTGACCAAAACAGCTGCAGAAATACTGCAGGAATGACATAGCAGCAGTTAAATGCAGCCTTCTGTAAGCTTTAAATATCCACTGGGCTTACATCAAATACATCAAAACACAACAATAAAAAACACTTTTCTGAACTTATCAATATGACTCTGTCCTTCACAGGATAAGGAAAATTGATCACTGCAAAAACCCAAAATCTTAACAAGAATATTTGACTTATTTCTAGTTAAAATGTCTCATTTTAGTAAAACAAATCTCATTACACTTAAAACAAGACTCATCACTGTAAAAAACAACAATTTTCACCTGTTTCAAGTAGATTTTCACTTGAAATAAGTAGAAAAATCTGCCAGTGGGACAAGATTTTTTTGCTTGTAATAAGAAGATAAATCTTGTTCCACTGGCAGATTTTCCTACTTATTTCAAGTGAAAATTTACTTGAAACAAGTGAAAATTGTCAAATAAGTTATTTTTCTGGTGTTATTTTTCTGGTGATGACTCTAAATGTTGAAATAGCAGTAAAACCACATTCATTGATGAAATGACATAAGGGATGGAAAGGAGGGATGGCAGTTTTACAGGGGGGATGATTTGGACCGTTTTTATTTCAGGGGGGGATGATTTGGACCGTTTTTATTTCAGGGGGGGATGCCATCCCCCCTCATCCCCCCTCAACTCCAGTACTGATTACGCTGCTATCGTTTACTGTTCAGCCTAGACTTCCTCGGGGACCAGACCAAACCACTCCTCTTTTCTCTGCTGGTAATCAGGGGTAATACAGCATGACTGGGATATGAGTGTGTCCATGCGAAAGGCAGAGATAACAGTGAATCCATCATAATAATTCTGCAGATAAACCCTCTAAAAATCTAATAATTCTGCAGAAAAACCTTGTAATATGCTCATTACAAAGTTCATTGACCTGCTGGAAAAGCAAATGTTCTGTGTGTTGGCTCTCCCGAAAAACCAGATCCAGGGAGACAGAAAAACGGATTATCAGGGTAAACGAGTCACCGTTTAAATGTGACGGCTCTGCGTTTTTATGCAGCTCCAAGATGATATTGTTGGGTTTGAAATGGGACCACATCACAGCTCAGTGAGAGAAACGGAGAGAAAAACCTGTTCAGCTGGATAACTTGACTGATCCAAACACCACAACACATAATCAGTCCACAATAATCCAACATGACCTCAAGTCTTTATTTTGTGTATTTTTACCCCGTTTTTCTGATTATTTTCTTTAAGGCTACCAATTTTAATACATTTCATAAGCAAATTTCCAGAAAATAAAAATGACCACTAGCATCACAGAGAGCCTGGATTAATATGGCCAACCAGATCTTCTAAAAACGACAGAGACACAGGCTTAAACTTATCAAGAGCTGCAGAACAAGGGACGGGGACAGAGGGCTCAGGTGCAGGAACTGGGATGAGAGTCCTAGCAGTAGCAACCTTATCAACAAAAAAGTTCAGGAAGTTATTGCCCATTTCAGGAGATGCCTCCAAGGCACCTGGCAGGCTGTGGGGCATTGAGACTGTTCTTAAAGGTATTGTGACATGAAAAACACATTTTTCTTGATTTTTTGTGTTTTGTTGGGTGTCTTGACATCAATTACACCCAAAAAACAACGAACTTTTAACATTCAGTGTATTGTGTGCTTTCTGGGATTTTCCGCATAACTGTGCAAAAACGGCGCACCTGGTTTGGTGGCGGATCGTTACGTAACGACCCGCTAAATCACCGCCCCCTCCACCCAGCTCCCTGTCTCCTCTCCTCTCCAGCGCACCATAAAGGCTGATTTATGGTTCCGCGTTACACCGACGCAGAACCTACGGCGCAGGGTTACGCGGCGACGCGCACCGTACGTTGAAGCCTACGGCGTAGGCTCTGCGTCGATTTAACGCGGAACCATAAATCAGGCTTAACACGGAGCTGTTTACAGCCTCTTCTGTTCTCATCACCGGAGGAAAACTGCTAAGAAGACCCGCGGCCACTGACTGGACTTAAGATAAGGAGAACTGCTGCTTGCATGCCTTTATTTTTATGATTGTTTGCTGTGGACTGCTGCTTTTCCGTGCATGCTTCGCCTGTCGCTCCCGGCGACGCCGCTGTGAGCGTATGGCTGGAGGAGGAGGAGGTTTGGAGGAGGAGCGGCGCAATGATTGACAGGAAAGGGGGAAATGGAAGCATTTTTCACGGGGCAAAAAAACACTGTAATAAAAAGCCAGGAAAGGAGTACTAGATTGAAGTTTTTTCTTGTTACACTCTTTTAGACACATTTGAGGGATGTTGGCCAAGACTTTTAATAGTGTTAAAAGCATGTTAAAAATGATGTCACAATACCTTTAATGTCAATGGTTTTAAATAACACCCGTGGGTTTTGATGATTGGACTCAATGATGTTTGACAGGTTTTCTCTTTTGGTCTCTTTAACAGTAGTTTTGGTAACAGCGCCAGCAGTCCTTCAGGACTTCTTCCAATTACGCTCAGCTTTGCAACAGTCCCATCTAGCTGCGCGAGTAGTTTCATTGAACCAGGGCTCAGATTTAGCCTTAGCACAGTTTTCTTTATTGGAGCCACAGAGTCCAGTATGGTTAGGCAGGAGGAGTGAAACCAAAAGCTGAGCAGAGGCTGGGCGGACACAGAAGGAGGTCAGACCAAGGACGGATTATCATGACCACGGGCCCTGGACACAAACTCGCTATGGGCCCCTACCTACAATAATATCCTACAATAATATCCTACGTGCACGGTGCATGCCCTCCCCAATCACTCAGTTTGGTCACACAATGGCGCAGAGAATCCACAATCACACCGTGTGATTGTGGATGGTGGAGTGGTGGAGCGTGGGTCTCAGTCCAGAGGGGGCGGAGCATTCTCCATGGGCCCTTATGATAGTCATTTTAACGTTCAACAACACCTCATCCTACCCAACATTTATTCTCACTTTTATTGAGCTAAGCCTATGACTATGCTGCAGAAAGCAGAGTAAAGTCACAAACTTGTTCAGAAAAAAACACACACACACACACACACACACACACACACACACACACACACACACACACACACACATCGGCCTGACAGCTGTCAATCACATGGCGCTGAAAACTCAGTCACGATCAGTTCCATCTTTGATACAGCTTATACAAAAAAAAAAAAACATTACACCATATATTTAGATAGATATAGACACAGCGGTCTATAACATCATTTCTGAGCTCTATAACAGAGAATAGACTCGGCGGTCTAGTTGACAACAACACAAAGCTCATTCAAATAGGCAGGTGGTCAAAGCTACACGACATTCTGATAAAGAAATTATTTATGAAGGTTACACTGACTCACCAATGGTAGCTGACTCTTCCATAAAACTTTGTACATGCTTAGTCCTCTTTTAAATTTTAGCGCTCATCTTCTTCATGGCCGAGTCGGCAAATTATTGGCTCTAACTGTTAAGGCTGATTTATGGTTCCGCGTTAAACCAACGCAGCTCCTACGGCGTAGGGTATGCGGCGATGCGCGGAGGCTCTGCGTCGATTTAACGCGGAACCATAAATCAGGCTTTCCAGCCAATCCGCGTAGGCTCACGGCCCTGATGCGTTCAAGACAGTTGTAAAGTAGGAATTAGTCTATACTGACCGCACAATGCACATTTTATCGTAATTATAGCCTACAATTTACGATTATATATGAACGTATCACACAAAACGGGGCCCTCTCATTGGGCCCTATGAGCTTGTAAATTTATTTTAATTTACACATAAAAAAAAAAAAAAAAAATGTTTGAAAGCCGAGGGCCCCCATTGGCTCCAGGGCCCTGGGCACACGCCCACTTTGCCCATGCGGTAATCCGTCTATGGGTCAGACAGGTACTGGGGGGCCAGAGTGTGAAGGGATTTGTAGGTGAGTAGGAGGAGTTTGTACCGTATGCGGAACTTAACGGGTAGCCAGTGGAGGTGGATGAGGTGGGGAGTGGTGTGCTGCCAGGGCTTGGTGTGGGTGAGAACCCGGCAGCTGACTATGAAGTGACAGATCTCCTGGTAGATCTGGTCGTTCCTTATCTCCGTCTAGATCCCTTTTTAATTCTCTCCTCAG
This sequence comes from Cololabis saira, assembly GCF_033807715.1. NCBI lineage: Eukaryota > Metazoa > Chordata > Actinopteri > Beloniformes > Belonidae > Cololabis > Cololabis saira. The sequence continues at coordinate 2,587,888 of NC_084602.1, forward strand.
CACCAGGTTTATGAACATCTGCACCTCAGAGTTGGATCATGAAACAGACTTCTGCTGCCGTTGCCTGTTGAATAAAATGAACAAGCCACGAGTCGCTCTTTCGCTGATGTCACATCCTGACTCAGACGTCTGACTCCAACCCCCCGACCAATCGGTGGCCTGTAGTGTGATGATGTCAGATACAGCCGACTCAGCAGCTTAGAACCTTGGCAGAATAGTTACAGAAAAGTATCTACTTGGCACGTTAGACCCCTAGTGGGAAAGAACCAAACCGAGGAGAGGCGAGGCGAGTCGGGCTGAGTAGGTACTGGTGGAAAAAATCTCTGCTTGAGAAAGGTCCTGTGGACCGAAACGTTGTTTGTTTACTTTATTAAAGCCTTTTGCAAGTGACTTAACAGTGTGCGGGAGACGCCTTTTTTTCCTTTGTTCACTCCTACCTACTCCAACGCACCTGTTTTACCAAGTCTTTTTTAGGTGTGCATCAGCCTCCAGATCTTTACTGGTGGAAAAGCGCCACATGACGTGTCCGAGAAGTGGACGAAGAGCATGTCAGCCAGAGCTCCAGCTTCACCAGACGACCGCCGCATTTACCACGGCGACAGGAACGTTTCTGCCGGGAAGGTAGGGCCAAGGCCCGGTACAGGTGAATCCCTGCCAGGAGCAGGGGCAAAGTATACTGTCCACTGTGATCAAATGCACCTAAATCACTGACATTCCGCTGGGAAAAAAAAAAAGAGTCTGGCGATCATACACCAGCAGAGGCTCAATTTGTTTTGTGCCAATGGTTAAACAATAGAAACACTACGGATTGCAGGAGCAGCAGACGGCCAGCCACACACACTGACACCATCAGAACTGATTTAAATAAAGAAGTATATGCAATATATCTTTCTCAAAAAGTGAAACATTTTAGCCTATCTTTTAATGGAATGAGCGGCTTTGAGAAGAAAGTGAGTTGTGCTTCTGAAAACACAAATAAAAAAGGTCCCCAAGCTTTTACTGCACTGTTTTGTTATTCTTTTGATATTCTCTCATAGTTTCAAAGCTGGGCAGAGTTGAGGGCTACGACAGCTCCGGGATAGAAACTGTTCTCCAGTCTGTTTGTCTTTGATTTCACAGCACTGTATCGTCTGTCTGAGGCCAGCAGAACAACCAGGCGGTGTCCAGGATGAGACAACAGCAGCTGTAAATGTCTGTTAGGGAGGGAGAGGGAATCCCATGAGTTTCTGTGAAGTGGGTATGACTTGCTAGAGTGCTCTCCTGTCTGCAGAGGTGCAGCTGGTAAACCACATGGAGATGCAGTAGGTCCGCACACTCTCTATGGTGCAGCGATATGAGGTCACCAGCAGCTTTTCCACCATGTTGGTCTTCCTGAGTATCCTCAGGAAATGGAGTCACCACTGAGTCTTCTTCAAGAGTGCAGTAGTGATGGTCCTCCAGGAGAGGTCATCTTCGATGTTCACGCCCTCTCCCCGTTGATCAGGCCAGCCTAGGGATCAGACTTCTTTTTCCTGTAGTGTATGATCAGCTCTTTGGTCTTAGAGGGGTTCCGGTATCTGCACTTCTCCTGTTTGTTTTCAGCATGTACCCTACTTTTCAACCCCAGTCTGGCCTTCGGCAGGAGGGTCCCCCCTTATGATCCTGGTCCGGGTTTCTTCCCTCCTAAAGGGGAGTTTTTCTTGCTACTGTTGGGTTTAATGTTTTTCTCCCACCAGGGTAGTTTTTACCTGCCATTGTTTATGTAATAATTGCTCGGGGGTTTATGGTAATGTTCTGGGTCTCTTAATACGGCCCGAACCGTAACGTGCAACGTGCGACGACGCGCCTTACTTTTCTCAGTCAAAAGCGTTACCGTGGTGACGATAGATACCAAAAAGCGCGCCCCCCCCTTCTTCTGATTGGTCAATATTTGATAATGATATTTTCTGCTATAACTTTTGAATAGTTTGACATAAAGAGTCATGGTGGTGTCATCGGACTCGGTTTTGACTTCTTCACCTTAATTGGTGCAAATTAGCCCCGCCCCTTCTTCTGATTGGTCGATATTTGATAGTTCCTATTTCCTGCCATATTTTTTGAATTGTTTGACATAAAGAGTCATGGGACTTAGTTTTGAGTCCTTGATCTTTATGGGTGAAAATTGCAGGCGCGAGGGCCCGTTCATCGCTGCTTGCAGCTTTAATTAGTCTTGTACCTGCTACAGCTCTAGACATCAACCTTTAGCTTAAAAACTGGCAGTTGTACACCTTTCTTCAATTCCTGAGGCATTATTGGGCTCTCAAATCTTTTGCTGTTAATTTGTTAAATACTTTGCTCCTATTTGTTTCTTATAAATTTCCATATTTCCACCAGTATGTCATCAGGGGGGCAGCACGGTGGCTAGGTGGTTAGCACTGTTGCCTCACAGCAAGAAGGTTCCCGGTTCCACTCCCAGGCCCGGCAGGGTCTGTCTGTGTGGAGTTTGCATGTTCTCCCCGTGCTTGCCTGGGTTCCCTTCAGGTACTCCAGCCTCCTCCCACAGTCCAAAAACATGCATGCTAGGTTAATTGATGAATATAAATTTCCCGTAGGTGTGTGTATCAGACTTTTCTTTTTAAAAGCCGTGGTGTAGAAGGGGGTGGTCCACTTCACTGACATTAATAAAACTTTAAAAAAAATCATAACTTTTATTTTTACATTCCAACTTGTTCCAAAGTATTTTCTAAATTATTATGACATCCAAAAGCAAACGAAAAAAGTCTTTCATGGCAACAAAAACTAACATGGTCAAAAAACTGTAGACAACCACTCGTAACCAAACATTTAGGTTTTCCACGCCCCACCGTGCGATCACCTGACCCCTATATCCTCCTGACGCACACGACACGCCCCCCTGAGACATAAAAAACAATAATATAAACATTCTTAGCAAAATCATAACCAGAATAACACTATAAAACTAAGACTAAAACTAAGTTAACAAATACAGGACTCTGCCGGAGCCTATCCCAGCTCATCATTGGCGAGAGGCAGGGGTTACACCCTGGACGGGTCACCAGTTTATCGCAGGGCCACATAGATAAACAAACAACCAGACATACTCACACTGTTGCAGCCGTTAAGTTAAAGTTATTACTTTTGTATACAGGACTGTCTCAGAAAATTAAAATATTGTGATTTTCTGTAATGCAATTAAAAAAACAAAAATGTCATACATTCTGGATTCATTACAAATCAACTGAAGTATTACAAGCCTTTTATTATTTTAATATTGCTGATCATGGCTTACAGTTTAAGAAAACTCAAATATCCTATCTCAAAAAATTAGAATATTCTGGGAATCTTAATCTTAAACTGTAAACCATAATCAGCAATATTAAAATAATAAAAGGCTTGCAATATTTCAGTTGATTTGTAATGAATCCAGAATGTATGACATTTTTGTTTTTGTATTTGCATTACAGAAAATCCCAATATTTTAATTTTCTGAGACAGTCCTGTATACAAAAGTAATAACTTCAACTTAACAGCTGCAACAGTGTGAGTATGTCTGGTTGTTGGTTTATCTATGTGGCCATGCGATAAACAGGTGACCCGTCCAGGGTGTAACCCCTGCCTCTCGCCAATGATGAGCTGGGATAGGCTCCGGCAGACCCCCGTCACCCTGACAAAATACTCTTCTTCCTTGACATATGCTGCAGATACGAGAATGATGCTCATTGTCCGGTTGAATATGGTAATCAGAAAAAAAAAATCAATCTGATTTGGGGATTTAAAGTACATCACAAGCATCACCATGTCCAGTAAAGAAGTAATGAATGGTCAGCTTAAACTCCATTCACTTTTGTCACCATGTGAGATAATCCAAGAAGCTTAAAGAAAGGAGGGGCAAGCGTGACTTTCCTCCCGAGCTTTTCAGCATAGATTTAATCGAATAGGCCGCATGTAACAGGAGAAGCCGACGCCCACTTTAACTTTCCCGGCCCTTCCTCTGACATCATCTGCACATCTCTCAGGCACTCAGCCCTGTTTAACAGCCCTGGAGATCATGAGGTCAGATCCTGGATTGGGGTAATGAAGGATGAGTTGACCACTCGTGCAGTCTGGTAAACCCTTCCTAAGCTTCACAAGACATGGACATCAACTTTCCTTTTGGACTTTTTGTTCCACGTCTCTCTCTGATCCTTACACGCATACTCTATTTCTACTTTGTAAGATGGAAGCTGTTTTTTATTTTATTGCTTTGCTCTTAACAATGAATATGGAAAAAAATAAGTAAACCAAACTCCTGTGAGATTATTAAGACAAGTGTCAGACAGACCCATTAAACAAAACACCATACAGACGTTCGTTAACTTGACTTTGTATACAATAGTTTCACTATCCAACGTCTGACCACCAAGAAGAAATGAGATGCATGAAAAGAAACTCAGAGACTTTACAGTCCTACATAATCCAAACAAATACAACCTTAGGTGAGATGATCCCGACTAATAACTCTAAAGGATTTAGGGGCTTGTTATAACACAAAGTGAAAGAAATGACATGTCTTTCAGAGAACGTGGATGAAAGAAGTGTACCACAGTAAACACTTGTGGTACCACACCAGGAGCAGCCTGGAATGAGTTCAGATGCAGCAGTTTTTCATCTGTGAAAGAATATGGGAACTATTTATGCGTGTGTATTATTTTAAAAAACTCATAGATTTAGCGAAAGCAAAAAGCATCATGATTCTGTCACACAGACGGGAACAAAATGAGTAAATAAAATCTTTATGGCATCCTTTTGTACAGAAATAGGTTACCAACCTTATTTTTTGGCAAAACTGGTTGCTTCATGTTTTTATTTATTTAATTATTTAGTTTTCTGTTGTTGTCATCTTTGTCATTATTAAACTAATTTGACTTCATTTGTGCATGAAATGTGCTACACCAATAGATCTGCCTTGCCTAAGTTGTTCAGTAAAGCCTGAATTCTGGTTCTACGTTAAACCTACGCCGTAGGATAGCGGCTAGGCGGGGGTCTCTCCGTAGCTACACCGTAGCCTGACCTGCTCCTCCCAAAAAATGGAACTACGCGTGGAGGTGACGCAGACCCAGAGGGCTGTGATTGGTTCGCTTGGTAGCAATGCATTTCTGGTTCCGGTTCGTGAAGCAGTCGTGAACTTTCAGCGCTCTTTTCTTCGTGCGTGTGTGATTATTTTGGGTTGTTTTGGTTTTTTGTACAATAGTTGAGTGACCGGAAAAACCGGAAGCTAAACAAAGTATCAACTAGTGCTCTGGGGGGGTTTTGCACCGCGGAGAAATGGAGTGACGAAGTCCGAAGGTTCACGACGGCGTCACGGCAACGGCGTAGGCTCTGCGTTGGTTTAACACAGAACCTTAAATCAGGCTTAAGGTTTTCAGTTTGAGGTTTTACAACTATCAAGAGCAGCACACTGACAACCAGAACACGTTTGTGTGTTTATGGTGTTACCAATGAGATAACGGTGATGGTCTGTGGGAGTAAACCACTTATGTTCTACAAACACCAAGACTGGAAGCCTTGGTATTACCAACATGTCACACAGTTTGAGCTATTGTTGTTATTGTTCATACCTCTGTGATGTGACTTCTTGTGATGTCATAAAACTTTTGCAGGTCTACAGATTGAGGCGCAGCTGACTAAACTAAAATATCCACTTGGCTAGAAGCGAATTAAACTAAACTAAATTTAGTTTTATTAGCTTTATCAATCTATTGTTCATATTAATGGAGTTTTATTGACTTACATTTTATTTCCATGTATTACTATTCGATTATGTACAACGTAGTTCATATCTTTCATATGTGAAGCACTTTGATTTAAATGTGCTAAAGTTGACATGAGTGGAGTAAAACTTGGAACTTGTAAAGCAAAGCAGAGTTCAGGTTATATGAATTTATCTGCAGACCAACAGGGCTGAGGGCAGGATTTCACTCACGCCGTCTAAGAAGGGCTAGACTAGAACCACGAGGGAGTACAGACCAGCAGAGAACTACGAGGGGGGGGTGTTGGCCTCTTTCTACATGCAACAACAGGATGAGCGTCTGCAGAGCAGGCCTGCTGAACAAAAGCTGAGAGTCAGAGACTGGGAGTCACCTCCCTTCGCTGCTGCCCCTACAGCCGTTTCCAGTCTCTACCCTTACATCTTTCTGAGGGGGGAGCGCCAGACAGCTCATTAAACAACATTCCTCGAAGGATTACACACACACACACACACACACACACACACACACACACACACACACACACACACACACACACACACGTACCATTCAAACATGTATTCCAAACAGAAGGGGGGGTACACACACACAGAGCAGGAGGGAGCAGCTTCAGAAGTACGTACCACATCTTTCCTTTCCTCACTCAGTCCATCTTCTTCCTTTCTTGTTCTTAACTTTTAGATGCTGGAGGAGACGGAGAATAAGGAGAAGAAGGAAGCGCCTCTGATTCCGTGACAATGGCACTGCAGGGAGAGGGAGATGGAGCTGAAACAGGGGGAGCTACAGCTAGCTAGCCACCAGCCACAGTATGGGATGGTTTGATGGGAGGGATGATGCTGATGATGCGGCACCTTTCAGGATGGAAACAGAGGGGAGGGGCACCCTGTTACCTTGGAGACTGAGATGAAGTGATGGAGGAGGTGGGGCTGGGCTCTGATTGGCCGATAGGGTGTGGTGCTCCCCTTCCTGAGAGAGGACGGGGGAGGGAGGGGAGTATGACAAAGCAAAGGCTGGGATGTGATGCAGCTGCTCTGGTTCTCACCGCTGCAGTGAGGCAACAGGAAGTCATCAGCACCCCTGGAAGGAAACTCCAGGCAGTGCAGGGAAACACCACACAGGCCAGACTCCACACCAGGTTTAGAAAACAAGAAACATTTGGTTATTTCAATTTAAAAACATAAAAACATGATTTTAACAAGGAACAAAGAGGAAGGGGTTTAGCGGCTTTTAGGGGCCGGATATAACACTATTGGGTGAACGGGTAGATTTGTTTATTTATGTACAGAAATGGGAAGCTATGTATGTGTATGCATGTGTATATTTATATATGTGTATGTATATATGTATGTATGTATGTATGTATGTATGTATGTATGTATGTATGTATGTATGTATGTATGTATGTATGTATGTATGTATGTATGTATGTATGTATGTATGTATGTATGTATGTATGTATGTATGTATGTATGTATGTATGTATGTATGTATGTATGTATGTATGTATGTATGTATATGGATATGTATATATACAGTATATGTGTATGTGTGTGAATACGTGTGTAAGTAGATATATACATAGATATAGAGCAGATGGAGTTAATATAGAGATAGTATGGTGTAAATAAGTATATTTATATAAATATTTATATGTGCATGTGTGTACAAATATATAGAAATACTCAACTATGTGTATGTATGTAGGTATGTATGTATTGGTAAGTGTGTGATTACAGTGTGTTAGTATAATTATAGTATAGTTAGTTATTATAAATACGTGTTAATAAATGATAAGTGAATGGGGGTAGGATTAAATAAGTTTACACTTCTTCTTACTCCTTTTTGCACATGTAATTAAGATATTAAGTGTTAAAGTATGACATTCTTTGTTTTGTTGTTTTGTTTACTTATCTTCTCTTTAATTGTTGTCTTTTACATGTACAAAATAAAATAAAAATAAAATCAAATTTATTTTTATGGCTGACTTTGATTGGATGTTTGGTTAAAAACATCAGCTCATCATTTCACCGCTTTTTTCTTATACAATATCAAAGTGAAAAAAAAAGTAACTTTGAATCAAGCTGGATCTGACTCCTGTTAATGAATTTACTTTATTTTACCTCTTATTTTATTAATAGCTCTTAATTGTGTTTGGTTGCTCCAACTTATACTGCTTAAGAAAGCTGCATTAAATCTTTTCCCTCAGTATCTTTTTTTCCATTGTACAGTGTTTTACCGTTTGTATGTTGGTCCATAAATATCTCAGTTTATATTAATCACCCTGTGTAATACTCGTGCATTACAGCCCAAAGCTTGAAAGTGAAATTAAGAAAATCTAAGTCTTAAGCTGTAAATTGACCTTTGTTTTAATTTATGTGCTCATATAGTACCTGCTTTCAAATAAATCTGTTTTTTGCATAGCAACGGACAAGAGGGCAGACTAAAATTGTTTGCAGTTACAGGCATGCACAATTACCAGTTTCCAACCAGTGCTTCACAGCACCATCTGCTGACCAACTCCATAAATCTGTTGACAGGACGCACAGACAATCAAATGCACTATCCAGTTCTTTCATCTGGAAATAACGCTGCAGTGAACCTTGGAGTGGTGAATTATACTGTAGATCTCCCAGAGAGGGTTGCAGTATTCCCACACCAGAATGATCATCTGTCACTACTTATAACTTTTGTCTTGGTGACATGTCCCATGTGGTGAACATTCTGTCATCATGTGTTCTGTTGGATACAACTGAGAAAGTGACAATGAAACCATAAGAAAAAGGTCATTCATGTTTCAAGCGCAAACATGGGATACACGTTAGGTCATCCAACCACTAAAGTATATAATAAAATAAATATATATGATATATTAAAATATATTAATATATATGCAGGCAAAAAAAAAAAAAAGATTAAAGCTGCAAGCAGCGGTGAACGGGCCCTCGCACCCTTGTGCACATTCAGGCGTCCTACAGTGGACGCGCTTGTATGACTTGCATGTAGATTCTTCAGGCCTGGACATTAAGCGGATGACACCAGGCACGACTCTCTATATCAAACCATTTAAAAGTGGCAGAAAATAGGGGCTATCAGATATCGACCAATCAGAAGAAGGGGCGGGGCTAATTCGGGCCAATGAAGGTCAAGTACTCAATACCGAATCCGATGACACCACCCACATGTCTTTATCACAACCCGTTCAAAAGTTATGGCAGAGAATAGAGACTATCAAATATCGACCAATCAGAAGAAGGAGCGGGGCTAATTTGTACCAATTACGTTCAAGGACTCAAAACCGAGTCCAATGACACCACCCACGACTCTTTATGTCAAACCATTCAAAAGTTATGTCAGAATATGGACCAATCAGATAAAGGGGGGGCGAGCTTTTTGGCGTCTACTGTTGCCATGGTAACGCTTTTGACTGAGAAAAGTAATATTCGTCGTCGCAGGATAGAGATGCACATTTTGATGTATAACACACCTGGGTGCACGTTACGGTTCGGACGAAGAAGCGTCCGAAGATATGGCATAAATTGCGCCAAAATGACACAATTAATTCAAAATGGCCGACTTCCTGTTCGGTTTCGGCCATGGCGCCAAGAGACTTTTCTTTAAGTTGCGACATGATACAGGTGTGTACCGATTTTCGTGCATGTACGTCAAACCGTATTGTGGGGCTTGAGGCACAAAGTTTTCTAGGGGGCGCTGTTGAGCCATTAGGCCACGCCCATTAATGCAAACCATTAAATATCAAATTTTTCACCAGACCGGGCCTCGGGCAAAATTGTTTCGGAGTAACTGAATGGTGGGCCAGAACATCACATCAATCAGGCGAAACATGTTTTTTTTTCTACTAAACAAAACTTTTTTCCCCTTATCTATAGGCTACTGGTATTATTATACTATTATATCTTGTACAAAAAAGTAATTTAAGAAAGTCATTAGTTTAAATAAAGTAACTTGAATTTGCTACAGACTGTTATTAGTGTGTTATTACTGCTTTAGCGCTACTCTGTGGCTGCGTTATGAAACCGCTTATAAGTAACTTGGTGATAATAATATTATTTTCTGCCAAGCTACTAACAAATGCAGTCCTTCTTTAAAATACACAGAACGACATTAAACACATGAAAAACCCATGACGCACCTATGAACAGTAGCACAGGGGACAGTCGGTACACGTGTGCACACGGAGCAGCTCTCTGTCTCCTGAAGCCAGTGAGAGGATATGCAAATGAGGCGGATTTTCCGACGTATTTTTACACATATATTGGACGTTTTACCATTTAAAAGACCAACAGCAAATCTCAAGGTAAGTTATCAGTTGTCTGTCTTACCATTTCAACAGCTTCAGGAGTTCTGCCGGGAGTCTGTGCCTACGTCACTCCTGAATATTTGTGTGCACCTCTAATTAAGGCCCCCCTATGCTACAGGTGACAGGGAACTATACAGAATTGTGTGCGTCCGGAATCATGAAGATTCTACTTTTATTTTATTTTATCTTTTCTAAATTAAGGCTTTGAATTCTCTATGAAATTGTCGTTTTTGTGATAGTAAATAATAATAAAAAAAAATAAAAAAAATAATTATTTATCAGATTTTCAATGTCATCTGGCGGGCCAGATATTATTGGAGACGGGCCAATTTTGGCCCGCGGCCGCCAGTTGCCGACCACTGCAATAGGGCCTTCACACTGTTAGTAAGGTCATCTTATGGGATATTTGGCAAATCTGGGAACCAAATCACTCACTCATCTCACTCATCTTCTTCCGCTTATCCGTTCCCGGGTCGCGGGGGCAGCAGCCTCAGCAGGGATGCCCAGACTTCCTTCACCCCAGACACTTCCTCCATCTCTTCCTCCAGCTCTTCTTCCATCTCTTCCTCCAGCTCTTCCGGGGGGAGTCTGAGGCGTTCCCTGGCCAGCCGAGAGACATAGTCTCTCCAGCGTGTCCTGGGTCTTCCCCGGGGTCTCCTCCCGGAGGGACATGCCCGGAACACCTCCCTAGGGAGGAGGGACATGCCTGGAAACCCTCCCTAGGGAGGCGTCCAGTAGGCATCCGGTACAGATGGGTGACCGAACTCCTCACCTTATCTCTAAGGGAGCGTCCAGCCACCCTGCGGAGGAAACTCATCTCGGCCGCTTGTATCCGCGATCTTGTCCTGTTCGGTCACTACCCAAAGTTAGTGCTGGGCGGTATACCGGTTCATACCGAATACCGGTGTTTATTTTTCTTATGATACAAATTTTTCATATACCGTAATACCGGTGAGTATGTACAGTAGCGTACACAACGTTGGGAACGCCGCGCGGCGCAGCGGAACGTAGCGCCGCTGTTGTGAGGGGACTGTTTAGAAGTTGCATTCTTTACAGCGGACACGTGTGGGTGAAGATGGCTGAAAACGAAAGTCCCACAACTGTTCCAGAAGAAGACACAGGGGAACTTGTTCCGAAAAGAGGAGCCGTGTCGGCGGTGTGGAAATTCTTTGGTTTCAAAAAAGACGACGTCCAACAAACGTCAATCATCTGCAAGTGTTGTAAAGTTAAAGTTGTAGCCGCGGGAGGCAACACTAGCAACTTGCTTCACCACCTCAGCCGTAAACATGTAATAGAATACCAAGAATGCATGAAGCTGAGATCTGCGTCCACCACGTCTACAGGTAACACTAGACGTGTGGGAGAAAATTCAAGTCAGACAACAATTAAAGACGCCTTTGCTAGGGGGACTGCCTATGAAAAAAAGAGCAAACGGTGGATTGAGATTACAAACGCGATCACGATCCACCTAGCCAAAGACATGGTACCACTTAGTACAGTAGAAAAACACGGCTTCAGGGAGTTGATCAAAACTCTGGATTCAAGATATGAGATACCGAGTAGAAAATATTTTAGTCAAACAGCAATCCCCAATTTATATGAAAAGCACAGAGCTAAGCTACAAGCAGACGTAGCTACCGCTCCCCACTTCTCCGCAACGACTGATTTGTGGTCCAGTCGCAGCATGGAGCCATACTTAAGTCTGACTGTTCACTTTATAAGTGACGACTGGATGTTGAGAAGCCATTGTCTGCAAACCAGTTAGTTTCCCGAAGACCACACCGGGGAGTTACTCGCAGCAGGCCTGAAAGAGGCACTTGATTCCTGGGGGCTTTCAGAGCAGAGGCTAGTGGCCATCACAACTGACAGTGGAGCCAACATCATTAAGGCTTTCGAGTTAAACAATTGGACAAGACTCCAGTGCTTTGGACACAGGCTTCATCTTGCCATAGGTAAGCAATAGTTATTTTATTAATATCGAACTATAATAATTAATAGCTGTCAAATTATATTAATAAATATAATGTGTGCGCCTCTTCCCAGTTTTCTGTTATCTATATTATTATTATCAATGCATGACTTTTCATGATGAAATTTATTTTCAACTTACCATGTGTGGGTTTATTAGAATCTTTATTTATTTATTTGTATTTTTTTGGGGGGGGGGCGTTAAAGATTAGTATTTTGGGGTTATACATTAATTTGTTGTAATCAATTTAACATGATTATTACCAAACTAATAATTGAAGCTTAACAAGCGAATTTCGGGAGCAGGACCACGCCTCAACCACGCCTCCTCCGGCACCACGCCTCTTCCGGCAAACCTTCAAATACCAGCCTAACCTTTAGTTCCTCTTCGCTCTCGTTCTCTGCAGCACGTTCGCTCTCGTTCTCCGAACCAGAACCGCAAGCACGACAACACTACTACACGCTCGTATCTCAGATCGTTACTCACCCATTCAGGCATGGATCTGTCATTATCGCCATCGGATGATGACCGTTTGCAGGGGATCATCAGCAAACACCAGCTGATCAAGATCCGGAGGAGATAAAACTTTCAGCCGTCGCCATACCTGAAGCGCCGCAGGTGCGCAATCCACCGGTCCCGGCGTCGCCACGCTCCGGCGGGGTCCGACGGCCGGCATGGATCTCGTGTCGTTATCGCCATCGGACAACGATCGGCTTGCAGGGGATCACCAGCAAACACCAGCTGATCGAGATCCCGAGGAGAAAAAACTTTCAGCCGCGCCCGAAGCGCTGCTCTCCCTGGCGGCCGCGGGGCCGGCCGAGCCCCGTCTCCTCAGCGGTCCGCGTCCGGTCCATCTCTCCTGAACATCCGGGATCGTTGCCGCGGGGCCCCGACTCCTCTCCTGTGTCTCCTCGCCGTCAACCCGAGAGCGCAGGTTGCGCCGTCAGCTGCTGCTCTGGCGGCGGTTTATTCTTCCGCCGTGCACGTGTTTCTCAAACCCTTTTTTTCTCTCTCTCTCAGCCACGCGCGGTTAACCCGGCTCCAGCCAGAAACGAGTGGTCCATCCCGTCCGGCCCATCTCTCCTGAACATCCGGTATTGCGGCAGCCCGCCATGGCGTCCTCCCTGTCTCCTGGCGCGCCGCGGACAATCCCTCGCCATCGACCCGACAGCGCAGGTTGTGCAATCTGCCGCCCCCTCCACCCCCGGGGGGTGCCGCGCAGCGAGACCGAGCCGCCCCGTCCGCCCCGGTGTCCCGCCAAGAGCCCGCCGACCTCCGACGTCGGTTGCCGCTCCGGCGGCAGTTTATTCCTCCGGAATGCACGTGTTCTCAAACCCTTTTTTCTTTTCTCTCAGCCACCTGCGGAGCCCGCGTTTAACCCCGCTCCAGCGACACACACCCAGAAACGAGTGGTCCATCCCGTCCGGTTCATCTCTCACGAACATCCGGGATCGCGGCAGCCCGCCCGCAGGTGTGTTCCCCGTCCCGTGGCCCGCCTCCGTCATCGGCAGGGACGCGGGCAATCCCTCGATCCGGCCGGGGTTGCTAGCACCGGGTTGCTAGCTCCCCCCTCAGCCCACCTCCAGCAAGTACAGCAGCGATCCGGCCGGGGTTGCTAGCACCGGGTTGCTAGCTCCCCCCCCCAGCCCTCCTCCGGAACCTACAACAGCAAACTCAGCCGGGGTTACTAGCACCGGGATGCTAGAAACCCCCGCTATGCTCATTCAGCAGCCTCAACCGCCAATGAAATTCAATTTCAATTCAATTTTATTTATATAGCGTCTAATACAACAGATGTTGTCTCTAGACGCTTTCCAGAGATCCAGAACATGAACATAAACATAAACATAAACATAAACCCCCGAGCAATTATTATATAAACAATGGCAGGTAAAAACTCCCTTAGTGGGAGAAAAGCCTTAAGCCAAACAGTGGCAAGGAAAAACTCCCCTTTAGGAGGGAAGAAACCTTGAGCAGGACCAGGCTCATAAGGGGGGACCCTCCTGCCGAAGGCCAGACTGGGGGAGTCAGGGACGTCGACAGCACACAGCAGGCAGGTGGAAGCAGCAGCGGGATGACCAGAGGTGGGGGGGGGGGGCGTCAGCAGCACACAACAGTCATGTGGAAGCAGCAGCGGGATGACCAGAGGGGGGGGGGGCGTCAGCAGCACACAACAGTCATGTGGAAGGAGGTTGGGGGCCACCGGCATCGTGATGTCGGTACCCGGCATCCCTCTCACCGCATTTCAACCCAGTTTCCTTCCTCAACCCGTTCCGGCCCCGCAGGCAACTACTCATTTCACCCCGTCCACAGCTAATCCCGCCGTCCGTCATCCCAACCGGCCAAACCTGCGCAAACAAACTTACAACAGCTAACTTCGGCTGGGGTAACTAGCACCGGGTTGCTAGCACCCCCCGCTATGCTCTTTCAGCAACCTCAGCCGCCAGCGGTGGAAGGGGCTCTCGGCACCGGATTGCCGGGGTCCTCTTCATCCCAGCTCCGCCGGCCCCATCAGGTGCCTCGGTCGGAGCCGCCGGCATCGGGGTTGGTGCCTGGCCTCCCTCCCACCGCATTTCGGCCCGGTTTTCTTCCTCGACTCGTTCTGGCCCCGCGGGCAGCTGCTCGTTCACCCTGTCCGCGGCTGGTCCCGCCGCCCATCATCCCAACGCTTTCGCTTCCCGCACTTCTCCGGTTCCGGCCAAACCTGCCCAAACAAACCTACAACAGCTAACTTCAGGGCCGGGGTAACTAGCACCGGGTTGCTAGCCCACCCCAGCCCACCCCCAGCACCTACAACAGCTAACTCAGCCGGGGCCGCTAGCACCGGGATGCTAGCACCGCCCTCAGCCCACCCGCGGCACCTACAACAGCTAACTCAGCGGTGTTACTAACAACGGGATGTTAGCACACCCCGCCATGTTTCGGAGGAGGCAAACTCCTCAGCCGCCGCCGGGCCCGAAACACCGCTCTCCCGAGCCCGACAGCCGCCCAGAAACTTCTGTCTCTTCAGTCGTCCACATTCCACCCGGTTCATCCCTTCTGAACATCCGGCATCACTGCAGCTCACTGTCTTCCAGCCTTTCCAGCCCACCTCCGCCATCGGAGGGAAGAGGACACGGACAATCCGGATCAGCCCATAGCAGTCGTCGCAGGTCGGATTTCCACCCACACCAGCAATCTCCTCCCTCCCTCCCCAAGGTCCCTGGCACCGGGATGCCACTACAGCAGCTAGATCCGGCTGGGGTTCTGGCACCGGGATGCCACTACAGCAGCTAGATCCGGCTGAGGTTTCTGGCACCGGGATGCCACTGCCCCCCCTCAGCCCACCTCCACCAACTACAACAGCTAGATCCGGCTGGGGTTTCTGGCACCGGGATGCCACTGCCCCCCCCAGCCCACCTCCACCAACTACAGCAGCTAGATCTGGCCGGGGTTTCTGGCACCGGGATGCCACTGCCCCCCTCAGCCCACCTCCAGCACCTAATCCACCTCCAGCACCTACAACAGATAACTTCAGCCGGGGTAACTGGCACCGGGATGCCACTGCCCCCCTCAGCCCACCTCCATCAACTACAGCCGCTAGATCCGGCCAGGGTTTCTGGCACCCTCTCTCATCGCCACCCGCTTCCGGGCTGGTGTACTTCAGCGTCCGCTGGCGAGGTGCATACTACTTGCAGTCAGCAAGTAGTCCGCAGTATTTACAAGATTTGATAGTGCCTTATGTTCCTGGCCGAGCTCTCCGCTCCCAGGGTGCAGGTTTACTCGTAGTTCCTAGAGTATCTAAATGTAGATTTGGAGGGCGGGCGTTCTGCTATCAGGCACCATTACTTTGGAACCAACTTCCAATCTGGGTTAAGGAGGCTGACACCACCTCCACCTTTAAAACTAAACTTAAAACCTTTCTGTTTAGTAAAGTTTATAGTTAGTGTTTAGTAAACCTCTAGCTGGTGTTGGTAAATCTCTAGGTAGTGTAAACTTTAGTGTGTTAGAGTCAGTAGTGATAGTCGCAGCTATAGAACAAAACTATAATAGTTAGTCTCAAATATAGCTTCGCGGTAGATATGCTGCTATAGGCTTATGCTGCAGGGGGGCACCGACATGATCCGCTGGGCGGTGCCTCTCACCCTTCTTCTCCTCTCCTTTTCCCTGCCTCTCTTCTCCATTACCATTTTTATTTATTATAAATATCTCATAGCTATCATTTTTGTCCATTGTTCCTGTAGTTTCTTGTGCCGGCCCCCCTTTTTTCTCTTTTGTGTATGTTTGCAGGCCGGAGCCTCAGGAGCTGCGTTCTGGCCTGTGTTCCCGGCCCTCCCCCCCCTCTGGTCATCCCATTGCTTCTTCCACCTGCCTACGTGGATGTCTGCTGTTGCTGCTTCCGCCTGCCTGCACCCCCCCCCCCCCCCCTCTGGTCATCCCGCTGCTGCTTCCACATGACTGTTGTGTGCTGCTGACGCCCCCCCCCCCCCTCTGGTCATCCCGCTGCTGCTTCCACATGACTGTTGTGTGCTGCTGACGCCCCCCCCCCCCACCTCTGGTCATCCCGCTGCTGCTTCCACCTGCCTGCTGTGTGCTGTCGACGTCCCTGACTCCCGCAGTCTGGCCTTCGGCAGGAGGGTCCCCCCTTATGAGCCTGGTCCTGCTCAAGGTTTCTTCCCTCCTAAAGGGGAGTTTTTCCTTGCCACTGTTTGGCTTAAGGCTTTTCTCCCACTAAGGGAGTTTTTACCTGCCATTGTTTATATAATAATTGCTCGGGGGTTTATGTTTATGTTTATGTTTATGTTTATGTTCATGTTCTGGATCTCTGGAAAGCGTCTAGAGACAACATCTGTTGTATTAGACGCTATATAAATAAAATTGAATTGAATTGAATTGAGTCAGGCTCACCTTCGGCTGCAAGAGCAGCCCCTAACTTTTCGACACCTTCAGAGGCCCTCTGCTGGATCCTCTCCAACAACCACGGCATTCCTTCCTCGTCCATCTCTTGAATGATTCCTCATCGTTACCCCTCTCTCATCGCCACCCGCTTCCGGCCTGGTCACCCTGTCTTCCGTTTTCTCCGAACTCGGGGTTCCATTGTCCACTGAGAAAACGGTGGGCCCACCTCCCTCGAATTCCTCGGTATCACTCTCGATACGGATCTGTTTCAGGCTTCTCTTCCAACTGAAAAGCTCAACCGAATCGGTCTTCTTATTTATTGGTCTTCTTATTTCCTCTTAGCCCCAGGCTGCACCAAACGCCAACTCCTCTCCCTCCTGGGCCACCTCAATTTTGCCATGCGCATTATTCCCCAAGGGCGGGCCTTCATCTCCCACTTGCCATCGCTTCCGCTGTTCCATCTCTCTTGTCTCCCATCTCCCCAGACAACTCGAGCCGTGCCGAGCTTCATTGTGGCTCAACCTCCTTGCCACCTGGAAGGGGATCACTTTCTTCATGATGACCAACTGGCTCACCCCCACGACATCAATCCATACACTGATGCTGCTCCTTCAATCGGTTTTGGGGGCTTTTACGATGGCAGATGGTTTGCAGCAGGATGGCCCTCAGAGCGTGCAAACAAATACCACAACGTATCGACCGAACTATAGATCATCATCGTCATTGCCATCGTCATTGCCATCATCATTTGCATCGTCATTGGCATCATCATCGTCATCGCCTTCGTCTTCGCCTTCGTCTTCGCCATCGTCATCGCCTTCGTCATCGCCATCATCTTCATCGCCATCATCATTCATCGCCATCATCATCGGCATCGTCTTCGCCACCATCATCGCCATCATCTTCATCGTCATCGTTATCGCCTTCGTCTTCGCCTTCGTCATCGTCATCGCCTTCGTCATCGCCTTCGTCATCGCCTTCGTCATCGCCATCATCGTCATCACCACCATCATCGCCATCATCATTCATCGCCATCATCATCGCCTTCTTCTTCATATCGATAAGTATTGACATAATTAATAAAGGAGCTCCAACTCCACATCCATCATGCTGTTCATGCGCCGTCTAGTCTGGCACTCAGCCATACATCATTTATCCTCCATGCAGCACATGTCCCCGGTCACTCCACCACCATCACCGACTCTCTTTCTCGTTTTTCATCCCCGAAGACCAATCACCCCTGAATACTTCGAGACCCTGGCCAACTACTTGTCTTCCTGGAAAACACAGAGCACATCTTCGACAGATCCTTGTGTCCGAGTCAGGACAGTCGTCACCAGTTTCTGGTTTCACCATCGCTTCCGTCATATACTCTCCTTATCTGGCATCTCCCCAACGCACTACTCCGGTCACTCCTTAGGATCGGAGCCGCCACTTCAGCCTCCCGCTACGTATCCCAGAGCACCTCATACAGCTCATGGGCCGATGGTCCTCCCAACTATCATCGCTACATTCGCTCAGATCTTAGCGACCTCAGATCCGCTCAGTCTCATCTCCTTAAATATTTGGGTTTTGGGGGTTCGTCGTTGCCCGGGCGCTGCGGCGGATACCCTACCAGCTTCCCCACAACGCATCGACTGATCCATAGATCATCATCATCGTCATTGTCATCGCCATTATCATCACCATCATCATCGTTATCATCTTCGTATCAATAAATCATTTAAACGTATCCTGTTGATGGCGTGGTCCTTGCTAGTGAATTGGAGCTTAACAAGCGAATTTCGGGAGCAGGACCACGCCTCAACCACGCCTCCTCCGGCACCACGCCTCTTCCGGCAAACCTTCAAATACTAGCCTAACCTTCAGTTCCTCTTCGCTCTCGTTCTCTGCACCCCTCCCCCCCACCCCTTTTCTCTTCTCCTTCTTCCCTCTCTTTCTCTACCTCATAGATTCCTAGGGGGATTCGTCATTGCCCGGGCGCTGCGGCGGATACCCTACCAGCTTCCCCACAACGCATCGACTGATCCATAGATCATCATCATCGTCATTGTCATCACCATTATCATCACCATCATCATCGTTATCATCTTCGTATCAATAAATCATTTAAACGTATCCTGTTGATGGCGTGGTCCTTGCTAGTGAACGTTGTTTTTACAGAGAGAGGTGTGAAAAATGACCGCATTCAACGCGCAGCTGGAGTCTGCAAAGAAATTGTGGCAGCCTTTTCATATTCTTGGAAAAAAAGGAGGGACCTGGCCATGGCTCCGGATGAACTGGGTCTTCCAAAGCACATAATCACACTGAGACTCCCACCAGGTGGGGGTCACGTCAGAAGATGATTCAGAGAGTACTTGAGCAGGAGAGAGCCATCAGTCAGGTTCTAAGAGCTGACAAAAAATCAAGACACTTGGTCCTCAGTTGGAAAGATGTGGATGTCTTGGAGGCTGTCAACAAGGTGTGTGGATGTTTTTTTTCTTTTATTATGTGCTCTTCATTTTTACAGATATAGCTATGTTCAACATAGCTCTTTTTTCTCTTCCTTATTTACTCTGCAGAGGATTCACGTTTTTAATTTTCATTGTATGGAAATGACAATCTCTCTTTCTCTCTTTCAGGTGTTGAGCCCACTCCAGGACTTCACAGATGCCTTGTCTGGAGAGCAATATGTCAGCGTGTCCTACGTCAAGCCGGTAATTCATCTCTTCAACACAACCAGTCTTGTTGAGGAAGACAACAATCCTCAACTGACCAAGGATGTCAAGAGAAACATTCTCGCCTACTTGAACGAGAAATTCTCAGATCCAGACACAGATGACCTGCTCGATATTGCATCATTCCTTGATCCACGATTCAGAACCAACTTCATCAGGAAAGAAAAGGTGGAAATGTAATTTCCAGAGCAGTGGAAGAAATCAAGGCACTAAAGGATCAACAGCAAGACCCTCTCCCAGGGCCTTCTGGTGCAGCAGCAGCAGGGCCTGCTCCGCCTGAGGAAAAAAGAAAAAAGACTTTGTCCAGCTTTTTCAAAAAGCAGAGCACCATCAGCATGGGCTGCAGCAGAGACACACTGTCAGAGGAGGAAAGCATCAAGATGGAGCTGAGAGCCTACTTGCAGACCACAGAGGTTGACAGTGATGCAGACCCTTTGGAGTGGTGGAGATGCCATCAGGCACATTTACCCCGTGTTGCAAAGCTAGCTCGACAGTATTTATGCATACCTGCCACCAGTGCTCCATCTGAGAGACACTGCACTGGTGGCAACATTGTCACGTGCCACAGGGCTGCACTCAAACCCGATGCTGTGGACCGTCTGGTTTTCCTCGCACAAAATTTGTAGTGGTTGCCAGAGATGCCTTATTTATGGAGCCTGTCCATAAAGTTGAAACAATGCAATATTGTGGTTTCTATGCTACAGGATAATCCTGCAAGCCAAATTGCACTTTTTTATTTTAAAACTTGAATATTGTGCCTGGGCTTGAGCAATATTATTATGCAAGTTGCATACTTTTAGTTTAGTATCATTTGTTTACCTCAAGAGAAGACCATATTGATGCAAGTTTCCTTAATGTTCACTGTTTTTTATTTATTTTCAAAACTTGAAGTGTGCCTGGGCTTGAACAATATTATTATTAATGCAAGTTGCATATTTTTAGTTTACCATTTATTTGTTTACCCCAACATTAATGTTCACTGGTTGTTTACATTGTGTAGTTCATTTTTACAAAATGTTTTTTTCAAGTTGTTTGCAAATTTTGTTAAATAAAAGGGTTCTGTATTTTGACTACAACTGTCATGTATTCTGATTCATTCACTTCATTAGAATCATAAGTGCCGTCACCTCATTGTAAACGGCATCATTTTGTGAGGCCTGCAAACCTACTAGTGTGGACATACGTAAACATTTGTTTTATTTCATTTCAGTGAACCTGTAACCATGTGACCGCAGTATACCAGATTAGTCACGAGGAGAGTGAGGTGGAACCACTTAAAGACCAAAGGGTCAGGCAGTCCACAAGTCCTGCAACAAAACATACCAAGTTCAGTTGCAATACAGTTGAATTTTTTTTGCACACCATGGTGTGAAAAGAAAGTGTCTCCAGTATAGTACAATAAACAGAACATACCAAAATGGTAACAGAAAACATTCTGGAGCATGAGCAAAAAACTACTCACGTATAAAAAGGGGAATTAAAGCTCAAACTCAAGTAGCCACCCCCAGAACTGAAAACGCCACAGCGGATGAAGCCAGATTCAGCCTATAAAATTTGGTAAAGGTCAGGGAGGATGCCCATCCAGCTGCCTCACACCTCCTCCAATGGAACCCCTCGAAATAGCGCCCATGAGGTGGCCA
This sequence comes from Cololabis saira, assembly GCF_033807715.1. Taxonomy (NCBI): domain Eukaryota; kingdom Metazoa; phylum Chordata; class Actinopteri; order Beloniformes; family Belonidae; genus Cololabis; species Cololabis saira. Next base: position 2,609,136 of record NC_084602.1, read on the forward strand.
TCGCCCTTGTTGAATGGGCACCAAGTCGTGAGGGGGGGTCCACCCCAGCCTGCACATAAGCCAGGGCAATCAAGTCCACTATCCAATGGGCGAGGCGTTGCTTCGACACAGGCCTGCCCAGTGTGGCCTAGCCATAAGACGTAAACAGGGAATCAGATGTGCGAAACGCCTTAGTGCGGTCCACAGAAAACCAGAGGGCTCTTACAGGGCACAAGTTGTCTTTGGCCAAGACCTTCGGCTGAAAGGCTGGGTTTGGCAGGAGGCGGACCATTCTGTCTTCCTCCCCAAACCTTAGACATGCCGGGTCCACAGAAAAAGCACTCAACTCACTAACCCGTCTGGCAGACACAATGGCCAAAAGAAAGGCCGTCTTTAAAGAGAGGAGCCGAAGGTCAAGACCAGACAATGGCTGGAAGGGGGGCGAACAAAACGCCTTGAGAACCACCTGAAGATCCCAGGCGGGTAGTAGCTGCTTTTGAGATGGGAGACTCCGTCTCACCCCTCTCAGAAATTGCACAGCCAGGGGATGTGCGCCCGGAGACATGCCATCGCACTTCTCATGAAGAGATTGCTGCAAGGTAGCCCCTGATGGTCGACTCCACCCGACCAATGGCAACAAGGTGTTGGAGGAAGGACAGAATTACAGAGATTTTGCAAGTAAAGCGATCCTCCCGCTTAGCATGGCACCAGTCCCTAAACACCTTCCACTTGCTGCTGTACTGCCGTTGAGTGGAGGCGGCCCATGCCGCCTGCAAGGTGTTCACCACCTCCCTATCTATGCCGAGTGCACACAAGCGCCGCTGTTCAAGGGCCACACATGAAGCTTCAGGATCTGGGGTTCTGGGTGCCAAATGTTGCCGTGCACCTGGGACAACATGTCCAGTCTCACTGGAAGATGCCATGGGCAGCCCTCCAGCAACTCGTAGATCTCGGCCATCCACGGCCTCTGTGGCCAGCTCGGTGCCACCAAGAGCACCCGAGCACACTGCAACCTCACACACACAGCCGTGTTGTCTGTCCGTATCATGACCTGCCTCCCCTGTACAGTTGACATGAAGTATCTCAGGGCCAGGTAAACTGCTTCCATTTCGAGAAGGTTTACATTCCATCCCTGCTGTGCTGGACCCCAACAGCCTCGAACAGTCCTGCCCTCCCAGACTGCACCCCAGCCTGATTGGGAGGCGTCGGTTGTAATGGTCACCCTGAAGCCTCCTTGGCCCAGGGGAATGCCATCTCGGACAGCCCGTGACCACCTCCACCACATGAGGACTTTGAGGGCTCCGTGTGACAAGGTGAGGAGTTTTGACTGGTGCCTAGGCAAGAGGAGCCCCTGGCGACCAAACCATAATTGAAATGGGCGTGTGTGCAACAAGCCCAGTGGCACAACCTGAGCTGCTGCAGAAAAAAAAGGCCCAACATCCACTGACACTGCAGTACCGACACAGCCTTGCTGGAGATACAACTCGTGACACACTCCATGATTGCATTCTGTCTCTTCTGAGTCAGACATGCCTTCATGGTGACCGAATTCAGAAGGAGACCCAAATACTCGACTGACTGTGCAGGCACGAGGCAGCTCTTTTCTGCATTCAAATGCAACCCCAGTGCAACCAGATGTGCCAGCAAAGCCTCTGTGTGGCTTCGAGCCAGGCTCTCTGATGGAGTGCACACCAGCCAGTCATCCAGATAGTTCAACACTCTAATGCCCTTCCGCCGCAGGGGGATGAGTGCGGCATCCATGCATTTGGTGAAAGTGCGTGGTGACAGGGCCAGACCGAAGGGGAGGACATTGTACTCGAAGGCCCTCCCCTGAAAGGAGAACCTGAGGAACGGTCTGATGGGAATATGAAAATAGGCATCGCGAAGGTCCACTGTTGTGAAGCAGTCGCCTGCCCTTATGGCCTGAAACAAGGCCCTCAATGTCAGCATTCGAAAGGGAGGCACCTTGAGGAACTCGTTCAGGCGCCTCAAATCCAGAATTAGGCGGTACCCTCCCGTCCGCTTGGGGACAAGGAAGTAGTTGGAATAAAATCCCCCTCTTGCTTCCTCTGGAGACAGGGGCCGGATTGCACCTTTCACCAGCCGGCCAGAAAAGCAGCACAAGATTTGTCTCTTACTCTTGTCTCCAGAATCCCCTGGAAGCGAGGGGGGCGGACCCTGAATTGTAGGCGGTACCCCAACTTCAGAGTTCCGAGCACCCATGGACAAGAGGTGCACTGACACCAAGCACTGAGATGGGCGCTCAAAAAGGATGGCGTCAGCGGAGCCCTGCTGTCAGGGACGCTGGTGGGCCCTGGTAGAACCCTGACCAGTGCGCTGTTGGGAGCGTGGGTGAAAATGCTCCTGGCCCTGTGACTGCTGTGGTGGAAACTTCCGCCCCAATCTATCAGAGCCACGAGAGGGGGCCCGCTCAGAAAAACAAAGGCCGCTGGAAGCTGCCACGCCTCTCTGGAGGTTCCTGAGCCGTCGGCCTCGTCCAGACTGGTGAATGGACTGTGTACACTGCCTGACCTTCTGAGCCTCATCCAATGCAGCCTGCTGTCTTCATCCGGGGTTGTCTGTGTAACAAATAAATCAGTTTGTAAACAAGACCTCTGAACTCATGACGTCATCTCTGTGCGCGCACTCTTTCCTCCGTTCAGTGAGCTCTTCAGCCGTATACTCTGGCTCAAAACGGGTCCTGGAAGCAGATCTAGTGATTCATAAAAGAAATGAAGAGTTTCGAGGCAATCATGTGTTATTTAGACGCTGCATCGTCTGTGTCCCGCGGTGCCCTCATGCGCTACCGTTATATGGAGAAGCGGCTCGCAAAAAACTCCTAATATCTTCCGAAGGACTCCAAATGACACCAAACACCTCTGGGTGAGTATACAACCATAAAAAATGCCAGAAATAAGGTCCAGGTTGTAAAAAAACGAACTTTCCCTTTAATGTCCTGAATCCGCTTGTGCTCTGGAGTGTACATTTGTTGCTTTCTCTGCTTCAGTTTAATATTTGTCAGGCTATTGTGTTTCTCTGTGGCACTCCTGGCAGGCAACCACGTGAGGGCGCCTAGGAAGACTGCTGCAGGATTGAGGGCTGATTCCCTGCAGGTGTGCTTGCACCCAAGCCTCATTACAACCTGGATATAAGGAGCTGCTTGCCAGTCACTGCCTCAGCGTTAACCCGTGTGGACCACCAAGTCAGAACCGACCATAACCCTCAGTCTGGATTCCCGTAAACTGGTAAACTTCAAGCTTCTGTGCCCAGTGCAGCAGACCAAAACCCAACCGTGTTTTTCTTCAAGCATTTGCATTGCTGCTGGACCCGTTGTTATGAACTATTGCTTTAACTTTGTTGGGCAAGATGTCAAACATCCCTATCACCTTCTCCATCCATGTCATGATGTTGGCAGCAGTAGGCCTCTCCTCCACCACTGTGGTGAGCTGGAAATCTTAGGTGATGAAATGGCAGGACATTCCACGACTCTGGCATGGCTGGTCCAAACATTAGCTGCCAATGTGAGGCCTCTTTTAAAATTTGACTTTTGTAAATATTTGTCAGTAGAAAATATTTTATACTTCTACTTTTCAGTTTCAATGTAATGAAAATTGTTTATATCAAATATAACTTGTGTGTGCTGTCTCATCTCTCTCTCTCTCTCTCCTCTCTCTCTCTCTCTCTCTCTCTCTCTCTCTCTTTCTCTCTCTCTCTCTCTCTATATCTACATATATATACATATGTTTGAATTATTTCACGGGCTTGGGTATGATACTGTGTAATTTTTTTAGCCCTTTGGTAATTATTTTCTGACTGCTCCAGAAGCCATATGCTAGCTGGCAACTGGCCCAGCTTGTTTGTAAGGCAACAAACTGAACCTTAGACGGTCCCTATTAATGAACACGATAGAACAATCAGTATTATGACTATAAGATGACGTAAAGAAGATCTTAAAAAAAAAGAACTGGATGGAAAACCTACAATTCTGCACAGTGAGACATGGAGAAATTAGCCGTGAGGAAAGATACCCTCTGATCCTGCACCTCGGTGTAAAACATGAACTTCAATGAGGGTAAAAAGAGAGCAAAACTAGGTGGGTACAAATAAAATATCTCCTCACGACGGATAAAAGAAAATAAAGGTGGAAAGAATTGTAGTGAAGATGGATTATGTTTGAAAGCTGTCATTGAGTGAATATGAGAAATTAAACTAAGCTAATTACACCACACTTTTTTGTGTAACTGTGTGTTGTCTGCTTATTTCATATATTCTCAACAGGTCCTGGAGTTAACTACCGGGGGTTTCACATATCAGAGAATTGAAACCTTTGAAAGCTCAAGTTAATTGCATAATACTGTATATTAAGTAATACACAGTTTAACAATGATTCTATCTGGCAACAAAATGAAAGAAAGAAAACATACTTAATGAAATATGAGTTCATACTTAAAGTAAGATCATCCCTTAAACTGACATCACTACAGGTGTGAACTACATGCACTCAAAAAAATCATTTTATTGTCTGTGTATTGGTTTTTGTTTGTTTTTCAATATTTTTGTTGGGGAAAATAACGTCATTTTTGTATCTTAACATTTATGGAAAAGTAAAGATACTGTTGAGGGAAAAGCTGTAATCTAGTTTGAGAGAGTTTTGCTGACGGATCTAAATGTAAATATTCCTGACTTACCTGAGCTAAATGTTCATGTTTGCTCTATCAGATTGGTGTCCGGCCTCTCTGAGGACGACGGCCTTCAGACCTCTTCTTATCTCTGACCCTTTCAGTTTAAATCCTTTCTCTCTCACTCTCGCTGGTTCTCACTCTTGCTTCCACCTGCCTACGTGGATGTCTGCTGTGTGCTGCTGACGCCCCATCCCCCCCCCCTCTGGTCATCCCGTTGCTGCTTCCACCTGCCTGCTGTGTGCTGCTGACGTCCCCGACCCCCCCAGTCTGGTCTCCAGCAGGAGGGTCCCCCCTTATGATCCAGGTCCTGGTCCAGGTTTCTTACCCCTCATGATCCAGGTCCTGGTCCAGGTTTCTTCCCCCTTATGATCCAGGTCCTGCTCAAGGTTTCTTCCTCCTAAAGGGGAGTTTTTCTTGCCACTGTTTGGCTTAATGTTTTTCTCCCATTATGGGAGTTTTTACCTGCCATTGTTTATATAATAATTGCTCGGGGGTTTATGTTTATGTTTATGTTTATGTTCATGTTCTGGATCTCTGGAAAGCGTCTAGAGACATCTGTTGTATTAGACGCTATATAAATAAAATTGAATTGAATTGAACTGTTTAATTGTGTCTTGCCACTTTTAATGTTGATGTAAAGCACTTTGAATTACCTTGTGTTCAATTGTGCTATACAGTACAAATAAACTTGCCTTGCCTGGGTATCTAATGTGAGCTACAGACACAGAAACATGCAGCAGTCCTGGGATATACTCTGGCCAGCTGGGGGCGCCAGATCCATCCATTATCTTCCATCCATTATCTATACCTGCTTTATCCTTTTCAGGGATAAAGTATGATTAGTTAGAAGTCGGAAACGCTTGTGGTTTTTGCTAAAAATAATAATTTCACATCACTTACGCCACCTCCGTCGTCATGGCGACAGCAAACAACATGGTTAAATACTCGAATTTACGTTAAATACTAGAAAACAGTTAAATACTTGCCATCAAAATACTGTTAAAGATCATCAAAACACCATTTAAACACTGCTAAAACAGCGTTAAAAACATGCTTTTGCAAACTGACAGTAACAAACAGTAACTTGCGCGACAAAAACGCATAATTTAGCCACTATAATAAAGAATAATATATACATAATGATAATGTAATAATCCGTGTATATATCACGACCACGGATCCCCTTGACTTTGCATGGTACAATATCCGTGGTGCTCACACGGAATTATACTATTTCCGTGTTGGTGCCACAGAAAATAGTGGTGAGAGGTCGTGGGCATTTCACGGATTTTGTGAGATCAGGTTGTTATGTCCACATGAACCTCAACCCGGAGGTTAGATGGTGGGTGTTCGTCTGCATCCCTTCTGGTTTCTCCAAACTGCAGGTTGTGCTGAGGGTCACATTAGTCTCACCGTAAGAAGAACAGCGGCGTTGGACAGGATTGGCGTTAACATCTTAACTTTGACAGGCCTGAACATCCGTTTCCAGAAACATCTCCATATCCCAACCGGAACTGGCACCAGATCAAGAGGAAAGGCAGAAAGTGTCTTTGCTGATCAGTTGTGTGTGTGTGTGTGTGTGTGTGTGTGTGTGTGTGTGTGTGTGTGTGTGTGTGTGTGTGTGTGTGTGTGTGTGTTTCGGTGAGGACAGTAATTCTACAGCATACTGCTCAGTCTTGTTTATCTGGCGAGTCTGGGAACCAGACGACTCTGAGGGTTCATGTTTCATTTGCAGCAGAAATATCTGGCCCTTCTCCTGTTTAAGCAGATTTTTGTTTCCTCAAGCCAACTAAGCGTACCGCTTATTGAACGTATTGCGGATATACAGGGGAGATACGTGGGTGCTGTATGTCACTGCTCTCAGTGGATGTCAGTCCAAGATTGCCTCCAGAGAAAATGGTTGTAACATGCAAAACAAAACTGAGCTGAGCAGACGTGTGAATTGATTGATTTATTGGTTTAATATTAATCAACATAGATGTGTTTTTCAGAAACATTTCTCTTTGTAAAGCTGAATTTGTGGCAGTGTAAAGTCTGTGTTGCACTCTGAGACACGCGTGAGTGCGTCTGTGTGTCTGTGCATAATGAACGTTTCTTTGGGTGACTGAAAGTCGCTATATGCAAATTTGTTTTTCAGTGCACAGATTTTCTTGCCGCTTGCGTTCCACCCACGGCTGCGAGCACGTTTCTGCGCGAGGACAACATTCTTCACGTCAAATACGCTTATTCGAGTCCTTTTCTGTGTGTTTATGCCTCCGTCCCCATTAAAAAGGAAGGTCGTCCGTCACTGTTTGGAAAACCAAATGATGTTTTCCAAAATTACAGCAGAGGAGGAAGAAAATGAGTGAGGGAGCTGTTTCTTGTTGCTTGTGTTTGTGCAGCGCTGGGAAGGCAGGTGAAGAGGCCGTCTCCAGACTACAGCTGAGAGGAATGGTGCAAGGAGATAATGATGGCCTGTGTGTTGAAACCGTAAACTTTATGAAAATACAAGCACGCTGCCAGCGCCGCTCACGACACACACAAAAGAAAAACAGGAATCTGAAGGGTTAGGGTTCCTGGGGGCCCAAACGACCTGAGAATTTATGCAAAATAAATATAATATGAAGGAATGAACAGTTAAAAGAATATAGAATATTTGATTGTGATATAAATTCAAATTTACATTTTGTTAAATAAATACAAAAAAAGAGACAAAACTCCAATGAATATCAGTATACAGAAGGAAACAGTCAGAGAGATTCAGAATTACCAGGATTTAGACACTAAACAGAAACAGTGCGCCATTGTGGACATGAAATAACAAACCAAACAGCGGACCGCGGTTGTCTTTGTGACTGCCAGAGGTGTCTTCAGTATTCACATTCATTACTCAGGTAGAAGTATAGATACTAGAGTTTAAAAATACTCCTGTATTGGTTTCAAAACTACTTAAAGTATAAAAGTAAAAGTAATGTAAGGGGGAATAAAGCCATTAAGGACAAAAGCCATTGAAAATGAATGCATCTTAGTGTAATGTAAATATATTAAAGAAGCATATATGTGTACTATTGAGCATTAACATGTGTTTCAGAGAGCAGGAGATATGATGACTAGTTGCCTATAAGTATTGTAATGGTGCAAAAAGTCAAACTTCATGTTCATGTTATCATTTATCCTAACCTTTATTGGAATGTACATCCAAGTTTAGTTGCAGGAATCTGAGGGAACGGATGTAAGAACAAAACTGGACAAGAACATCTGAAACAACCACAACCAAATTCACTCTATCCGGATGGAGCAATTTAACTGGATAGTTTTTATTAAAGGCCCAAATGAAATAGAGTAACGAGGCTGTTTTTAAAATGTAAGGAGTAAAAAGTACAGATAATTGTGTGAAAATGTAAGGAGTAAAAGTAAAAAGTCGTCTGAAAAATAATTACTCCAGTGAAGTAAAGATAACCAAAATTTCTACTTAAGTAAGGTAACGAAGTATTTGTACTTTGTTACTTGACACCTCTGGTGACGGCTTTCCATAATCAGTCCATGGCTCTTCCCCACCTATGGTGACAGGGTAGCCATGGTTCCTCGTGTTGGTTAGACACACTGTTCAGGCCTCAGACCTCAGATCCGTCCTGACCGCGGGACATTGTGTGCAAGGATCCTGAGGCGTGGGAGGTTGGTCAACCAGTCCACATGTGTTTTGTGTACTAGGGTATTTGCCTGTGTCCTCTAGGGTGTCCTGTAGGGGCTGGTCCGGGTGTGTGGGCCACTCGGCCTGTTGCTCTGGCCCATTCAATCGCTTCACAAACTTAGCGAGCGTTTGGTCCATTGTCCACACTGAGAGGAGCCAGTTGAGGTGGTTTGGTCATTTAAGACTCCTCCTGGCCTCCCCCTCCCTGTTTTAACCGTATTAGTCACACCCACACACACTCATCACCATCGTGACGTTTTTGTATCGCGAAATTTCATGATCACGATATATTGTTACATCCCTAGTATATTTACATTTTAAAATGTTTATCAATGTACAATCTCCCTCTACACAAAATAAAGTGAAAAATGAAAGTGAAATGAAACATGCCGAAGGCTTGTGTGCCCGTCGTGTGTTTTCCAGTGTTTTTCTCATTTCAGACTCAGCAGATCCTGCCCCCCCGCCTTGGAGTCCTTGGGGACCATGAGGAGGCCTCGGGGCCTCGGGGCTGGCCTGGGAACACCTTGGTGTCCTCTGGGAGGATCTGGAGACGGTGCTGATGAGAGAGAGGACTGGGCCTCGGTGCTTACACTGCTTCCTCCAAAACCCAATTCAGCACAAGCACAAGTTAGTGGGTGGTGGGTGGATGCTTGTGATTTAGTGATGTTCAGTACTCGAGTTGTAAAAAAAAAATAATAATTTCACAGACGACTCCGTGATACCGGCGTACTTCAAACTAATAAAGCATCTGAGAAGTTGCTGATGCGTCACATCAAACCCTCTTTGTGCTCACGTCTTGATTTACACTCACAGATCTTCTCATTTACCTGCCTTTGCTTTTGATCAGTTTTAGTCAGTACTCGAGTTGTAAAATGAAATCAGGGGGGATGGTGGATTTGATCATATGGGGACAGATCATTTGTGCTGATTACAAATAATATAATATATTACAAATAATAGCAGTGACCAAAACACCTGCAGAAATACTGCAGGAATGACATAGCAGCAGTTAAATGCAGCCTTCTGTAAGCTTTAAATATCCACTGGGCTTACATCAAATACATCAAAACACAACAATAAAAAACACTTTTCTGAACTTATCAATATGACTCTGTCCTTCACAGGATAAGTAACATGGATCACTGCAAAAACTCACAATCTTAACAAGAATATTTGTCTTATTTTCTAGTTAAAATGTCTCATTTTAGTAAAAAAATATCTTTATACTTAAAACAAGACTCATCACTGGAAAAAACAACAATTTTCACCTGTTTCAAGTAGATTTTCACTTGAAATAAGTAGAAAAATCTGCCAGTGGAACAAGATTATTTTGCTTGTAATAAGAAGATAAATCTTGTCCCACTGGCAGATTTCCCTACTTATTTCAAGTGAAAATTTACTTGAAACAGGTGAAAATAAGTCAAATAAGTTATTTTTCTTGTGTTATTTTTCTGGTGATGACTCTAAATGTTGAAATAGCAGTAAAACCACATTCATTGATGAAATTACATAAGAGATGGAAAGGGGGGATGGCAGTTTTACAGGGGGGATGATTTGGACCGTTTTTATTTCAGGGGGGATGCCATCCCCCCTCATCCCCCCTCAACTCCAGTACTGCGTGTACCTCATCTCTCTTTGCTATTCCATTATCATCCAGGCCCTTCCTGAACCTAATAAAAGCTTGTTTTTCCTCTCGGTTAAGTGTGACGTAAAGGAATTTGTGATTCCCGTCTCTAAGGTCTTGGCCTCATAATAGGGAGTGTAAAGTTCCCTGAAGTCCCCGGGGTGATGGTCTGGTGCTACATAATTTAGTGCAAATGTAAAAAGGCCGTGTGGTGGGAGGTGTAAAGTGCCCACCGCCCCGTGTAGCCCCCTGAGCCGGGATCATGTTGTTTAGTCTGGACGCACAGGGACGAGCATCACGGGACAGCTCTGATGAAATGCTTCCTTTATGTGGTCGTCATGAAGGAGAGCTCACTTCCTGTTTCTCTCCACAGACACGCTCCTCGTTGACCTTGCGATTGCCGCCTCGCTGACCGCCCCCATGAGCATTGCCTCGTTGCCGTGGTGACGCAGCTGCATGGCTTGTGGCTGGATAAACAGCAGCAGCTGGTTCCAATTGTGCTGTGTCACAATTTGTGTGTGCATGTGCGTGTGTGTGTGTGTGTGTGTGTCCGTCCTCTGGCCACTGCAGCACCCCCACATCTCTGTGTCTTCTCACCCTTCTCCTCTCTGCAGTTTCTCCTCCACCTCGTCCTCCGCTCCACTGAGCTGCAGGACGGTTCCTGGGATCCGTTTATGCTGATAGAGAGAAACACGGGTCCTTGTGCTGAACGGAACATCTGGATGGGAAAGACGGACAAATGAGGACCGATACAACAACGTACACGACACACGACACACGACACACGACACACAACACACGACACATGTAGAATAAGGAAAAGTGCTTTTGGTCCAAGTTCCCGTACAGGTTTTCAGTGCTCTCTCTCTTTTCTTTAGTGAATGGGGGGTGTGTCTGTGTGTATGTGCGTGTGCGTGTGCATGTGTGTGTGTGTGTGTGTGTGTGTGTGTGTGTGTGTGTGTGTGTTTGTGCGCGCGCGTGGTCCCTAACGGCTTAAGATGAAGTACAGCTCCCTGGAAAAGATGGAAAATCCCTTTGTCTTTCTAAAGGTCTGTATGTGTGCCGAGTGTGTATTCATGTGTTTGATCAATGTCTGTGTGTGTGTGTGTGTGTGTGTGTGTGTGTGTGTGTGTGTGTGTGTGTGTGTGTGTGTGTGTGTGTGTGTCTGGGCACGTGTGTGTGTGTTGGTGCATGTGTGTGTGTTGGAGAGCTAATAAGCATCACCAGCCCCAGGAAAGACCGCCAGATACGTGCATGTGCGTGTGTGTGTGTGTGTGTGTGTGTGTGTGTGTGTGTGTGTGTGTGTGTGTGTGTGTGTGTGTGTGTGTGTGTGTGTGTGTGTGTGTGTGTGTGTGTGTGTGTGTGTGTGTGTGTGCGTGAGAGAGAGAGAGAGAGAGTGTGTGAATAATCAATAGCTCAATACCAATAAAGAAAATTCCAATAGCGTTTCTTGATCCTCCTCATTGTCTGTCCTCACCTTTGTCCAGTAAAACGTCCTGTTAACTGTGTTAACTGTCAGCGCTGTGAACCAGATGTGCCAACATTCATGTAAAACCTCAGAAGGATCAAATCCTTTCTTTGATAATATCCTGATATGATAACAGAAAGGATTCACTTTCTTCTTCACGTGACTCTGTAACATGTACAGTGGATTCGCAAAGTATTCACACCCCTTTTAATTTCCCCTCTTTGTTTCATTGCAGGCATTTGCTAAAATCAAGTCATTTTATTTCTCATTAATGTACACTCAGCACCCCATCTTTACAGAAAAAACATAAATGTAGACATTTTTGCAAATGTATTAAAAAAGAAAAATGAAACATCACATGGTCAGAAGCATTCAGACCCTTTGCTGTGACACTCATATTTAACTACCATGCTGTCCATTTCTTCTGATCCTCCTGGAGATGGTTCTGCTCCTTCATTGGAGTCCAGAAACATTTAATTAAACTGATTGACTTGATTAGGAAAGGCACACACCTGTCTATATAAGGCCTTACGGCTCACAGTGCATGTCAGAGCAGAATCATGAGGTGGAAGGAACTGCCCAAGAGCTATGACACAGGATTGTGGCAAGGCTCAGATCTGGCCAAGGTTACAAAAGAAGGGAGGAGGGTGAGGATGGAGGGTGAGGATGGAGGTTGAGGATGGAGAGTCAGGGTGGAGGGTGAGTTGATAGTTCAGGGGTCCTGGTGGGGGTGAGGGTGGAGATAAATGGAAGTCAACAAGGTCCTCATAAGGGCTGCTGCAAATAAATGGATTGTGTGTGTGTGTGTGTGTGTGTGTGTGTGTGTGTGTGTGTGTGTGTGTGTGTGTGTGTGTGTGTGTGTGTGTGTGTGTGTGTGTGTGTGTGTGTGTGTGTGTGAGAGAGAGAGATGAAAGGGTTGCAGACTGGCCTCAGGCTCCAATTAAAAACAGGTTGAGGTTGCTATGGTGACATACAGTAGGTGAATTGAAGTACTTTATGAAATATTACTGCTAGATGCAGCAGGGAGGCAGCTGCTGGGGGACGGCAGGCTCTGGGGGTCCGAGGATCCGAGGGTCCGGGGGTCCCAGAGTCCAGGCGTCCGGGGGTCCCGGGGTCTGAGGG